>NC_056731.1:1000603279-1000798279 GCF_019279795.1 Protopterus annectens
TGGGAATAGGTTTAAGTGAGAAAGGTTGAGAAAGGGGGGTAGGGTATTTGAGGGTTGTGGTATTGGAGAGGAAGTAAGAGTGGTGGTGGGAGTGGAGGGAAAGGTAGAGGTGGATGAGGGTGAAGTTGAGGATGTAGTGGTATCAGAGAAAGAGGAGGTTAGTTTGGAAATAGAATTAATGAAAAAGAGTTGAATTGTGTAGCCAAGTCCATGTCAGAAACATTGGGGTCTGGGCTGGGGTTGGTTATTTTGCCAGGATTGATAAGGGAAGAGATTCCTTTCCAGAATTTTTGAGGATTTGTGTTGTTAGTGTTTTGGAGTATGGAAAAGTAGTTTTGCCGATCGGTGATGACAAGCCTTTTTACTTTGTTTCTAAGTGTTTTGAATTCATTGTGGGTGAGTGGAGTTTTATTTTTCTGATAAAGTGTCCAGGCCTTGTCTCTGTGTCGCATGGCTGTTAATGTGTCTTTGGTTAACCAAGGGCTAGTTTTTAGTTTTATTCTTTTAGTCCTTATAGGAGCATGGTAGTCTAGAAGGTTCAAGAAGGTTGTGTTGAAGTGGGCTACGGCATTATCTAGAGGTAAAGTTTTTAGAATGTTCCAGTCAACTACCTTTAGAGAGTTGGAGAAAGCTATTGGGTTGAAATTTTTATGGTTGTGGGTAGTAATATAATTATGTGTTCTCTGTAAAGGTGCTGGTAGTCGATATGTGATGATAGGTAGGTGGTCACTAAAGGAGTCTGGAAGGGTACCACTGTTGGAGAAATAATAAGGGTGAGAGACTAGAATCCAGTCTAGAATGCTACCCTTTGAAAGAGATTTTGAGGGGCGGGTAATATTATTAATTAGTTGTGAGAAGTTGTAAAGGTTGATATTAAGTGGGTTTGAGGAAGAATGAATGGATGACCAATTGATAGTGGTGTCACCCAAAATTATGATTTCATTGCTAATGTTGGAAGAGAGCCAGGATAGGATATTCTCTAGTGTGGTAATATTATCTCCGGGGGGAATGTAAAGGGAGGCTATACATATGTGCTTGTATTTATTGACTTGAAGTACTGATAGGAGTAGGTCAGCATTATTGAAACTGGGAATGGGTTTGTTATAAGGGGTGACTGACAAGGAGGATGAGTATAGTAGAGCAACCCCGCCTCCTTTTTTTTTTGGTTCTATCTTTTCTGATGATTGAGTAGTTGGGTGGTGTAATTTCGTGGTCCTTTATGTGGGGTTTTAACCAAGTTTCAGAGATAGATAGGATATCACGTTTATTATGTGAAAGCCAAGCATGTAGGTTTGGTACTTTGTTGACTATGCTTTGGGAGTTTAGAGAGGTGAATAGTATAGAATTATCGGTGTTGGTAGAGGTGGAGGGGCCTGGGTTGGGATGGATATCTCTTGATAATAGAGTGGTTATTAGATATAGGGTAAGGTTGGTGAGGTATTTGGAGAGCTTAAAGTTTAGGTTGGGCTTTATTATGTAGGTAAAGGGTTTGTTAGTTACTACGGTGGTATGGTTAATTTGAGTGTTGATGAGTTTATAAGTAAAGAGTAGATGGCTTTGTGTAGGGTAAAGATGGGGAGATATTTTGTTGTGTGATTTTAAAGGAGGTGAGTTGAGATGTATTGTTATGTGAAAGGCCTGTGAGTGGTTAATGTAATTGGGCTGGGTGAGATAGTAAATGTATACTATATTGAGGAGAAGTAGTAGTAGAGTGGAGGAGGACAATGGTTTTGGGCGCATTTTAAAGATGGATCTGAAAAGCAAAGAAATGAAGATGTATAGTAAAGAGTTGCTAAGTTGTTGCAAGTAGAGTTAGGAGGGTATATATATATATATATATATATATATATATATATATATATATATATATATATACACACACACACACACATATATATATATATATATATATATATATATACACACACATATATATACACATATATATATATATATATATATATATATATATATATATATACACACACACTCATGCCTGCCCTGCATTAAGCTCTACTCTACATATCTGTCATCCAAATAGACCTCTTCTTTCAAACAATAAATACTGGAATTCTGGATGGAAGTATTCAGCAATCTGAGGATTCAGAGTGTTTAGAAGGAAACAAAAAAGAAAGAAAGAAAGAAAGAAAGAAAGAAAGAAAGAAAGAAAGAAAGAAAGAAAGAAAGAAAGAAAGAAAGAAAGGAAGGAAGAAGTTCACAACAAATAAGGAAGAAAAATAAAACAATAAATGTCTGTAAAGTAAAGAGAATACATACTAAAAATAACACTGCTTTGTCATGTAACACATAGAATACAGGGAATAGCATTTTCCTATCAGAAAACCTTCAGTCTACAGAAAAGAGCATAATTTTTCCAAAACAGAAGGTAGAAAAAAGAAGCAAGGGGCAAGTGAAAAGAAAGAATTTAAAACTGAATGTGGAAGGACTGAAGAACATTACTGTGAGAGAAAAAAGAAGAGAAAGACAGATGTTGCTAACATGACTCTAGCTGTGGATGAACAAAGCCAACTGAATGAGAAATGTATGCTTGCAAATTTAATACACAGTGAAAACAGTGGATTAATAAGACTAATGGTGATGAACAGCATATTCCTTTGTAACAAGTGATAGAGCAGATATTACTGTATTAGAAGTTAAAGATTCTTCGTATCTGGTCAGAAGCGATATTCTTGCATTGCAGAGAAGATAATGAACATCGAATAGTGCTATGCTTGCCAGAAGAAAAAATGGAAGATGTGAGACAAGCCTTGGAATGCCTTAATGTAAGTACGGATCTGTTTTTATTCATCTTGGTACAAACAATCTCATCTGCAAGGACTCTCTGACTGTTAGTAGGGAACTTATAGCACTCTTAGATACTATAGCTTGTACTGGTGTTAGGACATATTTTTCATAAATCACATATGGAAAGGATAGTCAGGTAATCGGTAATTTAAAAGACTTTTTGGGTAAATATCTACATGGAAAAAAATGTCCCATTTTAACATATGTAAATGTGTAGAGCATCCGAGCCTAGTTTTTAGGAGCATGTGCTTAGACAGGATGTTCTGCATTTGTCAAGATTGCAGAACAGAATTTTTGCAATATTTGACAAACACTACGCAGGACTTTTTGCCAAATCAAAAATTTAACAATTCATAGACTGCAATATCTGATGCATCTCTAGTGTTGTTAATGCCCGGATCATTAATAATGAAGCTTTTTATTGGAAAATTTGCTGTTTCCACAAGACTAATGTTGTTATTGTTTGTGAAATATGTTTAAAGAACAATGACAGAAACCAATTCTGTAAGGGTATATTTTTTTTACTGTAAAACACATTCTAACAAAAAAAAAAATTCAGCTGGAGGTGTTATGATAGAGATTAGTGACAATTATGAGACCTGAGAGTAGTCCAGTTTCAGAGTTGCTGATCCCTGGGCTTTGTTTTTAGTTCCTGTTACTGATCCATTGCCTTATTAGGGAGGAGGGAAGTTTCTTTGCTTACCAGTGGGAGTGGGAAGCACTGAGCAGCCTTTCTGTCCGATTTGGTGAAGTTTCAGCCAGAAACTAGTAGTCCATTGGTCGTTTTGGGCCAATTCCTAGCTCCTTTCAGCCCCCTGCTATAAAACACGCTAAACACACGTTTTCCAGCTTGTACCAACTCAGCACAGATCCTCGTGGTGGCCTGCAGAGTGATCCAAGCAGCAGAGAGCTAAAAGAGTGACTTTCTACCAGATATAAGTATTTTTTGTGGCTTTCCCACTGTTATTTAAGCTAGCGACTGCATTTCGCCTGTTTTACTGCTACTTTAAGTGATTTCTGCATTTTACACTGTTTATTGCACTTTAAGTTACTAATTGTTGCAAATTGTTTCTGTAGGCTACACACTAAAGTGCGCTAGCCGATTTACAACATTTATAGCATTTACTGTCTGTTTTTTTCCTTGTCTCTGTAATAAAACAAAACAAAATCTCTTGTTTTCCTGCCTTACTGAACTAGAGTAGTCCAGTTTCAGAGTTGCTGATCCCTGGGCTTTGTTTTTAGTTCCTGTTACTGATCCATTGCCTTATTAGGGAGGAGGGAAGTTTCTTTGCTTACCAGTGGGAGTGGGAAGCACTGAGCCGCCTTTCTGTCCGATTTGGTGAAGTTTCAGCCAGAAACTAGTAGTCCATTGGTTGTTTTGGTCGAATTCCTAGCTCCTTTCAGCCCCTGCTATAAAACACGCTAAACACGCGTTTTCCAGCTTGTACCAACTCAGCACAGATCCTCGTGGTGGCCTGCAGAGTGATCCAAGCAGCAGAGAGCTAAAAGAGTGACTTTCTACCAGATATAAGTATTTTTGTGGCTTTCCACTGTTATTTAAGCTAGCGACTGCATTTCGCCTGTTTTATTGCTACTTTAAGTGATTTCTGCATTTTACACTGTTTATTGCACTTTAAGTTACTAATTGTTGCAAATTGTTTCTGTAGGCTACACACTAAAGTCGCTAGCCGATTTACAGCATTTACTGTCTGTTTTTCCTTGTCTCTGTAATAAAACAAAAAATCTCTTGTTTTCCGCCTTACTGAACTAGAGTAGTCCAGTTTCAGAGTTGCTGATCCCTGGGCTTTGTTTTTAGTTCCTGTTACTGATCCATTGCCTTATTAGGAAGGAGGGAAGTTTCTTTGCTTACCAGTGGGAGTGGGAAGCACTGAGCGCCTTTTGTCTGATTTGGTGAAGTTTCAGCCAGAAACTAGTAGTCCATTGGTCGTTTGGGCCAATTCCTAGCTCCCTTCAGCCCCTGCTATAAAACACGCTAAACGCGTAAGTGCGATTTAGCGAGTTACCACTGTTGCACACAAGAGCAGCGGTTAAACAAGGTTAAACTATTTGGGCCATCTAAATTCCACTCTTCCAATTTTCCCTTACAACTACCTTCCTCGAGCTGTACTGCTGATCTAACCAGCATATCCTATAACTGAAAAGTTCATCTCTACTTGATTCCCAAGTAGACTATTCTCTATCTGTAAAGCCTAACACTTACTCCTACAGTACTTGCACCTTGATAAAGCACTCTTATTATAGATAGTACCCCACCAGCCTAAAACCCACTTCCCCGAGTCCTTTGAAAGTCTCTTTATCTACTACTTCTAGTATGTCGAGGGATCAGTTGCTGGTGTCCTCTCCAGCTCAACTGGTGAACCTGGGAATATTGAGGCAATGTTACAACTGCCTCATGTACACAGACAATCCTCTCCTTCTCCCACAAAACACAAATACATGCGAGAGATGCAACTATACGGCCAAACTGGAGGCTGAGCTCTCTCAACATAAGACTGGCAAGACCAGACAGGAGGAGAAGGTAACCACACACAATACATACCCAGTCACACATGGTACCATCACAACTTCAAATCATACACATACTCACACAAAGACATACTCGGAGGCTCTGATCAAAAATTTACCAAAACAGCAGAGGCCACCAAAGCAGACACCCAAACAACTACCACCTCACGACCCAACACATGCAACACATAGACCACACAGTCAGAGTGTCAAACAGTCACAGCCCTTAAGGCCAAACAAAATGCCAGACACACTTGTCATTGGTGATTCCATAGTCAGACACACTGACGCCCTGCCAGCCAGACTGAGTAAAGAGAAGTTCACAGTAAGCTCCCTGTCAGGCGCTAGACTCTGCCACATAACGCAAGCACTCAGGTCTCTCAACAGCAGGTACAAGTCGACTCAGTCATTGTCCACGCTGGTGTCAACGACCTGCGACGCACCTCCTTGGACTACATGAAAAGGGACATCGAGGAGCTCTCTGATTATGTAGGCCAGGCAGGTATGACCCTGACCTTGAGCAGTATCCTACCTTCACCTAGAATGATGCCACAATACAGTGATAAGATGATCAGCTTTAATAATTGGCTTAAATTCTGGTGTCATTCAAAGGGGATCCAATGTCTGTCTGCCTGGGATGACATGCTGGACAAGCCACGCTGGCCAAGGGACGGCTTGCACCTGTCACCCTGGGCTTCCGGATATTGGCAAAGGCTCTTGCCACCCCATAGTGCCTTTTTAGGCAAGGCTCAAATTCTAAACCTACCACCCTAGAACACCAAAAGGAAAAAACTAAGGGTAATGCTGCTCAATGCCAGAAGTCTCAATCTCAAGATGCACGCACTCGAGGCCCTTCTCAATATGGAGAACATCGATGTCTGTGCTGTGACAGAAACCTGGTTCAAGGCTCCTGAGAGCACCCCAGCACTAACAGGTTTCACCTCATATCATGCGTCCGCCCCAAAATCCGGACAACACCAAGAAAGGAGGGGTGTCCATGTTCATAAAGGACACCCACACCTCAAGGTTGGTGGCAACGCATGATGCATTGGAGACCATCCAGGTGCAATTAACCATAGGCAAGACTGCTCTGCAATTTGTAGCATGTTACAGGCCACCCTCTCAAACTCAGGAACCTCACATGGCCTTCCTGAAAACATTGGAGGGATAAATGTATCTCCAAACACCATCATACTAGGTGACTTCAACTACCCTAATATAGACTGGGAACACTACTCAAGCCCGAACACTCTAACCCAAAGATTCCTGGAGTTCATAAACTCAAATGCCATGGAACAACTAGTCACCATCCCCACAAGAGGAGAAAACATACTTGATCTCATCATCACGAACATGGGATCAAAATGTTCAACACCGAAGTATACCCCTCACTGGTGAGATCAGATCATAAACTAATCTCGCTGGAGGTCCTCATCCCGCCCCACCTGAAACAAAAAGACCACAGTGAAAACTTCTCAAAAGCCGATTTCACACTTCTAAAAACTAGTGTGGTCTCCTTTAAGGCCCCTGAGCCAGTGGTAAACATTACTCAAACCGCTGAATCACTTACAAATGCCTTCTACCAGCACCTACAGGACTGCATGGATCAGGCAATCCCAAACAAAACTAAGACTCTCTGTACCAAAGGCAAGCGTCCAGTCTGGTGGACCCCAGCCATAAACAAGCTCTACAACAAAAGGAGGAAGCTACTAAAAGATAGAGCAAAATCCTTGAAAGGTAAGACACCTTTGATCATTATAAGTAAAAAACTAAGAGCTCTCATAAAATCATCCAAGGCAAATTTTGAGAGAAAAATCGCCAAGGACTCTAAAGAGAATCATAAGGCCTTCTTTAGCTATGTTAGAAACCAAGGAGGAAACTCCCAGATATGCACAGAATTAGTTCAAAATGATGTGAAAATTACTGAACCTACACACATTGCCAACATACTGGCTGACAGGTTCAGTGCAAACTTCTCCCTCCCCAAAAGGAGAGATATCTATTCCAGAGGATTGTAGCCCCCAAACATCTCCAACGCCCAGGTGAGAACTGCCCTCACTAAGGCACAAAACACAGCATCCATGGGACCGGATGGTGTCCCCGGCTGTGTGCTTCATGAACTCAATGAGGAATTAAACCCACAGTTAGGACAGCTGTTTAATCTTAGCCTCACCTCAGGATACGCACCAAGGAGTGGCGCACGACTGTGGTCCCACTTCATAAGGCGGTGCCTCCACAGACCCTGGAAATTACCGCCCCATTAGCTTGACAAGCCTTATCTGCAAAGCCATGGAGAGGATCATAATGGAACTCATAAATAAAGACATAGGGAACGTGCAGACTTTGGATCCAACTCAGTTTGGCTTTGTCAAAGGCAGATCCTGCCTCTTAAACTTGGTTGACTTTTGAGACAGTCACCAAGGCCATTGATGAGGAAAGGCAGTCCATGCAGCCTACCTCGACCTGGCAAAGGCCTTGACACAATACCCCACTCAGGTATCATCGAAAAACTCATCAGCTTGAATGTAAACCCATACATCACAAGATGGGTTACAAACTGGCTAAGTGACAGAACCCACAGGGTCAGAGTTGCTGGAGCCATGTCAGACTCAAAGCCTGTCACAAGTGGTGTCCCACAGGGCTCAGTCCTGGGTCCACTCTTGTTCGGCATCTACTTTTCTGAAGTACAAGCAAACACAGGAGGGTTATGGCTGACAAAGTTTGCAGATGACTGCAAACTGGGCACCATAGTCGAAAACACATCTGACACAGATATCCTCCAGAAGGGCCTCACAGAAACGGATAACTGGTGCCAGAGCCATGGCCTGAAGTTAAACGCCAAAAAATGCATAGTCATACCCTTTGGGAAAAACAAGGTTACCCCTAGCTACCATATAGGTGGCAATCCACTGAGCGCAGAAAAAGTCATCAGAGATCTGGGGACCCAGGTTGACAGTAGCCTTCGCTTGACACTCATGTTGCTAAAGTAGTTAGGAAAACCTTCTATATCACCCACCTGATCATGAAGGGATTCACATCTAGATAAAGGGAGGTCATCGTCCCACTGTACTCATCACTTATTAGACCTATGATTGAGTACAATGCCCGTTCGAATGTATCTGACCAGACACCTGCTGCAGCTTGAAAGGCCCCAAAAGTTCCTCACCGAAAGGATAAAGGGTCTCAAAAATATGTCCTTATGCTGCCCGACTGAAAGAACTCCAGCTCTATTCAGTCTCATACCGCTTGCTCAGAGGTGACCTGTGCCTGACATATAAGGCCATGTCAAACCCAGATTTGATGAATATGCTTCACCTCAAAAATCTAGATCCCTCAGAACCACAAGGGCGGAGACTTAAACCTTGACACGGTTATAAATAGAACGTGCTGGAGGGACAGATTCATCACCCAGAGACTCCCTATGCTGTGGAACAAAATCCCGGTACATGTGAGGCAGAGCACCTCTCTGGTCTTGTTCAAGAGGAATCTTGACCAATGGATGGGAGATTGCAGATATACCCCAGGGATTACTTCAGCATCACTGCTTGACAGAGGCACAGCAAAATGATAGGCATAGTTTTTATTCAAACTAAAGGGGTGGCGAAAGCCACATAACTATGGGCTAGGCTTATAAATGCCCTTGGGCAGAAAGCCTAGTATGAACCTATGAACCTATGAACCTATTACATGTTCAGTGATAACACAAACACGATAGACTGTATAATTGTTACAATAAAAACCCTGGAGCATATAACAATTGTTGGAGTATACAGACCTCCAAAGTCAAGTGCTGATGCCTAGAGGAATTCATACATGTTTTGCATGAAACACAAGAAGGAAGAATAATATAATCTGGGGACATAACCCAGAAACAGAATGGAATAATATTGATTCAGCATTAGTAAGGAAATTATTCACAACATATGTTCAGGAACAACAATTTCTTCAGATTGCCAAAAAGACCTACCACAGAATGAAACATGCTAGACATTGTTTGTATTCCTAAAGAAATTACTGCTACTTCAAGTCACTGCTGATGTGCAGTGATCATGGGGTTATAAAGATTAATTTGTTGCTAGATAATTCTGCCAAACTGAACTCTAAACCAATGCACAAAAAATTATACATTACATTGAAGAAAACACTCACTTTGTAAAACTAATTGGAGTGATGTGTTCAGTGGAAAAAAGCAGACTGAATGTGGAAAGTTTTGAAATAGAAACCAAGTGCAAAGAAATCAAAAAATGTTTAACATCAGGATCTAGGCATACATCAGGGGGATATGCTTCCATAAGAAAAGCTACCTAATAAAGCTGAGAAACAAAAAATATAAAACATGGAAGCGAGTTTGAACAACTACTTTGAAAACTGTAATAAACGAGCTGACCAAACAAATTAAGCACAGTGTGAAACTATCAAGAAAAACTTGAAGAAAATGTATATAAAGAAATTGACCATAACAGGAAAACTTTTTATAGATACATAGGATGTGGAAGGAGTAAAGACATACAATTGGTAAACCGTGTGTAGATTCTAAAATTTATTCTCAGACACAATAGATTATAGATACATTTACAAAATCTTGTGCAAAACAGTTTGGCTCCACAAAGGGGGTGATAAGTCACCCTAGAGACATCCAGGTAACCTCACATACTGGAATCAAATTAGATTACATTGAAAAAGAGCTGTGCAAACTGGATCCAAACAGCACAAGGAGCAGATGAACTTAGTAATAATATCCTGAGAACACTTCAGCAAGAACTTACAGTACCATTATATCTATTGCTTGCTAGATTATATAAATATGGGAAGATTCCTCAAGATTGGAGACATGCACTTATTATACCTGTCTTTAAAGGAAACGGGAGTAGGACAAACCCTAAGTTATATAGACCCTTAAGCTACTTTCAAGTTGTGGAAAAATAATGGAGAATGTAATATTGGAAAAGTTATTGTCAGAACTGGATAGGTTGAGACTTGAAACCATATATCAGCATACATACATTGAAATTAGATTTATTACCACCTGCAACATGATGTTCTATAACAATATAATAACAGCTATGAATGAAAAAATGTGCTGTGATATAATTTATATAGATTTAACTTCAGCATTTGACCGGGTCATACACAAAACACTGATCAAAAAATTAGTACAACTAGGTATAAATGTACTCTTGATAAGATGGATATTTGCATGACTCACAAATAGGACATGGCAAGTATCATACAGCAATCGGACAGATTAAATTCTTGGTTACAGTCAGGGTGTCCCACAGGGCTCTGTCCTGGCTCTTACTTGTTTAGATTGTATCTTTTAGCCCTATCTTTTTCATCTGATGTGTATTACATTCTATATGCAAATGACCTGAAATTGGGTAAATTGATTACATCTGTTACAGATAAGGCATGTCTGCAAAAGAACATATCTAAATTGACCATTTGGGTACAGGAGAATAATATGCTGATAAATACATTAAAAACTATGCATATGAGATTTGGGAGACAAAGTGAAAGGTGAATATTTAATACAACACACAATGATTGAAACTGTAGATTCATTCAAGGACCTGGGTGCATGGACAGATCCAGCTTTGAGTCTTTATAATCATATCAACCAATTGGTTTCTGATAGTTATAGAACAATAGGTTGTATAAAAAGATTTAAAATCAGAAATGATGAAGTCATTGTTCGTTAGTTATATTAGACCCAAACTTGAGTACGGGATAACAATATGGAAACCTCATAAGAAAACAAGCATTAGTAAAACTGGAAAGAGTACAGTGGAAATATATCGACGGCAACCATGGATGTGAAAATTTAAGTTACTATTAAAGACTAAAATAGCTATACTTGTACAGTTTCTCTTACACAGATCTTATTCAAGTATATAGGGCATTTAGAGACCACTACCTATGGGAATGTTTAGGGTTATCAAAAAGTAGTAGAAAATCATCAGATAACCTATGTAGAAGATTTGGACATGGTTATGGAAACGTTTACAATACAAAAAATAAGAAAACAAAGAGGAAAAGCAGAAAAGAGGATCAGTAAAGGAGAAGTTAAAGAAATAGTAACTGAGGTCATGGATTACTTGCTTAGTGAAGGATTTAGTGTAGAAAATTTAATTTTGATAACATCGCAGCAGGATAGAGCAATGGATCCCCAAATTAAGGAGAAACTAATGGAGCAGGAAACATCAGTTGCCATTTGAAGATAATTTGGAGCCTTCCACAGGAAACCAGTATAAAAGTTCAGTTGGAATCGCACAGCAAGGGAAGAGACAGGAAACCGTGGCAACTCTGACACAGTCAATTTTGTGAGGTGATAGGCCAGAGAGTTCCCATATGGAATGATACGGGATGAAACTGAAGAGAACATGGCAAAGGAAGACACTCTGGAACTTTCTGTAGAATGTCCACAGGAAATGGAGAACAAAGAATGTGCCCTCAGTTTGGAAGAAAATGATCTAAGAAAAGAGTTGCTTGATCTAATAAAGATGGACAGACATATTAAGATCAATGAAATAAACAGACTACAGAAAGTCAATAAAACCCAAAAAGTTAGATGCCATAGTGGAAGTACTGAATAACAAAAACTATAAAGCAATTAAGATGAGAGGTGTCACTGTTAGAAGAGTATAGAAGAGTGAACAGATCAATAAAAATACTCAGAAAGATAGACGTGATAAAAGCAATGTGCAGTATCATAACAGATCAGGATCTTTCCTGCACTATCGCAAATAATAAACTAAAAATATCAGCACAGGCAGAAAAACTTAGAAGATACACAGATAAATATAAAGGAAAAGTACAAAATAAGCAATGTATTGATGACCAATAAAAGTTTTACAGAGAACTGGAAAACAAGGCAAAAGGAATTAAAACACCACCAAAATAGAAGAAATAGATATATTTTGGAGAAATATCCATGAAGATCCTGTGGAACATAAAGATGCTAAATGGACAGAAGTAGTAAAAGAAAGAATAGGAAGTTCAAGTGTACATGATATGAAATGGGATGAAGTAACAGCCAGAGACAGAGAAATTGAAACAAAGTTAAGAAAAGTCCTTAACTGGAAAACCTCAGGCCCAGATGTAGTACCTAACTTCTGGTTGAAAGTATTAACATCTTTACATGAATATTTAGCCATAAGTAAGAACTATTTGTATGCACAGCCCGAACAGACACCAACTTGGTTAACAACAGGAAAAACAATGCTCCTACTTAAGAGTGAACCTGCAAGCTCTCCTAAACACTACAGACCAATAACTTGCATTCTGATGATCTATAAACTATACAATGGAATTGATGCCAACAGAGTTTATAGTCATTTAGAAAATGGGTAACAAAAGAAAGTCACATGGAACAAAGAATCATTTATTGTTAAATAAAGTCAAAATGGAGAGCTGCAAAAAGGGGAAGAATCTAAGTATGGCATGGAGGGACTACAAAAATGTATTTGACAGTATCCCACATTCATGGATAAAAGAATGTTTAAAAATGTACAAGATACACCTTATACTGATTGATTACATTGCAACGACCATGAAACAGTGCAAACTACTTTGCAGTTAAGCCATGATAAAAGACAAATTGTTATTCCATGGATAAAAATCCACATGGGGAGATATTCCAGGGTGACTCTCAGTCACTGCTGCTCTCTTGTCTTGCCCTTAACCCATTAAGCTGTCTAATTAACATCTTAGGCCATGGCTATAATTTGGCTCACAGAAAACAACAAAGTGTAAAGACTTCTCATCTTCTTTTTGTGGAGGATTTAAAACTGTATAGTTCATCAGATGAGGAACTGAAAGCACAACTGCAAGTGGTCAAAACTTTTTCAGATGACATGTCCATTTGGTCTTGATGAATGTGCAAAAGCAACCTTTAAAGCAGGAAAGCTGCAACACCAAGAAAACATCAGTTTGGGACAGGAATGTGATATAAAAGAACTTGAGCAAGAGGGAGTGTATAAATATTTGGGAACTGATGAAGGATCAGCAATAAAACATGAACAAATGGGAATAAAAGTTAATAAGGAATATTTTAGAAGACTTAAATTAATACTGAAAATAGCACTAATATCTAGGAACAAAGTCCAAGTTATAAACCAATTTGCTCTTCCTGTCCTAAGGTACAGTTTTGGAGTAACTGACTGGCTCCAAAAGGTGTCGGCTAGGTTGGACAGGAAAACAAGTAGGATGCTTCATGCTCAACAATGATTTATAAAAATCAGTGTATACCAAGATTATATATTCCCCATTCTGAAGGTGGTATGGGCCTCCTTGAAACTGATTGCATGTATAGATCTGCAATCATAGGACTGCATACATTTCTGCTGACCTCACAAGATCCAAACTTAATGAAAGTTTTAAAACATGATACCTCACAAGGCATCTACAACAACTGGAAAGGCCACAGAAATACCTCACAAAGAGGATTACCGGCCTCAAAGAGATGCCCTATGCAGACCATCTCAAAAAACTGCAGCTTTACTCCATTGCATATCGCCTACTCAGAGGTGATCTCTGCCTAACACACAAAGCTATGTCAAACCCAGAGCTTTTAGACATGCTCCACTTAAAGAAATCCCAATCCCTACAAGCTACACGCTCTAGGGACATAAACCTCGTCACCACAATAAACAGAACATGCTGGAGGGATTGATTCCTGTCCCAGAGACTTCCCATACTCTGGAACAAACTACCTATCTATATCAAACAAAGCTCCTCATTAGCACTGTTCAAGAAAAATCTCGATGATTGGATGGGAGATAGGAAATTCACCCCGGGGATCACTTCTGTGGCCCTGCTCGACAGTGGCACAGGAAAATAATTTTCTTGGGTGGCGAAAGCCAGGGTACCTTTGGCTAGGCTTATATAGGCCCTAGGGTCAATAGCCTAGTACCTATCTATGAAGAACATAAGTCTAAGATGACTTCCCTGCTTAGTTTAGAAGAAGCATATCGGTATCAAGCGGGAATGGAAATCAATCCAGAAGTAGATAAAACTCAGGCAGCAACTGAATATGCCAAAAAAAACGAAAGAATATAAGGTAAAGGATCAGATGAGAAGACAAGAAATGTGGAAAATGCATAAATATTATAGTTGCAAGTATAGAAAACTCAAGGAACAATCTCATGTTGATCAGAACCAAGCACTGGAAACAGTAGCACATATTGTTGCTTGTTGTGATATATTAACGGCAGGAGGACTGTATACTCAAAAGGCATAAAAATGTGGCAAGATGGTTGCATTGGGGATCATGCAATTATAATACTTTAGTAGCTGAAAAATACTGGAAACATGAGCCACAAAGCATTATAGAAAATGATGAAGTGTATATCACATGGGATCACCCATTACTAACAGTTAAAAAAATAGGTGTGAGAAAAACAGATATAGTAATCAATGAAAAGAAGACAAAAGTAGCATTGATCACTGAAATTGCTACACCTACTGACTACTGTCTTACGTACAGACACACAAAGTCATAAAATACCAGGATTTGCAAGCAGAAATGAGGGCAATGTGGAAGAAGGATACCCAGACAGTTCCAATAGTAGTAGGAGCAACGGGTCTTATAAAAAAGAATTTACAATCATACTTAGATATATTACTGATGCATGTAACTCTGTATGACTTGCAGCAGGAGTCATTACTGGGCATACTGCTGGTACTCAAAACAGCACTTCTGGCTAACATCAAAGATTGAAACAATACTAATTTGATGAACTTTAATCATACTTTGACTTAGGAATGGGGTCCATTCCCGCCATGGTATTAGAAACCCAAAAGATTTGAAGAAATTAAAAAAAAAAAAAAAGATTCTATAGGAATGAGAAGTGTACTAATTGGTTCTCTGAGAGAGCAGCTGATGCATGGAACATACTACCAAATTACATTAAAGCAAGTACTAATTCAGATATTTTTAAGAACAGCCTGTACACTTATTATGGGAACAAGTGTTTTGGTATATTGGCAGGCTGGAAGGACATTAATAGGCATGTTTGAAATATTTGTATGGATGTACGTAATAATACTCAGTTGCCAAAAATGGAATTCAATTCCACTGGCTATCATAGCTGTAACCAGCCATCCTTCCTTTAAGCATCGTCTAAAAGACCACCTATCAAACCTCATGGCTAGGCTCATGTTCCACCACTGGCTAAACAGAATGTTTTCCTATCACCACCACTAGCTGAACTGAATATTTCCCTATCACTCCTTCTTTATATCTGCTTAGCTATCCTACCTTACCAGTCTCACACTCTATACCTAATATACAGTATAAAAACAAAAAGGGTAACTTTTAGTAATATTATTGCAAACATAAAAAGGTACGCTTTCTACAACTGTAAATTGTTTCTATTTTTTCTTCTTTATTCATTCTTAATGTCACATTTTTATGCATTATCTCTATGTCCTATAACACAGTAAATATGTTAAACTGCATGCTAGCCAGATGTTTTATGTAATGTGTCACTGAATTTTTCTCTGACAGTTCAAGATTTTCTCCCTGAGCCTCAACTGAAAATGCGCTCTTTTTTGACCCTTTTGGTCCTCTCCTGTAAACAAATGTCAATAAAAAAATAAATAAATGACTAATAGCTGCATAAAGATTATTCATTTCCAGTAGTACCCAATGCATCTCCCATCCTGTCCTAAGTTATGTTTAAAATACTATCTAGATATTCTGTTGAATCTTAATACAAGATGGGAATTTAATAACACAGTTATATAAATCCTCATGTGAAATAATTCCTATCAATCTATCGCCCCTTTTTCCCATTTTTGCATATGGGGGGTTGGGGTATCACATTAACAGTGACAATCATCTAAAGCTAAGTTTCACACCATTGGTTGACAATAATCAGAAATCACAAGAGGATATCATTCTAAATGGGGGTTCATGGAGATTTTTATGTACTTCTCGTAAATTAAACACAGCAATTCTATTATCACTCATATATATCTTTCCTAGTGAAAGTACCTGATCTAAAACTGTTTTCACACCATTAAATATATACAGTGGATATAAATGCCATTTTTTTCTGATATCAACAAATGAGACCACAATAAATAATTTCAAAACTTTTCCCACCTTTAATGTGACCTATAACCTGTACAATTCAATTGAAAAACAAGCAAATCTGTTAGGGTTGCATAAGTGTGCACACCCTTAAACTAATACTTTGTTGAAGCACCTTTTGTTTTAATTACAGCATTCAGTCTTCTTGGGTAGGAGTCTATCAGCATGGCACATCTTGACTTGGCTATATTTGCCCACTCTTCCTTGTAAAAGCACTTCAAATCGGTCAGATTGTGAGGGCATCTCTTGTGCACAGCCCTCTTCAGGCCATTCCACAGATTTTCCATTGGATTTAGGTCTGGGCCCTGGCTGCACCATTCCAAAACATTAATTTTCTTCTTGTGAAGCCATTCTTTTGTTGATTTGGATGTATGCTTGGGGTCATTGTCATGTTGAAAGGTGAAATTCCTCTTCATCTTCAGCTTTCTAGCAGACGCCTGAAGGTTTTGGGCCAAAAGTGACTGGTATTTGGAACTGTTCATAATTCCCTCCACCTTGAGTAAAGCCCCAGTTCCAGCTGAAAAAAAGCAACCCCAAAGCATGATACTGCCACCACTATGCTTCAATGTGGGGAAGGTGTTCTTTTGGTGATGCGAAGTGCTGTTTTTGCACCAAACACACCCCTTTTGGAATTGTGGCCAAAAAGTTCAACCTTGGTCTCATCAGACAATAACATATTTTCCCACATGCTTTTGGGAGACTTGATGTGTTGCTTTGCAAATTTTAGCTAGGCCTGGACATTTTTCTGTGTAAGAAAAGGCTTCTGTCTTGCAACCCTACCCCATACTCCAGACATATGGAGAATACAGGAAATTGTTGTCACATGTAGTACATAATCAATACTTGCCAGAAATTTCTGCAGCTCCTTCAATGTTGCTATAGGTCTCTTAGCAGCCTCCCTGACCAGTTTTAGTCATGTCTTTTCATCCATTTTGGATGGACACCCAGTGTAGCTACTAGGCTACCCTACTGCCCTTGTGAGCCATGGCCAGCAATCATCCAATGTGAGACTCAAACTCAAACCCTGTACCTTGTGTTTGTAAGGCAAACACCTTAACCATTAGGCCCCCTCCCAACCCCCCCGTCACGACAGTGACGTTCTTTGCAACGTCACTGTCGTCCCATATTTTCTTCACTTTTTGATGACTGCTTTCACTGTGTTCCATGGTATATCCAATGCTGTGGAAATTTTTTTGTACCCTTCTCCTGACTGATTTCAACAATGAGATCCCTTTGATGCTTGTAAGCTCTCTGAACTATGGCTTTTGCTGTAGCAGGCAACTGAGTAATGTCAGGAAAAACCTATTAGGACAGCTGAACTTTATTTGGTGTTAATCAGAGTGTCTTTAATTGATGGCAGGTGTGTACCCAAGAAGACTGAATACTGTAATTAAATCAAAAGGTGCTTCAGCAAAGTATTAGTTTAACTGTGTGCACACACAACAAAGTATTACTTTAAGGGTATGGACACAATGCAACCAGCGAATTGTACATTTTTTATTTTTTATATTTTTTCCCCTAACAAATTTGTTTTTCGATTAAATTGTACAGGTTATAGGTCACATTAAAGTTGGGAAAAGTTTTGAAATGATTTATTGCGGTCTCATTTTTTACATCACAAAAAGTGGCATTTTAACAGCGGTGTGTGCACTTTTTATATCCACTGTATAGTATCCTCATGCAAATGTTCATAACATACCTTCAAAGTATGGGTACAATTCATAACTACCGCATTGCGACTTTTACTGACAGTTTAAAAATTAATGTACCATTCCTTCTTTTAAAATAATCCAGTCAACCTTATTTAAGTCATAATTTGTATTTGCTTTGTCCTTACAAAACTCATAAAAGACTTTTCAGTTGAAAAACTTAATATACTAGAAAGTGATTTTACAGTTTCAAAGCAGGAATTCTAGATGTAGCTAATAAACAATATGCATTCGCTACAACTTCCTTCCTAGATATACACGAATAGAAACTTTCACTAGAACTATTTCTCAATGTCTGAATTACCGGATACCCTTAAATTAACAGCTTACTTATCCCTGTTTCACCAGAGAGCCTCATAGCCTCACATTAACAGCTTATTTATCCCAGTTTCACCAGAGAGCCTCACATTAACAGCTTACCTATCTCTGTTTCAGCAGAGAGCCTCACATTAACAGCTTACCTATCTCTGTTTCACCCAAGAGCCTCATCACATTAACAGCTTACCTTTCTCTGTTTCACCTGAGAGCCTCATCACATTAACAGCTTACCTATCTCTGTTTCACCTGAGAGCCTCATATTAACAGCTTACCTATCTCTGTTTCACCTGAGAGTCTCAAAGTAACAGCTTACTTATCCTGGTTTCACCCGATAGCCTACATTAATAGCTTACTTATCCCTGTTTCACCTGATAGCCTTACATTAACAGCTTAAATATCCCTTTTTCACCTATGAGCCTCACATTGACAGCTTACCTATCTCTGTTTCACCTGAGAGCCTCATATTAACAGCTTACTTATCCCTGTTTCACCTGATAGCCTCACATTAACAGCTGACTTATCTGTGTTTCACATGAGAGCCTCACATTAACAGCATATTTATACCTGTTTCACCTGAGAGCCTCACATTAACAGCATACGTATCCCTATTTCACCTGACAGTCTCACATTAACAGCTTACTTACCCCTGATTCACTTGAGAGCCTTACATTAATGGCTTACTTATACCTGTTTCACCCGATAGCTTCACATTAACAGCTTACCTATCTCTGTTTCACCTGAGAGCATCACATTAATAGCTTACTTATCCCTGTTTCACCCGATAGCTTCACATTAACAGCTTACTTATTCCTGTTTCACCTGTGAGCATCACATTAACAGCTTACTTATCCCTGTTTCACCCGACAACCTCACATTAACAGCTTACCGATCTCTGTTTCACCTGAGAGCCTCACATTCACCTGCGAGCCTTACATTAACAGCTTACTTAACCCTGTTTCACCTGAGCGCCTCACATTTACAGCTTATCTATCCCTGTTTCACCCGATAGCCTCACATCAACAGCTTAATCTTTCTTGTTTCACCTGACAGTCTCACATTAGCAGCTTACTTATCTCTGTTTCACCTGACAGTCTCACATTAACAGCTTAGTTATCCCTGTTTCACCTGACAGTCTCACATTAACAGCTTACTTACCCCTGTTTCACCTGAGAGCCTTACATTAATGGCCTACCTATCCCTGTTTCACCCGTTAGCTTCACATTAAAAGCTTACTTATCTCTGTTTCACATGAGAGCCTCACATTAACAGCTTACTTATCCCTGTTTCAAATGACAGCCTCACATTAACAGCTTGTCTATCTCTGTTTCACCTGAGAGCCTCACATTAATAGCTTACTTATCCTTGTTTCACTTGAGAGCCTTACATTAATAGCTTACTTATGCCTGTTTCACCTGATAGCCTCACATTAACAGCTTAAATATCCCTGTTTCACCTGAGAGCCTTACATTAACAGCTTATTTATCCCTGTTTCACCTGAGAGACTCACATTAACAGCTTACCCTATCCCTGTTTCACCTGAGAGCCTTACATCAACAGCATATTTATCCCCGTCTCACCCAATACTTTTAAATTAAATAACAAAGGTGTCATTAATTGAGACTGTTCTTCAGTTAAGAAGGTTCCCAGGTATGCTCTTGCCTGATATTCATCTTTTCTTTCTACTTCTAACTTTACCGCTATTCTAGTAACAGCTCCACCTATTGGCTCCACTTCTTACTGCATTAAAAGATAATCTTTTTCCATTTTCACTCTCAGCACATTACTTTGTCTTAAATCCAGGTAACTGCTTAAAAGAAATCTGCACCACCGTTAACATCTGCTTGGTACCAGTATATCTCATTTTACATTTCTTCATTCTTCCTGCTGTTTTCAAATAAGTTACTGATTTTACATGATTATCTGGAATCTTGTTAAAAACCTCAGCCTTTTCTGATTAGCAAGTATATCATTTTTTTTTAACTTCCCATAACTTCTTTCATACACATCCTAACATATGTCCTCACATTTTCATGCATTTTATTCAATATCTTTTATTTCAAAATTGTTACTTAACTGTTGTCCGTTTTTGTAATATTCATCCCAATTTTATTTTAATTTACTATAACAGCAGGATAACACTGCATTTCTTTCTGTGTATTTGTTGAAATACCTCGAATACTCATTTCCTTATTTCCATACTCTGTAATCATTATATTAATAATATATTATCTATATGTCCAAACAATGCCATTCCTTACTTAAAAATATTACACAGAATAAAATTTATATTTGACTTTACCATCTTACAAAATGCAACATTCCTAACCTGCTTGCAATCCAAGAATCCCTACAACTTGAATACATTCCCTTAACGTCTTCACTTTTAAGGTTTACTAATCCATTCTCACACTTTTATTGTTAAAATACATCCAGGTTGCAATCCCTTTCTAAAAGATTTACTTCTCTTTATTTATATATCGGTTAGCGATGACAAACTTTCTGACCCCAAGTTTCTGCTACCATTTTTACCACTGCATATACATTAAGTAAGACAGTTAAATGCAAAGTATTTCTGCAGTCTGGATGTACCTTCTGCACCCCATGACAACAAGGCTCTGTACCCACATTCCCAAGTCCTGTATATATCATCATCAAGACTACATAATCATAATGAAAATGGTAATACATTTATTCACTTTCTTCAGAGTCAGTATAACACTGGACATGGCATATTTAGGGACTGGAGTTATTGGGAGAGGCAGGGCCTTCACATCAGGAGGTGCAGGGTGCAGTTCATCCATCCATAACCCCTTTTTCCTATTTTTCTTCATGGGGTCAGGGTGTCACTTCAACAATGACAATCATCTAAAGCCAAGATTTACACCACCAGGTGGTTAGCCCTGCTACAGTAGTTCTTCCACATCACATATTTGTACACACATTCAAATCTATGGCCAATTTAGTGTGTTCAGTTCACCTACTGCATATATGCATGCAGACTCCACAGAGAAGGCACCCTAGCCAAGAAATGGACTGGGAAACCTCTTGCTTTGAGGTGACAACACTATTTGTTGTGGCACTGTGTCGGGATATAAAATAAAAAAAAAATACTTGGATTTTAATTTCCTTTACTGTACTATGGCAGTCTCTTGGATGGTGACAGGATTACTTGTGGTATACTCTCAATGCTAACATTCAGTAAGTCAAAAGTCCATCTTTTCCAAACCATAAAAAAGAAAGTAACCAACAATGGCTTACTGAGGCCCATAAGTTCTCACATCTTAACTTTATGTGGAAAAAGGCATTAATAAGTCTCATTAGCCTGCTTTGAAAATGCTATCGGTCACCATGATTGTTCCTCTCCAAGTTCATCTTTACTTTTGTTTGTTTATATTTCAATCAGCAAATAGATGGACTGTTTTACCAATCCTTTTCAGCCATGATCTAGAAACAAAGACAAATAAGGTATACAACAAAAATGATGCATACAGGTTTTCCATTAAATGCCCTGAATATGCCTGCCCGACATGTGAAAGAGCAGGAAGGAATGATGGTCACATCCATCACAGGGTTAGAGAGCACACTGTGGTAAGTGAAGCTCTCAAAGGGGATAAGAAGCATGTTGTGGTGAATGAAGCTCTCAAACAGGGTTAGGGAGCATGTTGTGGTGAGTGAAGCTCTCAAACAGGGTTAGGGAGCATGTTGTGGTGAGTGAAGTTCTCAAACAGGGTTAGGGAGCACATTGTGGTGAGTGAATCTCTCAGACAGGGTTAGGGAGCATGCTATGGTGAGTGAACCTCTTACACAGGGTGAGGCAGCACGCTGTGGTGAGGGAAGCTCTCAAAGGGGGTACGAAGCATGTTGTGGTGAGTAAAGCTCTCAAACGGGGTTAGGGAGCATGTTGTGGTGAGTGAAGCTCTCAAATGGGGTTAGGGAGCACGCTGTGGTGAGTGAAGCTCTCAGACGGGGTTAGGGAGAATGCTATGGTGAGTGAAGCTCTTACACAGGGTTAGGGAGCATGCTGTAGTGAGTGAAGCTCTCGGTGAGTCATAGTGGAAGGCCAGAGCTCTGACAAACTGCCAGACCGGATGTGCATGAAGGGATTAGGGGGAAAATACATACAAATATATCAGTTATATGCGTAAAGAATACAGATATAATAACTATGCAAAAACACTGCATGACTTTTTTGACTATAGCCTTTAGAAAGTAAGGTCTGTGGAGAGTAAAGGTGTTATCCATTTTACTGTTTCCTTTTAAAATATAAGCATACAACCCTGAGGGGACTTGAAACCACAACCTTCCATACCATCGAGTACAAAGCTGTTCACTTACAGGCTGAGCTGTAAAATGATATTTCTATTTGCTTTCTTCTGAGAGATGGACAGTACTACAGGGTAAGCAGGATTTTAAAGGGGACAGCTGAAAACAGGCAGCATGTTTTGGCAGTGACAGGAAGTCACTTTGCTCTTTGGAGCCTTTTGCAGTACAGGAATTAGAGTAATGAAACTGCGTACTTTACTCATGGCTGTATGCATGGATGCGGAATTTTGACTGTACTACGGAGGAGCAAATATGAGCCCATATTCCACTCAGGGGATTAGGACACTGACTGCAAATGTTCATGGGACTTGTATTGCTAAATGGTTTGATACCATTCAGCAGGCCCTAAACTTCATATATAGAAATAATTTGATTAGCATGTAGCTTTAAGGTTAGCTGTGGATCCACAAGTAATTTTAGTATTTGTTGTATTTGTATTCTAATATTGGAATTATTTTACTGTTAAATGAGTCAGTAATGACTAGGGTGACAATGTTCTAGCTGCTGAGTTGTACAAAACAGCACAGATGGAGTTTTATTCAAATTTAAATACAGAGAGTTGTCTATGTACTAGAAAAAGAGGACAGAAAAGTATGACTGCAGATTTGTATCAACATTTTGGTAGTTTTGCCCTGAATAATTTAAAATTACATCATCCAAGTAAAGTGTTATTATACTGGGTTGATAGATCACTTGTGACAAGTGCTACTGTCTGGGGACACTGGAGGCAAGTGAAATTATATCTGCAGATCTTAACTTTAAATGTTGAAATATCTTTGATGAGGGTAGCCCTGGGCTGAGATAACTCTACTTTGTCCATATCTGCTTTTTAATAAGGAGAAAGTCACCTGCAATCTGAAATGCCGTCTCAAATACAAAAAGAAAATCTTATTAACTAGCCATATTCCACAGCTGTGTAGAGTCGATCAGTTATCACACAATAAGCCCTATCTGTTAATGTGTTTGTGAATTTAGTTACATAGGAGTTTTTTTCAAAAACCTTAGTGACAGAACAGTTCATAGATACTGGTCAGTAGTCGCTAACTGAGCGTGTCTGCCAGTATTAATTCCTGAAAACAGCTGCATCACCTTTCTACTCTGGTTAGTCTGGAATTTACTAGAATACATGGTCACATATCCAAGCCACTGCTCACTTATCTAGTCCTCCTTTACTTAGCAAAACTACATTTCTGCATATTCTTAATCCACTTTAAATAAAATATGCAACAGAAATTACTATAAAAGCCATTTAATACTAGCACCACTTTTCCTTATATACTTTCCTTAAATTCCTCACTTCTCTGTTTCTCAAATATTTCTTCACGCATATTTTTAGGGACTGAATCACTAATTTCATTTCTTTTGCTTCAAACTTTTGTTTTTTTTTTTCCTTTTTCTTAGCTATTAATAGTTCTTCAAGAGCACATTCTTTACTCTGAACTGTGACAAAACTCCAGTTAATGCTTCTTCTGCATCATCTTTCCCTTCCAGAAGAAGCCTTTCTTCATCTTCCTGACAGCTCAGCTTTCTATACCTATGACATCACTTCAACTTGCTCAAACACAGCAATTATTTTTGTAAATACCTTCTTCTATTCATGAAAAATTACTATATTCATGCCACCCCAAACAGTTTCCTTATGGTTATAAAACTGACACTTGGCATGATCATCCTCATTGAAGAGCTCACCAGCAGTGCTCTCTGAGCTCTCGTGTATGATACTGTTACCATTACGCTCTCCCATGTAAGATATGGGCATACTATACAGCAGGGAAACTAGTTTTTTTTTTTTTTTTTTTAAATGAGGATGCAGTACTTTCATGAATAGCGGATGAAAGTCCCCACTGAGAGCAACGACTGGTGTCAGAACCATGGCCTTAAGCTCAATACCAGAAAATGTGTCATCATCCCTTTTGGGAAAACCCGGTTCCCATGAACTACCACATCAATGGTAGTCCATTCAACACAAAAAGCGTTAGAAGTGATCTGAGAACACAGGGTGACAGCAACCTCTCTTTTGACCACCACACTGCCACTGTGGTCAGAAAGTCCTTCTATGTGGCACATCTCATTACTAAGGGTTTTGCATCCAGGAAGAAAGAGGTCATTGTCTGCCTCTACTCTTCCCTCAGTAGGTCAATCATTGTGTACAATTGCCCCATTTGGCATATACCTCACTAGACATCTGCAACAACTGGACAGGCCACAAAAGTACCTCACAAAGAGGATCCTAGGCCTTAAACATTTGCCCTGTATGGACAGACTCAAAAAACTCCAACTATTCTCTGTCTCATATTGCTTACTTAGAGGCGATCTCTGCTTGACTTACAAAGCCATGTCTGACCCAGCTCTTTTAGAAATGCTACATCTGAAGAAATCCCAATTCCTTCACACCACACGCTCCTGAGATCTTAACCTCATTACCACAATCAACAGAATATGCTGAAGGGACAGGTTCATAGCCCAGAGATTGCCCATCCTATGGAATAGACTTCCCATACATGTCAAACAGAGCACCAGAGACCATCTTCAAGAGAAATCTTGATGAGTGGATGGGAAATAGGAAATTCACCCCAGGGATCACTCCAATGGGTTTACTTGACAGAGACACTGGAAACTATGGTTGGGTGGCACGATGCCAGGGACAGGGTAATCCTATGGGCTAGGCTTGTAAAGACTCCATGGCCATTAGCCTAGTACACACATATGAACCTATGTTTTAAGTTAGCATGTGCAAACGTCAGTTGCTGCAGATATACGCACGCTCACTCGGTCGTCAAGGAACACATTGTTTGTTGCCCTCACTAACCTATACAATTAGGCTGGATAGAAGATTCAATACATAAAACAGCATGTGAAAACAACTAAAGCTCAAGTTGAATGAGCAACAATATATTTTGCGTACTCTCCCCAACAGTTGAAAGACTGAAATGCATAACTGAAACGCTCCGTTTTTCAAATGCATTATATTTCATGTCATGCATCCAGTTTTAACTTGCTGTTTGGCTGAATTGCCACTGTTAGTCTAAATTCGCTCACTCATTACTGCAGCGATCTGTTATTGCATTATTCTCCTATGGTGCAGTTTACTCCGCAGTAAAATTTGTCTTTCATAGAGAAATGGAACAGACAAACAAAGATGCTGTTACATTTATCGCCAACATAGCTCTCAACTTCTTTGCTTAAGAATCATGAACAAAGTGAAAAAATAATGGAAGGACAAAGGGACCCCAAATCAAGGAAAATTTTTAAATATTACATTAATTCACTTAATAATTAAAACAACACATTTGTTTCATTGAAATGCACTTTATCAATAATAAGAAGGGAACGCTAATGCTTGGCATTATTGAGTGTGTGCAATCCTCACTAATTTACCAGAAAATCAAACGTTATACGAGACAGGACAAAAATATGATCAGAGACAGTATAGGTATACGACCGTGTAATCAGTGCTGCTGTACACGTGTCGCTGGAGGATAATGAGAGAAAATTGCAAAGCAGCACAAATGAGTGCTTACAGCTTTTTAGCAAGTTTAATTCTGAAAAAAGCAAAAAATAACAATCACAATGAATTCAGTTGCATATTCTAAGCCTTAATTTCTAAAAAAAAAAAAAAAAAATGCAAGGACAGAATAGCAGATACATTTTTGAAATGGAAAGAAAAAAATCAGCTAGCAAGTGAAACAAATTATAATTCTGAATTTGCTTTTAGTCCCTTGCTATTTCTTTTCAGATTGTAACTGCTTTGCTTTTAGTTATCAGATTTCAAAGATATGTTCAGTCTTTTTTACCCAAGCAATCAAAATAAAAAATTACTAGAAACCAGAAATCAGAGTACAGTAGAGCATCATTCCTTTTCTATGCTCATCCCACAACTACAACTTACTAAAAGTTTAGATGTCTAATTTAAACTGGTGTATTTTTTAACCTTTGAAGGTCTAGATAAGACAGAGAGTGAAACACCCTACATAGCAGGATCACTGGTCCAACAGGTAACACACACACCTTTGCTGCTGGAAGACCAGAAGAATATGGGTTTTATTCCTCCTCCAGATGACTGGATTGCTGACACTGCAGTGGAGCATTACAGAGATGCTACGCTCCTGAGTGTGTATAGTCCACTGGATGAGAGATCAAACTGAGGTCCCACCTCCTTGATTTGGTGATAAGCTCAAGTAGATGTAAGAGATTCTATGGCATCTATCAAAGACAGTAGAGGAAACCTCCTCAATGCTCTGGCCAAACTTCCACTAGAAGTAGAAGCACCACCTCAAGTCTCTCCTGAAAAATGGCCACTAGCCTGGTGGGACAACCCTGGTCAACAAAGGAGAAGTATAAAAAAAAAAACTTTCTTACTAAAACAAAAGTGAATGCCCATGTGAGTCAAAATGGGCATTCTTACCTAGAACATGAAGTTCTCCTTTTTTGTAGACCCCTCCACTGTCTTGCATTAGTTTCAGTATACTCCATTTTTTATGCAAACATTGTTTAGCAGAGTCCACAAAATAATTAAGGTAGCATCTACTGCATGCACTTTTCAATTAATAAAGCAGAAATTTAACTGGGCTGTTACAGATGAAAATGTTTACTTCATTAATTACTCAGATGAATCCAAATATCAATAGAAATTTTAACACAATGGCTAAAAAGAGATGAGATGTGTTGATAGTTCAAAGTGCAGGTATTATATATATTATTTATTTCACTACACTGTTAGCACAAAACGAGTTTAACTCCAATTATAATTGTCAAAATATTTTGCACACTACAATCATTTCTGTTTAGGTAGAGTTCTTATCAGTGACTCATGCTTAAACAGTGCAGTTACATCAAATGCACCCCATTTAAGCCAAAGAGTTCCATGACAGGAAGTATGCTTCATCTACAGTAACAGTTCAAATTAAAATTAAAATACAGAATGACTTACAAACTGGTATAAGGTGCACCAATCTGTAGAACGTACAGGGGTCCTTTTTTAAATAAATAGGATGCAGGTGGTAGCCCCCCATATCCAATGTGAATGCATCCATTGAAAGAACATGCATCATATGAAAGGGATGATATAGGTATCAGCACATGTGAACTGCAGTGAGAGCTAGTTTTTAAACATTTTCCGTTTGAGATTGGAGTTATTGCTTTTATTATTTTTTGATTCAAGGGATGCATATGCTTATATTATTATAGTTCATTAAACAAGATGCATACACTTAAACTGCCTGTTAATTGTTAAAGCATAGTCATGCGTTAAACTCTTCTTGCAAAGGTATCCCATGTGACACTGTCTCTTACGGCATTCCTTCTGACAGCTCACTTACTCTACTTATGATAGTTTATGATCATGAAATTTGTGGGATTCAAGGATTCATGTTGACTAACAAGTCTTTGATAGAGTGCCGACAGATTGAAAAAAAAAAAAAAAAAACAGACAAAACCTGCAACGAAACTCACAGGTAAGATATTTTTGCATAAGAAAACCACCTGCACCATTCATAAGGGGACACCTTCATAAACTTATATTTATAGTCTCTGAAAAGAAAACTCCACTGTCTGCAAAAGTTGTTTCACCCAAATTTCTTTGATCATTGGCACTCACTCAAACATCTCTCAATCTTCTGACAAGCGCCCGGATTTAGGTACACGACTATTTACAAGTTGTTTGTTACAAAGGTTCTGTACAGCACTACTACTTTTTCTGACATTCCATCTGATACTTTAAATGCTACAGTACTGTATTTAAGACAGCTTATAACTGGAGTAATTAATGTACTAGGGTAATTAAAAATTAAAGGTGTGCAGTTATGATATAGTAATTTGACTATTTCACAATATTTCCAAGTGTCGTTGTCTTCTTCTATAAAGATTATTACTGCCAATTATCTGTTCATCTGTATCAGCTTAAACATTACACATACAGAATCATACTGTCATGTTGTCTACATTTTAGTACATTACATGCTTCTTTGTTGTAGGTGCTGTAAAGAAATCTATGTGGTTGCATGACTCAGACAAGATGGAAAAGGTAAGATTTTTTTTAATGTCCCCTTTCCTCCACATCTGTGTAACCTAAGAAGTCGTAGACAAAGAGATTTAGTGTGGGGGTGTCCCTCCTGCAAAAATGGTTGTTTTGAGGGGGTTTTTTGATCTTGCAATAAGCATCATGTTGGCATGATTTAAATATTTCAGTTATGATGTTATGTGTCTCATGTAAAGGTGAAGCAATGTAGTATTCCAAATAGCAATAAGAATTCTGCTCATTTAGTTCAGCCACATATATTTTAATGGTGCTTCATGCTCTTTCATTCTGCAGCATGTTCTTTTCATGAAATGTTAGCACCTTGCAGCATTCCTGGATCACCAGAGCTGTAGCTTATAGTTCTGCTATTTAGGTAATATCAGTGCTGTTTATTTGTCTATAGGTGCATGCAGTGCCCAGTGTAAAGTGTAAGAAAAATTTGAAATACTGGGACTTGCTACAGCGAGTCCTAAAACACAGAGAATGAATTGCCAAAAAAGTGGACATATATATACCAAGTTCGAGATGGCCATTAGTTGGAGTACTCCCTTTTCTCTGAGGTATGGTGAACTTAGAATTGGTGTATATAAGTTTAGGGTGTATGCCCCACCACATGGGGGGGTGTGGGGGGCTTGCACCCCTCCCTGCAAAAAAAAGACATTTAAAGGAAAAAAACAATGTTTGAGATTCACTGTGTTCTTGAGTTTTCAATTTTTTTGGCCTGTAAGTACTTCACATTACTAGTGCCAACATTTCAATAGGGAGCCATAAGAAAATCATAATTCCATCTGCTTTCAATATGTCTGATGTGGTTCAATTCTGACTTCATCAAAGTGACTCTAAGGTAATACAATGTATATAATGATAAGCAAATTAAAGATGTGATAGGGTATCAGGCAACAACAGGCTGCTTGGATCAACACATGGCAGAGACAACAGTGGATCAGGAAACTTGTGTGGGGACTAGCAATCATCAAATCATGCTCCTTAAGAGATGCGTTACTGTAACATCAGACAGCACCAGTTAACAAACAATGCACACAAATCTAAGATACTACCCATCCTGTGGGCACATCTGGTGCAGAATAACCCAGGGATGTCTTCTTTACTCTTGCTGCTGAACCTTTTCTCATTCAAGTTAAGGCAAAAGAAACAGATTTCTCGATCCCAAGTTTATCCACCATATCATCAAGGGGGGGGGGGACTCAAGGGACCACATTGTGCAAGCAGAAGGCAGACCAACTGTGGTCATGCTACAGATATGCCAAAGTGGTATGGTCAGCAATGAAACCCTAGAAACTATACCCCCAGAAGGGACTGCTGGTAATACATTTCTCCAATTCTTGTCAGTTGACAAAAGACATGCTTTTATCCCCTGACTATTCAAAGAAGTTTATAGCCCACAAAGGGCAACAACAGCTTAGATGGACTTTGTGAAGTGATACCCCACTTTCAATTCCCTGCTTTCTCTCTGCTGTAAAACCTAGACCAGGGATTCTGCACATAATTTACATGCTGCAAACCCTTTAGAAATTATATTAACTGGACCATGATGAAGGCCTTGAACTACTCATGTCTCCTGCGGATGATCTGGTTGAAGTGTTGGCACTAGTGACACTTTCTGCCATCAAGTACCTCGCTTGGATATTATAAACATGTCAGTGCAGGTCCTGGCTTGCAAGTACATGACCACAGGAATACTCACAAAATGCACTAAACTTACATATCAAGTGTAGAATCTTTTGGGCTGAGATGTGAACTACATGACGAAAAAAGGATATGGAAGCTTAATTGCTGAATGCTGCTTTCTAAGGCTGATATGCTACGGCACAATGTGTACCATAAGACAGCAGGTGTACCCTCGATCACAGCAGCTGCAGGAGATTCAGAATTGTCAGATGGAGATAACAACAAAGGAAATTCCAAGATTTATCCACTACAGAAGGTGTAAGAAGTTAGATCAAAACAAAACTTTTCAGACAACAAAATGTTCTGGGCCTAGAGTTGTATGGATTTAAAACAATATTTTTGTTGCTACTGTTTAGACACATTTAAATCATCTGCACTTGTATCACAGAAAAACTGGGTCGACATTAATTCATGGAAAGATATTTCCAGCAAACACCTCTTCAACATCTAACCATCGAAAATCACTTCTGTGATTCGCTGAATTTTCCAAGGGCAATGAAGTATTGGCCAACTATACAACTTTGCCCTCTTCCCCACTGTAGTGTGATCTCAGAGTTGGTATATATAATTAGGGGGGTGTGGTGGGCAAAGCCCCCCCCCCCACTTGGGTGGGTTTGATTTAGTGCATTGTGTGTTCCGTTGTGCTGCAGGGCAATTATTTCATTGTCCTAGGAAAATTCCGTGAATTGTGGAGGTAATTTTCGATGGTCAGATGTTGATGAAGAGGTGTTCACCGGAAATATCTTTCGGCGAAACAATATAGACTCGAAAAAATATATACATTTTCTCTTCTGTTCAGCATCAGTGCCAAAACTATAAATTCTACATATGCTTCCCTGATGCAGCCATTTTTTGGGGTGGCTTTTGCACATGCATAACAGACTTCAGTAGGACAGGTATCTGTCACAGGATATATGTAAATGAATAAAATGTCTACATGATTTGCCAGCACATAATGTCAACAGCAATGCCTTTGAATTGTGTTTAGTACAGCTGATCAGCAAGTAGCACTGTTGTTAGTAACGATACATTAAAAACCAGGGCAGATTTATTGTTTTCCATTGGTGCACTTAATAAACCTCTGCGGCACAGAATTGTGGCCCTGCTTCAGGAAGAGTACAGAATCACTCAGCAATTAAAAACTGTGTATAATGTGCTGCAAGTTTATGGATTCTCACCAGTGGATTTTTTTTGCTGTGGTCAGGCTAGTTTAATTAGAAGTGAAACTGACAAGGACACTGAAATGATGCTGCTTTGCATTCAGTAGCTAAGGCATTACTTGGTGATACATAACAAAATTAATTTTTCATCTGAGACATCCTACTTTGATTTCCCCTCTCTGCAGTTTTTCCTTTGGTTAACTCACTATGGCACTGTTGTCCTTTTTCCCAGTAAGATAAATTGTGAGATTTACAATGCAAACACTTAAGTGGTAATCTGCCTTTTACATCAACAACAATGACCTGTCTTGTTCTGCTAGTATTGTACAAGGCTGTGTGAAGGAAAATCAAGGGGCAAGAAAAACAGCAGCAGAGATCTATGCTATTGTGTCTGTGCAAATACACAAGCATTACTGTATTCAAACACAAGACTGAAGTCTGCATAGATAGTTTTACTGGACTAACCTGTCCAATAATTGCTTAGAATTATGACAAGCATTCTGTGCTCCAACATAGTGCGTAATCTGCAGTAGCACAGTCTCTCTGAATTGTACACAGATAAGCCTCAGTGAACGTCATGAAGGTTGTTCAGTGACATAGCTTTAGAGGATTGTCAGGATGCAGTGTGACCCACCTCGCTCTCTGAAGCTCATCTTTTTGCAGTGTGCTGAGTTTACAAATGCATTATTAAGCAGAATGTAATACACAATTGGATGGGAGAAAGGAAATTCAGCCCGGGGATCACGTCAGTTGCCCTGCTAGACGGGTCCAGGGAAGTAAATAGTGTGGGAAGAAATAGCCAGGGAATTGTTATGTCTAGGCTTGTATAGGTCCTAGGGCTGAATCAGTACAGCAACCCAGGAAATCCACAAGGATTAAAACTAATTCATTGCTGTTCAACCACACACCATATAATAGTCCATTCCACTATTAAACTGGAACTACAGCATTACAGACTCAGCAATGCCATGTAAGCGGGACAGCATGTACCATTAATAAGTGCAATGTTCACCAACAGTGTGAGGCTGAACAGTAATAAAGTGAATTCACTGCACTACAAAACCAGCTGCACAACCTATGGCACCCCATACATCAAATACTGTCAGCAATCCGGTGCCAGTAATACTCTAAAAGCAATGGCCTACAATGTCAACAACATAAACTAGGGCATCCCATGGTAGCATTAAATCAAATATAGCGGACTTTAGCTGTATAATGTAGGGCATTTCAAAAGAATATAATGTTTGACAAATTGACCTGCACAAACTAGGCCATCCCTTGGTAGCACAAACTAGAACCCAATGGTCTTTAACTCTATAAAGAAAGGCATTTTATGGAAATACTAAATATAATCCAATATGGTACAAATTCAGCCATGCAAACAGGGCAAATGATTAGTGACTTAATTTGTGTTTGCCAATTGGCTCCTACTTTCTCACTTTATTGAAAACATTTCTGTTTTTATTAGTGCTACAGTTCAAGCCAGTATTGAACATTTAAAAAAATGTTCTACCTTTACTTTTTACTCCTTCCTTACATACTGTCAGCCTCTTACACATGTACTTGCAAATATGCTTTTTCCCTACATTTGCATCTCTCTCTCCTCTGTTAGCCTGTTACTAACACACACATACATACATAAGTGCATGCATTTGTATAATACATTATACAGATAATGGCTTATCAGTTGTCATCACTGCAGATATTTCTCCTGATATTCTTAAATTAGAAGAATTCAGAGTTCCTCTCAAGTGAAAAAAATGCTGTCAGTTTCTCCCAGAGGTAAAGAATTGTTTATTTATGCACATATGTATTAATATCTTTACTTTTATTTGTTAGCTGGGTGGGTGGACAGGTCTTGTGACCCTTTTCAGTCATGGCTCATGTGCTAAGTAGTTAGTGAATAACCTGAAAACAAGTGAAAGCAATAAGTACAAGAGATGCAAAAAACACTAATGTTGGGAGATTTCACCTACCCCTCCATCAACTGGGAAAACTATTCATGTACTAACTCATTTGCCCAACGTTTTCTGGAATTCATCAATTCCAATGACCTGGACCAGCTTGCCCATACCCCTACCTGGTGTAGCAACATCCTGGACCTGCTCATTACCAATATGGGTAATAGATGCTCCACGCCAGAGGTCAAATCCTCACTGGTCAGGTCCGACCACAAGCTAATCACCCTAGACATCTATATCCCCCCTCCCCATTAAGGAAACCACTATAAAAAACTTCTCCAAAGCCAACTTCATGCTTCTTAAGTCAGAAGTGGCAAACTTCATTACACCCACACAGATGGAAAATAGTGGCACGACTGCTGAGTCATATGCAAATGCACTGTATAAGCACATACACGAGTGCATGGACCGTGCCATCCCCAACAGAACCAAGGTGCTATCCTCCAGAAAAAGGAAGCTAATCTGGTGGTCCACTGCCATAAACAAGCTCTGCAACAGAAGGAAGAAACTGTTGCAGAAAAGAGTAAAATCCCATGATGGTAGCAACTCCCTGGTCAGCCTCAGCAAGTAGCTGAGATCCCTCATAAAATCCTCCAAAGCTAGTTATGAAAATAAAATCACCTTGGATTCTAAAGACAACCACAAAGCCTCCTACAGCTATGTCAAGAATCTCAATGGCAACACTCAGATCTGCTTTGAACTACAGCACAATGGCACTACATTTACCGAACCAATTGATATTGCCAACATCCTGGCAGACAGGTTCAGTGCTAACTTCACCCCCCCCCTCATCCCCCAAAGGGTCCATCCCCATACCGAATGATTGCAAACCCCTGAAATAATGGCCGCACACATGAAGACCACACTCTCCAAACCAAAGAACACAGCATCTACGGGACCGGACAACATCCCAGGCTGTGTTCTGCACGAACTACAGAACGAACTGGCACCCCACCTAAGTACCATGTTCAACCATAAACTCACTTCAGGCTTTATGCGCACAGCAACAGTTATCACACTCCACAAAGGGGGTGCCACCACAGACCCTGGGAACTACCACCCCATTAGCCTGACGAGCCTGGTCTGCAAGGCCATGGAACGCATCATCCCAGAGCTTATAAACAAAGATATAGGTAACCTCCAAGCTCTGGACCCCACTCAGTTTGGGTTTGTAAAGGGTAGATCATGCCTCCTAAACCTGACTGACTTCTTCGAAGCAGTCACTAGAGCTGTAGATGAGGGTAAGGTAGTGCACACAACCTATCTTGACCTCGCCAAGGCTTTCGACACCATCCCCCACTCTGGTATTATAGATAAACTCACTGGGCTAAACATAAATCCCTATGTCACAAGATAGTTGGCCAACTGGCTCACTGACAGAACCCACACAGTGAAAATAGCCAACTCCAAATCCGACCTCAGACCAGTGACAAGCGGGGTACCACAGGGTTCGGTCCTGGGTACTCTCCTATTCGGTATCTACTTCTCTGAAGTCCAGGCAAATACAGCTGGTCGATGGCTAACAAAATTTGCAGATGACTGCAAACTAGGTGCCATAATCGATTTACCTAAGGATGTGGACATCCTACAAAGAGGCCTCACTGAGACTGATGCTTGGTGTCAAAGTCATGGCCTGAAGCTTAATGCCAAGAAGTGCATTGTCAACCCCTTTGGGAAAAATACCGTACTCATGAACTACCACACAGGCGGTAGCCTGCACCACCAAAAGTGTGATAAGAGACCTTGGGACACAGGTGGATAAGTAGACTCTCCTTTGATAATCATGTCACCACAGTAGTCAGGAAATCCTTCTACGTGGCACACCTCATCACAAAGGGGGTTCTTCTCCAGAAAAAGAGAGGTCATTGTTCCTCTCTACTCATCCTTTATTAGACCCATTATAGAGTACAATGCCCCAATTGGCATGTACTTCGCAAGACATCTGCAACAGCTGGAAAGGCCACAGAAATACCTCACTAAGAGGATTACCAGACTCAAACAGATGCCATATGCTGACTGTCCCAAAGAACTCTAGTTCTACTCCATCGCATATCACCTACTCTGAGGTAACCTCTGCCTAATGTACAAAGCCATGTCTAACCCAGACCTGATGGACATGCTACACTTAAAGAAATAACAATCTCTCTGAGCCACACACTCAGGGACCTAAACCTTGTCACCACAATAAACAGAACATGCTGGAGGGCTAGATTCCTGTCCCAGAGACTTCCCCTGCTCTGGAATAGCCTGCCCATTCATATCAAGCAAAGCTCCTCATTAGCCCTCTTTAAGAGAAATCCTGACATTTGGATGGGTAATAGGAAATTCACCCCAGGAATCACTGCTGTGGCTCTGCTCGACAGGGGCACAGGAAAATAATTTTCTTGGGTGGTGAAAGCCAGGGAACTCATTTGGCTAGGCACAATTGTATAGGCCCTAGGGCCAATAGCCTAGTACTCACCTATGAACCTATGAAAAGCAAGCAGTTTATGCAATTAAACACTGGTGACAGTACTCATACAATCTATGACACAGCAACCAACTATCAGTGAAATAGCAGGGCATGAAGTGTTCATACACTACAATAAACAGTGAAATAAGCTTTAACAGAATAAAGAAATTGTCTGTTACATAGAAAATAAAGTACAGTTTTGTACCTACCATAAATGTAGATGTTCGAGTGTTCACACTGCTGCAGTCATTACACTTGGGTTATCCTACCGTCAGGCGGTCCCGCAGTCGGCCTGAGTTCCAAAGTCTTGGTCCGGTGTCAGTTGCTATCGCTTCTTCCCTGACGTCAGTGCACCAGGGGTATATAAGATGCATACGACGCCATTTTCTTCAGTTTCTCTTGCCCCAGATGTCAGGTGCCCCCAAGTAGGTAGGCAATACATATTGCTAATCAAAAATATACAGTAAAAACAATACCTTCAGTTACCAGCAAATACACCCCAAAGGTTGTATAGGATAGAAAGGCATAGATAAGTCCAGCTAGTTCAGAGGGGATGGAGGGAGGGTAACCTGGACTGCAGCAGTGTGAACACTTGAACATCTACATTTATGGTAGGTACAAAACTGTACAATGTTCATCCTGTTACACTGCTGCAGTCATTACACTTGGGTAGAATCCCAAAGCTGAGGTTGGGTGGCTGGTCTATAAAGAGTTAGGATTGGCTATGAGGCCCTGCAGAACTGCAGTGGCAAATCCTGCTCTGGATTTAGAGTGAAGAGGCAGGTGGTAATGCTTGGTAAAGGTGTGCACTGAACTCCAAGTTGCAGCCTCCAAAATTTCCTTGGTAGGTACTCCTCTGAGAAAGGCTGTTGCCCTGGTGGAATGTGGCCTAATGTTATTTGGGACTGATTTTCCATGCTGTGTGTAGCAGTACCGAATACAGTGTCCTATCCATTTGGATATAGACTGCTTTGAGATAGCCTTGCCCTGTGATCCTGCAGCATATGCCACAAACAGTTGCTCAGTTTTCCTGAAAGCCTTTGTTTTGTCCAAGTAGAAGTGTAGCTGCCTGTGTATGTCCAAAGAATGCAGAAATTTCTCCCCTTTATTCTGGGGGTTTGGATAAAAAGTTGGCAAATGGATGGTTTGGTTAAGAGCCACACTAGATACCACCTTTGGCATAAAGGTAGGGTTTGTCCTTAAAGATACCATGTCCTGATGAAAAATTATAAGAGGTTCCACTGCCATTAATGCCTGTAGCTCTGAGACTCTTCGTGCTGAAGTTATGCCAGGAGCAGAGCTGTTTTCCATGATAAAAATTTTAGATCAGCTGTATTGGCTGGCTCAAAAGGTGGTAGGGTCAGTTTTTCCAAAATGAAATTCAGGTCCCAAGTTGGTGTTAGTGCTCTCCGGGGTGGTCTTATGTTTTTAGCCCCTCTGAGGCACTGCTTTAGCAAGGGATGAGAGAATAAAGGAGGATCTGTGTTGTAATGTGCTGAAATGGCAGAGGCGTGGATCTTAATTAATCAGAAGGATAGGCCTCTGTCCAGCATCTCAGTTAAGTATTGTAAAATCTGAGGAATATTTGGAACAAGAGGGTCAAGGCTTTGATCCTGGTTCCAGGTGCAGAATCTCTTCCATTTTTCTGAGTAAGCTTTCCAGGTGCTAGGCCTCCTGGCCTCCAAAATGACATCCATAACAACTTTAGAGAGAGGTGTTGCCTGTTTGGCTAATGTATCTGCCATGCAGCCAGGTTTAGTGTTTTGAGCTGACCATGCAGCATCTGATTGTTTTGCTGAGTCAGAATGTGTGGAATTTGAGGCAAAATCCATGGTGGGCCTTGAGCCAATTTCCTTAAGATAGGGGACCAGTGCTGGCGTGGCCAGTCTGGAGCAATCAGGATCATCTCTGGTTTTTCTTGTCTGGCTTTTAGGAGTACCTTTGAAAGGAGAGGCAGTGGTGGGAAGGCATAAACTTTTAGGTTTTTCCAGCTGAGCAGAAGAGCATCCACTTTCCATGCTTGTTTGTGATAAGTCCTTGTGCAGAATTTTGGTAGTTGGCAATTCAGTGGGGAGGCAAAAAGATCTATGTCTGGGCATCCCCACATTTGCATTACCAAGCTGAAGATTTGTGTATTCAATTTCCATTTGAGAGGTTCCATGATATTTCTGCTTAGATCGTCTGCCAGAGTATTTTTCTTTCCTGGCAGGAATTGTGCTTGCAGGTGAACTTGATACGTTACTGCTGTGTTCCACAAGGTCATGGCTTGCCTGCATAGGGGATAAGAATGAGTGCCCCCTTGCTTGATTATGTACCACATTACTGTGGTGTTGTCTGTCTTTAGTAGTAATTGTCCTGGATGTAGAAGGTCCTTGAAAGCTGTTAGGGCATTTTGAACAGCCAACATCTCTTTTTGATTGATGTGAAGATGCATCTGGTCTGTGGTCCACTTGCCCTGAATGCATTTTTCCTGCCATGTGTGCTCCCCAGGCGTAATCCGAAGCATCTTTTGTTAGAGTTTGCCTGGCTGCGGGTTGGGTAAAAGGCTGACCCTTGTTTAGGTGACATACCTGTGCCCACCATCGAAACTCCTGTTGTAGGCAGGGAATCATTGGTATTACTGCTTCTAAACTGTGAGAGTGTTGAGTCCAAACATTTTTCAGGTACCATTGTAATTTTCTCATATGCAGTCTGGCATATGGTATTAGTAGTATGCACGATGCCATGAATCTCAGGGCCTGCAGAATTTTTCTTGCAGGGAGATGGGACTTTCTTGCCAGCAATTGAAAATATTGAGTTAGTTGAACTTGTTTGTCTGGCGTGAGGTAAGCCATCTGGGCCGTTGTATTTAAGCTGGCACCCAGGAATATAATCTATTGTGAGGGCACTAGTTTTGACTTCTTTTCATTTACTGTGTACCCTAGAGAAATTAGCAACCTTTTTACAAATGCCAGATGCTGTAGAAGAATGTCCTTTGTCTCTGCTTGAATGAGGCAGTCGTCCAGGTATGGATATATTTGAATTCCTTTTTGTTTGCAAAATGCAATTACTGGTGCCAGGCACTTTGTGAAGACACTGGGCACAGTAGATAAGCCAAAGGGCAGTGCAGAGAATTGGTAGTACATTGTACCAGCTTTGAATCTGAGGTATCTTCTGCAAATTTGTCTGATAGGGACATGCAGGTATGTCTCTGAGATCCAGAGTAACAAGCCAAGCCTTCTTGCCCAGCATGGGTAGAAGCTGCTGTAATGTCAACATTCTGAATTTCGGAATATCCAAGTAAGTATTCAGAATTGAAAGATCTAGTATGGGCCTCCAGCCTTGTCCTTTCTGGGGACCAGGAAGAGTCTTGAGTAAAATCCTTGTCCTTGTTCCTGTTGTGGTACTTTTTGAATAGCTCTCATGTCCATGAGGGCTGAAATTTGTTTTTTTGCCTCTGCCCATTGATTTTGTGGCAAGTCTGGCATTCCTTTTAACCTTGGTAAAGTATTAAAGTGGAATCTGTAACCTTGAGACACAATATTCAGGACCCATTTGTCTTGGGTGATTGTTCGCCAGTTTTGAGAAAAAAGTGCTAGTTTTCCCCCTAAGGGGGCTTCCAGGAGGAACGTGCTTGGTGTACGAAGGGGAAAGTCATTGTGACTGTTTCCTGTAAGGTTGAGACTTGTCCTCACCACCTTTTGGGGTTGAGGTGCCCCACTGTCATTGTCTGTTTGAGCCTTGGGGTTGAGATCTGCCTCTTGGGCATCTGTATCTGCCTCTCTGTGGCCTGTCTGACACTGGAAAGGACCAATTATTTGTTGGCCAATTTCTGCTCAACCGAGGAGGCTGTACCTGTACGAAATCCTTGGCTGTTTGCATAGATTTAGCTTTATCCTCCATTTTCTTTAACACCTCTTCTGCCTTAACACCAAACAAAGTATCATGCTGTAAAGGAGCATCCAATAATTTTGCCTTAACATGATCAGGCAAACTTTGTTCTTTTAACCAAGCATGTCTTCGAATCACAGAACCTGTAACTGTGGCTCTACAAGAGGCCTCTAAAGAATCAAAACCACATTGCAGAGTATGTTTTCCCACCTGTTCAACTGCATGCAATAAATCCTGCATTTCTTTACACTCAGGAGCTTCTGAGCTTGCAAGCATTTTCTGTTTTAACTGAGCCATTAAATATTGTTGGTACTTAAGCATGTGAAACTGGCAATTTACAGCTCTTACTGCTAAAGTTGCAGAAGTGTATACTTTCTTCCCCCATCTATCCAAAGCTCTGGAATATCTGTCAGAGAGTACTGGATTTTTTGCAATGGAAGCCTTAACCCCTTTTGGACCCTGGGAAATAGTTTCTGGATCAGCAGAAGGGTTTTTGTAAAGAAACTTGTGAGAGTCAGGGACTCTATAATACCTATCTGGCTTGGCTGGAGCAGGGGGCAAAGAGTCAGGAGATAAACTGGATTCAGAGAACACATCATCCACAATATCTAGCACAGGCGGAATAGCCAGGGGCCTGTGTTGAGGCAATAAGAGAAAATCCCTGAGCCTTTTCTTGGATTCTGAATAATCCTAGCTTTCCCAATGGAAATGCTCCCTCATGGTATGTAAAGTTTCCCCAAAGGAATAATCCTCAGGAGGAGAGGCTGAAGGGATAGATTCTTCAGCATCAGAATCCTCATAGAGGGGGAGAGAGTATCCCTGGTCTAAAGAGGAATCAGAGGAAATGGAAACCTGATCAGAGGAGACATAGTCTGTATCCTGCCTAGGCCTTTTCTCAGGAGGGGGATGGGAACCTCTGATTAGAGTAATGAGGTCTTCGGCCATTTTAAGCATCTGTTTCTTAGGCATGGAGGACTGTCCAGGAGAATGCTGTACTTGTTTCTTTGTCTTTAGTGGTACCTTTGTCTTGGCTGTTGTTTTAATGGTAAGTTGTGAAGGTCTGAAACGCCCTCAGAAGCCGATGCCTGCTCAGCGGCTCCGGACCCATCTGAGGGATTAGTTTCCGTAGGTCCAATACCTTGGGTTTCCAAAGGCCTAGATGTCTCCACGTGGGAGTCTGCAGCGGCCTGTGGCTCTGAGGTAGCGCGTGTCAGGGGCTGCAAAAGTGCCTCACTGAGAACCGGCGACTGGCCTAGAAGAGGTTTTGTCGTCGGTTTTGGACCTCGGATGCCTGTCTTTATCCTTGTCTTTGCGTTTTTTCGGTATTGAGGTCGTCAGCTGATCCGACGGCATCGTATAATTGAACCTTCGGCCAAAGTAGTGCAAAGCAAAATCAAAACATCTTTTTATAGTGCGTTTGTTAAATCTAGCACAAAACCGACAACTAGTGACATCGTGATCAGGGCCTAGGCATGGAATAGAGTAAGAGTGGAAGTCCTTATGAGGTATTTGCTTCCCACAAGAAATGCAATTATTAACTTTTTCTGACATCGGTCTGAGGCAAGAAAAAAGTTTCCCCAATGGGGTACTTAGCTTTATTGAAGACTTTGGATCTGAAATTCGATTTCGAAAATCTCAGGAGTCGGCCGACCGGCACTTGCGAACTGCTTCTGCTTCGGGCACCATGCGGCAAGAAAAACTGAAGAAAATGCCGTAGGATGCATCTTATATACCCCTGGCGCACTGACGTCAGGGAAGAAGCGACAGCAACCGATGCCGGACCAAGACTTTGGAACTCAGGCTGACTGCGGGACCGCCTGACGGCAGGATAACCCAAGTGTAATGACTACAGCAGTGTAACACGATGAACATCCAATAAAGTGTCCATAAACAGAAAAGAAGGAAGTGCTTTTTTATCGGCCTTCACAGGTGATATAATGGTTGGAACCTGTAAAGTAACATTTACAGACTACGTGCAAATAACTAAACAGTCAAGGCACTCCCAGCAGTTTCTACATATTTACACTATATAAACATAAAAAGCAAATTTCAAAGGGACCTATGTCTGGCTACATACAGAAAGGCAGTGGCAAGTGTCAGCTAACATAACCAGTCTCCTTAAAGCATTTACATTTGTTAGCTTTGCATTACAGTTCCTTTAATTTTAAGTTAATCAGTATTTCCTGAGTTCAAATATTTTTAAATATTTGATTATATATTTTATACTTGATTTTATAAAGTAGGGTCAATCACTGAAAAGTCTTTCTCCCCACCTGCTAAGACTTCGGTATACCTCTTCAGCGTAATGGCATCCACACTGTTGCTCAGGAGCCAAGAAATTTTCTGTTGTTGAAGAACAAATGTTGTTGAGCCTTCTCTTGTATTAATAACTGCAAAATACGTTTTTGTGTGTTTTAAAAGCTGTTTCCATCTTCTGGTTTTTTTCAACTAAACTGGTTAATTTCATCTACTTATGTAACCAATGATGCAAGTTACATAAATGATGTATGGTTTCTTAGACCCCATGACTGAGCATCTCTCTCAACGGTCTAGATTTTTACTGAATGTCCAGATTTTCACCTCATATTTTTAGTCTGTTCGTCAGAACATTTATGGTTTTCTGGCAAATCACTGAAGACTTGAAGTTGTGAGAACTAATGGCACTTATTTGAGTTTCAGACTTCATATCCTTTAGAAAATGTATGCCAACACAAAACCTTTTATTCTAGAAACTTTCTAAGTTTATAAGGGCAATATTGAAATTTTATCCCTATTTTGGGGCCTTTGTCCCCTATGATTTCTTGTTTTAACAAGTTGAAAGGTATGTGACTGGAGCATGTGTGAAAATGGTCTAAGGACCATCCCACTATCCCACTTAAAAATAAAATAAAAAATGTCACTCGTACCTGCATACACAGCAACCATACACATCCAAGTACATCTCAAACATGTGACAAAAATTTGGAGTTTGCTTTTGAATGACTCATTAACTACATACTCAAACAGGTGTTACTTCAAAAATCAAACAATTAAGGCTTTCTCTCAGCTGCTTTTCAATAATTCATGCACAAATTCAAAATTTCAACTTTTAACAATCTTGGTATCACAAACTCCTGCTTTCTGTGTTCAAACATCTCAGTGCAGAAGTAAAGACAAATTTTTCTGAAAAATGTTTAATTCACTAATGTTCATGTGTGCTGTTCCAATTAAAGTCACACTGGAACCCCTGTACAAGGTTTTGGTATGTTTAATGAAAAAATTCTCCATTAAACAATATCAAAACAACAAAACAAGTTTCAATAATGAATGGGCAGACAGTTATGCTTGGGTATTCTACGAAAAACTGCTACAAAATGTTCATGGCACTGTAAACACATCCATCACGCTAAAAACATACATCCAGTCGTTTGTAGCTTTAAAACTATTATATACAATTGCTTGTTACACATGGAAATGGAAAGTCAGTTACAAGAACTCCTGTGAATAGGAGAAGCCAGAGACACAGGAGAGCTTTATTATTGTTACTAACAGTACTATTATTAGCATTAATATTATTTACTTTGCTATCACTGAAAAAATACACTACAGGTTAACATGCGAATTAAACACCCCAGGAATGCAACTGCAGTGTTTAAAAATGCTTGAGAGAGGAACCAGATGCAGAACATGTTTGCCTCCCTTTGTTGAGATACAAAAGCATTACAAACATTTGTTTTTTTTCACCTAGAAAGGCCCAAAGCCAGCAGACATCCATTTTACAGGGTTTACAACAGAAAATGGGCCTAACCATATCTCTTTAAACAAACTATGCAGGGAAAAGAAAATAAAGTTTGAAATGCCACCACCAGCTAACTGTGAAATATTCATAAAAATGAGGAGGAAAACCATAGGCAATGGTCACGGACCTATAGAGAATGGTTCTGGGAAGAGGGTAGGTCTAGGGCCTGCAGTACGCAACACATTTCTCACATATCAATGAAACAGATGTGACCAATAGCTTTACATAAATATAATTCCAGTTAGGTGCAAGCATAAAATGAAAATAAATAAAAAAGGACTCATTTGTCATCTTTCCACAGTTTTTTGGAGGTGGTACTTCAGACAGCCTGAAACCCTGGAACAACTTCTTGTTCTACACTTCCATGACTTAGAGCGAGGGCTAGTTTTAATCTTCAGAAACAGAAACCAAAGAAACAACAGCATCACCTCTGTAATGCAGGGACCTGTACCGTGTGGGATTGTGGTATCAGCATTTTTACAGGTTAGCATTGTTTATACCTAATGAAAAACAGAAGGAATTAAGTTCCATGAAAATAAGGTAACTGTACAGAAAAATTGCCTACTGCAGTAAGCACAGCACTTATCATCACATTCCAGAATGATTAGAATTATTTACCCAAAAGGAAACCCATGAGTCATTTATGCCATTCTCCAGTGTGCAAAACATGCCTTTTACCTGATGTTCCTCACCAAGATTTAAAATACAGAGCAGTACTTAGTTTCATGGTTAAGGTTATAATCTGAATTATATACGATATCATAAAACCGTTTGCTGTTTTTGATGTGGCAGTTCCCTGCACTTCTTACATTTTGCTATTCATGAAATGTTTCAAGTAGCACAATGTGTAGAATGCGCTTTATTGTGAAATGAGTTTTAAAATATGGAGACTCTGATAAACCAATGAGAATGACATTATTGAATTAAAAAGATATGCACCATGTCTGCAGAAAGTTGTAAGTCACACACCTTGCAAAATAAATATGATAAAGGTCTTTGATAAAAAAATATATAAAATAAGAGTAATAAATATTTTGATCGTACAGCAAACCAGAGGAATGCTTCTAGCACTTTTCTATTAAAAACTCACTAGTGATGCAACAAAGGAAATCTTTGTTGCATATTTAATGGACATTTACCATAAACAAAAAGCTGATCGGAGGGAATCTGTCTTTTATAAAACTAGGTTGTTCTGTAAAATGCATTTATATACAGGTGGGGCAGAATTAATCAGACATCATGGAATTTTTGAACAAGCAAATGGAATTGGAAAGATGGGGCACAATGCAGCAGCTTAAATGCCAAAACTATAAATAAGCACATGATCATGCATTTTAAAAAGTAAACATGCTATGAAACGAAAAGGTAACTTTTATAGAACACATAGTTGAAAGGTAAGTAGACAATGAAGGGGAAAGATACAAATATGAGAAGTGAGTCACAGTACCAACTGACACTGCATAGTTGGCATTATCTCTAAAACAACACAAGATTTCATGATTGATACATTATGAAACAGAGGGCACAGCCTTTACATTCTCGTTAGCTCCCTGAAGGGAAATGAACAGTGACATACATACACGCCAAGAAGGTCTGAAGAAAATAACATATTGCAAACTTTGGGGCATGTTTTACAACAGAATGAGTACTGTATTTGAAAACTGATAAACCAGAAGAAATGTAAAAAAGGGAAAGGTGCTTAGACAGACCAGATGTATTAAAGAGTAATGCACTCAACTATTCACTGAAATGCTTTGTCAAAGTAAATAATAAAAAAAGTAATATTTATTTATCAACAGATCATAGAGTTGGGCACAACCAATATGAACCATTTTCAACCGTCTCTAAAGTACAAAAAAAATGTAAGTCAAAAAAAGCTACCACCAAATTAACAAAATAAGGGAGAGACAAATCCACATTAACCAAATAAATGCCTTACAAATGGAACACTAGAAAACATAACTGTGCAAAATGATTTGACTTGGAATTGCCAGATACCACATGCTGATCGCTTACAACTGAATGTTCAACTGTGAATTCAAGTCTGAGTAGACAACACGCATCACACAATCATCATTCATGACTATAACATATATATATATATATATATATATATATATATATATACACATAGATATATATATATATATATATATATATATACACACATACACACACACACAGGTGTACTTCAGATGATCAAACTTTAAAAAATTTGGACTTTCATATGGCTGAAACCATATAATCGAACTTATGAAAGTTCGAATATCTAATCAAAAAGTAAAAAAATAGAAAAAAAAGTACCCAAATGGTTTTAGCAAGGTGGCAAGCCCCCCTGCTATTTATATATACCAACTCCGAGATCGCACTACAGTGCAGAAAAGGGAAATCTTTCTATTCTGCACTGTATGGAGATCTCCAAAAGGAACGTTCGAACTTTCAAAAGTTTAATCATATGGTCTCGGACATATGAAAGTCGAATTTTTGAAAGTTCGATCATATGAAGGGGAGCCATACACATATACGTATATACTCTCTCTCTCTCTCTCTCACACACACACACACACACACACACACACACACACACACACACACACACACACACACACACACACACACACAAGTATGAGTCCCTTTAGAAAGAGTAAACATTCACAATATCAAAACTCAATATGATCCAGCCAAAAAGTTTGAACTACGTAAGACTGCCCGCAGAAATCACCTGTGTAATGCAATGACCTTTATATTGCGGGATCATAATATCAGTCATTTTCCCACTCTGGTGCTATCTCAGGGTTGGTATATATAACTAGCGGGGGGTGCAGTGATTCTCTGTTTCAGTGAGTAGAACGGAATGGTTCGAAATTTTCATCTCGATCATGAGAGTTCTGATATTGTATTTGCTCTTCTGATAGTGACACACACACACACAGACACACAGACACACACACACACAGACACACACACACACAGACACACACACACACACACACACACACACACACACACACACACACACACACACACACACACTCTTTCTAAGCTGCCAGAGAGGTAGTATACAGAAAACTCTGGGGTGTGAGGGTACAGCCCCTAAGTTGTATGTGGTAAATGGGCACTGCCTCCCTGAAAACACTGTGTAGATGTATTTTGTGTGATTTGCTTAGATCACATGCATATCTTGGATTACACAGCTGGCAGCGAGTGTATGAGAACTGTACAATTGTTACTTTACCTCATACAGTAAATCTGGATGAGGTAAATATAATGATATTTCTTCAGGAGAAAAAGCAAGGAAGAAGTACCAGAGAACCTCTTCCAATAATAAAACACAAGAGCTTTCATAATGCCTTCAAAAGTCAGTAATAAGCTTGATTTTTTCCAGCAGCACAAACATTTCTCAGAAATTATGGTTTCTGACAAGCCGTTTTTGGCATTAGCTAACATGCCCCAACATATGGTGGCATTATGTTCGCCTCCTTAAACAAAACTTATGTACAGACATGTGAGTACGGCAGAATGGAAAACATCAATAGGTAGAAAGGGCCAAGCTGAGCAATGTCCCACTAGTGTGCCCCAAGCCCATACAATTAACGAGTTACTGTGAGAGTGAGTATCTCAAAGAACTTAATTATCCATCTTAAAGAAGGACCCTTGCAGAAATCAGAAGCAGTACACTGTCCGTGAGAAGAAATTGGGGCAGTGGTCACTTAAGGAAGAATGCCACATGTCACATAACTGCTCTTTCAAATCCAGCGTTGCTTCAGGAGAATGCATAACAAAGTTACTATTTTGATAACGAGCAACATCACTGTAATATAAATGTGAAACTGAAAACTGTTTATTAAAGTCTTTAGCACTTTCATCCAGAATTTAACAGGACTTCTTCAGAAAGAACCAGACTAGCAAACAGGTAGATATAAATATCCCAGAAAAACCTATCACGTTTAATAAATAATGCTTACTTAAAACAAGTCAAAATATAAAAAAATTGTCAACAGTATGAAGATATGAAACACTTGATATGTGAAATAAATGACAACTAATATAAAATGTATTACTTGAAATGTATTTTTTAAAAAAATGTCATCCTATTCTAAACTTTTTGGAACTTTGTTCTGAGAAGCAGCTTGATCTGCTCATTAAGACTTGAAGGTTTCTCAGAATTGAGAAAAAGCACTTAGTGAGTGCTCTTGTATAAGTAGCATGTAAAAAGTCATTGGCAGTTTTAAAATACTGCTCTAATTGAAATTTGTCACTTACAGAATGACATCTGTAAATTTTCGCCAACAAAAAATATGAGGCATCAGGGACAGTTGACAATAAAGTAATGTCTTGGGAGACTTGTCACCCAACTGTAGCAGTGCTTAGGAAGCATGCAAAGTACAGTTGTGCAAGAACTTACCATAATAGTAGATGTCTTATAAATCACTGTTGCAGTATTTGTTAACAGGTGGGTTATAACTCGCTGATGTCCATCCGGGGTACCAAAGCTTTACTTTCCGAGAATGTATGTCCAGATGATGACCTCAGCTTGTCAGTGTAGGAGTATAAAATCAGATGTACGTGCAAGATCCTCAGACTATCTCCAAGCCAGCAGTGGCCTGAAGAAAACCATGGAAGGAGACAGGCCAGTTAGAAGGGCTTAGTTTAAATAGGTAAGCAAGTCCCCCCCCCCGCCCCACAGAAGAGCTGTAATATCCAGGGGTAATGTGTAGGTCCGTAAGGCACAGAATTTGTGCCAGAAGGGAGAGGAAAGAAGAGAATAGGAATAAGGTGGGAGAGAAGGAATACTGCAACTGTGATCAGCAGGATATCAACTGCTATAGTAACTTCTTACAAAACTACTAAGTCTGCCCTGAGTCACTGCTGCCATATTAGTAACGGAGGGGTGATTCCCAGAGCTGTAAAGAGTGAAGGATGGCAGGCTTCAAGTGAAGGACAAGATGAAGATTCCAAGAGGACAGACAGAACACTTCTGGCAAACACTGCTCTGGATCTGAAGAAGCATCTAGCTTATAGTGTTTTGTGACGTTATGGACAGATGACCAAGTAGCTGCTGATAAAATGGATCTGGTATCCACCCCCTTGTAGAAGGCACCTGAAGAACACTGCTACAATGGAATGTGCTTTTGGCCAAGTGGGTAAAGATGTTCCATGGTGACATTAGCAGAAGGAAATAGCGTTTGAGATCCAGGATGCAATAGTTTGTTTGGAAACTGGTTGCCCTAACCTGGAATCCATAAAGCAGATGAACAGCTGATCTGTTTTTCTGACATTCTTAGTTTTGCCCGGGTAAATCCTCAGTTGTCTGTGAATGTCTAGGGAGTGTAAGGTTCATTCACACCTACTTTGGGGATTGGGGAGAAAAGTAGGCAGGCTGAATGCCTTGTTGAGGGTTAGGCTCACTAACCACTTTTGGCATGAAAGAAGGACTAGTTCTAAGATTTACCCTCCCATTGTAGAAGAACAGAAAGGGTGGACCAGCCATGAGAGCATGGAGTTCTGAGATCCTGAGGGCTGAAGCCAAGGCCAGAAGGAGCAGTGCTTTCCAGGTGCAGAATTTGAGAACAGCAAAATAATTTGGCTCAAATGGGGGTAAACTGACTTTTTCCAGAATAAAAATAAGCTCCCATGGTAGGGTGATCGGTTTCTTTGGGGGTTTAAGGTGTAAAACCCCTCTTAGAAAAAGGTTAACCTCTGTCCTGGACATGAGCAGGGGCTCCAAATGTAGGCAATCATTAATGTCAGGTAAATGAGCCTTAATGGAAGAGTAAAACAACCCCCAAATGTAACAAGTCACACAAGAACTGGAGTATTGTGGGGATGTCTGACAGAAGGGGTTGGAGTTTGTGCTGAAGGCACCAAACTGAGAATATCTTCCACTTGTTTGTGTATGACTTTCTGGTGTTGGGTTTCCTGGCTTCTTGTAGGACTCGACCACTCTCTTTAGAGAAGGTGTGTCTTATAGGTTCATAGGTAGGTACTAAGCTGTTGACCCTAGGTCCTATACAAGCCTAGCCAAAAAGGTACCCTGGCTTTCGCCACCCAAGAAAATTATTTTCCTGTGCCCCTGTCGAGCAGAGCCACATCGTATCATCTAGATAGTTAGACTGAGGGAGGTCAGGTTGGGATGAAGGAGCTGCCCTTTCTGTTGCATGATTAGATCTGGTTGTGGGAGGGATTCTCCAGTAATTTCTCTTTTGATAGGTGAATCAGGAGTAGGAACCAATGCTGTCTTGCCCAGAAAGATGCCAGAAGCAGAAGTTTTGGAGTTTCCTTCTGGGCCTTGAATAGGAGCCATGGAAGCAGAGGCAGAGGAGGATGCATAAAGGAACTTTCCCCTCAACTTGAAGGAGAAGGCAACTGTCCTCCAGGCTAAAGGCAATGGGTTCTTTGTGCAGAATAGAGGGAGCAGGTGATGCTCAGGAGAAGCAAAGAGATCTATCTCAGGAGTCTCGCACCAGTGAATGATGGATTTGAAAACATCTGTGTCCCTGCTTATAGAGTTTACCAATACATTCTGCTGAGAGGGGATATACATCACTCCATGTACACCAACAGAGCATCTGGTTTCCAAAGATACAAGAAGTTCTTTAGGGCTTGTAGAAGTGCCCTCATTCCCTTCATGTTGATGTACTCTTTCAGTAAATGGGCAGTCCACCCTCCTTGAACTTTGTGGTCTCCTGTCCAAGTCCCCCATGCCCTGTCTGAGTCATCGGTAACCAGGACTTCGTTGTGCAGGGCTGGAGTGAACTGAAGACCTGGGTTGAAACTAACCTGGCTGCTCCACAAAAGAAGTTCCTTCTAGATGCAAGGAAAAAAAGAATGTGGGCATTGAGAGGGTGAAAGTGCTGTGACCACACTGATTTCAGATACTACTGTATTATCCTACTGTGTAGTCTGATGAGGGGCAGCACAGGGATTGTGGCAGCCATGAGTCCCAGAGCCCTGAGGGTTTGACTGTCCAAGCAATGATCCTCATTGGAAAACCTTAAGAACTCAGTGGCTAGGGAGGTGACCTTCTCCTGAGGGATAGAGGCATGCATAGAGGAAGTGCCCAGGCTGCATCCCAGAAAGGTCAATTGTTGAGTGGGATTGAGCTGGGATATTTTTGTAACTGATGGTGATGCCCAGGAGGGTCAAAAATCATAGTGTAATGAATATGCTCGAGGAAAGTGTCCCTCAATAAAGCCTGCAGTAGGAAGTTGTTCAGGTAAGGAAGATTTCTATGCCTAACCGAAGCAGAAAGCCACCATGGGGGGGGCAGACCCTTTGTGAAAACCCTTGGAGCTGTGTTGAAAGACCAAAGGGCAAAGCAGTGAAGAGAAAATGTGATGATCCAGTAAATAATGAAATACATTTTCTGCAGGAAGGATGTATGGGAATATGCAGATAAGCAACCTTTAGGTCTAAGGATACCAGGAAGGCCTGAGGAAGCAAGAAGGGTAAAAGAGTTTGTAAAGACAGCATTTTGAAAGAGGGAACTCTCAAAAAGGTGATTATCCAGGATAGGTCTACAATAGATCTCCACTGGCCCTCTTTTCCTGGGAAAAGAAAGACCCTTGAGTAAAATTCCTTTTCTAAAAAGTTTGAGGGGTCCTCTTCTATGGTTCTCTGATTCAGTAAATTTTGTACAATAGGATCTAGCAGGTGTATCTGGTTGGAAGAAAGTGAAGGTATTCCCCCAGGAGATGGATTGCTTTCCCAAGACATAACATAACCCTCCCTAATGCTCAAGACCCATTTGTTCAAGGTTATTGTTTTACAGAACAGGAAAAAGAGAGAATGAGTCTTTTGAAGAGGTGAGTGGGAGGAGTTCTGTTTGGGGTGTCGGGTGGAATATATTCGCAGGGGCCTACTACCAAATTGAGGCCTCCCAGGAGGAGTATCACTTTTTTTTCTGGGCATCTTTTCTGAAGAATTTTCCTTTGTCTAAGAGGTCTTCTAGGATCTCCTGTGACAAAGGATGTAGATTTTGCTGGATAATTTCCTGGGAAATGCAGATAGAATAATATGAAAGAAAACTTTCATTGTCTTGCCTTGCTCCTTGAAAGCCTTGAAAAGACTGTCAGCTTGTGAGTCAAACAGAAGGTTGTCCTCCAAGGAGAAATATAAAATTTTAGACTTGAAATCTTCTGCAGTAGCTTTGCCTTGCAGCCAGGCATACTGCCTGATCATTGAGCCAGTAGCAGCTGCTCTTGAAGAGGTGTCCACGGCATCATAGGTGCATGTTATACTGTGCCTGGCTATTTGGGAAGCCTGGGCCACTAGAGATTGCATATGCTGTTTTGATTCAAATGTCTGGGGCTCTGTGATGGTCTTACATAAACACTGTAGCACACAGAGTAAGTATTTGGTCATTTGAATTTGGTAGTTAATGGTTCTGAAAGCTGAAGTGGCACTGCTCAACTGTCTTTATCACTGGAGAGACCATTAGTGCCAGAGAGCAGCTTGGAAGGTTTGTCCAAGCCCAAAGATACTGAAGCTGGTACTGTCACAGTTTTTTTTTAAGGTGCTTTAGTTTGTCAGGAACTTTCTAGTACCAGTCTGGCCTTTTGGGGGCCAAAAGGTTGGCTTGAAATGCATCCAAGTAAACATCTAGCATTGGGGGAACTGGAGAAGGAGGAGGAGTGCCCATCTTTAAGTTGTAGGATCTCTTTTGCACTCCAGACACCTGTTTAGACTGCCATTCAAAATTCATCATGCTTTGCAAGGTTTCTCCAAAGGAGGCTTCTTCCAAGGGGGAATCTATAGAGCGTGAGTCTCCCTCATCTGAGAAAATCTGTTCTGGACAGTGTACCTGGAATGAGAATTCAGGAGAAAAATCAGAATCCCTATGTGGTTCCTCATCAGAGGAGGAAGAATCTAAGGCTCGTTTGTGTGGTTTGGCCTGAAAAGACTGGGTCACAAAAGAAGGTGGCTTCACAGACATGATTGCCTTGAATAGCTCCTGATAAAAATCAATATACAGTCTTTCTCCTTGGATGTAGAAGAGGGAGTCAAATACTTAAGTTTTTGCTTTTTCTTCTTAGGGGTGACATCTGCCTGTAGCAGCTTAGGGGATTCTGAGCCTTGGAGCATTTCTATCAGAGTGCCAGGAATCTCTTCCTGCACAAGGATCTCAGGGATTCTGTGAGGGCCCTCTGAGATAATGATATGTGGTTCATCTGAGGATTCAGTTGTGTTCAAGGCCTCAGGAGCTGTACCAGCCTCTGGTGGCACTGAGGTAGAGGGCTCGTTAAAAGACAATCAGCGTACCATAGATTTGACAACCTTGGCAGGTATGTTTGATTTGAGATTACGGAAGGTGAATCTTCTTTAGATGATGACGTCTGGGCTTTCCAACATGGTGGACTGGGTCAAGCATTAGGTCTCGAGGAAAGTATGAAGTGTGGACAGCCTAGACCAGAGGGTTTTAGGAACAAATGACTGACTGACAGAGCAGGTTTTATAGCTGTCTTAGGGGTTTAGAACAGATGCTTAGTGTGCAAGCCTTTGTATGGAATTTGCATGCCACACACAGACCTACCCCTCCTAGCTGAATCTAATAACAGTTAACAAAACCGTTAAATATTTAGAAAGGAAAGATCCCCAACAGGGTGCTTATTAGAGTCTGACAAGTGAAGCTACAGTACCAAGTGACCAAATGATGACAGATCATCAGGAGCAATAACCTGCTTTCAGGCTGGCTGTGAGACAGTCTATGTTTACATCCGAAGAGCTGAGGTCATCATCTGGACAAATGTCCTCTGAAGGTAAAGCTTTGGTACCTGGCTGGATGTCAGCGAGCTATAACCCATCTGTTATGAATACTGCAACAGTGACTCAATCAGGGCATCAATTGTTGCACACCTCTTAAAGTGTTGTTATGGTTGGGTTTCACATTGCAAGAGCACTTTAAGGGTTTGTTTTGTTCCCCAGTTTTGGAATGTAATCAAAGTCCAAGTACTACATATCTTTTCCTTTGGTTTGCCAATCAAAGAAATGAAGCAAGAACATCAATTGCTCACCTCAGTGTAAAAGCCAATGCAACCATAAACATGAATGAAACACTCCTTTTACATAACAGTGTTTCTTTATGGAAAACTGCATAAAGGGTCCCTTGGATACAATTGAGTCCCCTTTCATCCTCCGAGCTGCTTTCCCATTAAGTTATTCAGCTCAGAGATCTTTCTGATGTGAAAGGTACAAGAAATAATGCTTTTAAAGCAGAAAATAAATAATGCTGTATCAGTTGATCTGCAAGAATTATCTCTTAGATGGGTACCACATAAATCAAAATTATTTTAATAAACGTGTGAAGAACAAAGTATTTACATGGTGGCTTTGTTATTCCGGTTCTATTTTTGTGGATATTTGGAGTTTGTGGACATTTAACAGTTATTTATCTCTTAAATGGGTCCTACAGCTGGGTTTACCTTCTTCACCGCTCAGGGAAGTTCCTTTACCCTAGGGTGGATATATGCCCATGATAATGCAGACTGCGATGTCACATATCACCTTCTTAAACATGCTTATCTGCCATTTCAAGCTTCTAAGTGGAAATATTCCTAGCTGAACTCTCACACAACAGGGTCATAAACCCAAGAACCAACCAGCATGCCAACCACCTACAAGTTCAAGACTGCTGGGGGGGGGGGAGATGCAGCCCTTACTAAGTTGGGTTGCTTTCTACATAGGACTAAGGGCAGAACCTACCCAATGACCATTGAATGGTGACAAAGACCAAGTAGCCCAAGTTCATAGACTTGGATATCCAAAGCCAGGTGTCAAGGAAATTAAATAAAACCAGTAATTTGAATAAGGACTGCCATACTTAATCAGAAGTAAAAGCCTTGTAGCAGTTCTGAAGTCATGCTTCCAGTCCTCAGTCACAAGTTGATGGGACCTGGCTGACCAGGAGGCAAAGATGAGTCAAGCCTCCTTGTCAAAAGGATGGAGAAACAGTGACTAGATTCCAATGGGCTCCTAAATTATCAAAGGCAAGCAGCTGGACTTTGCAGTAGTCAAATATATCCCTGATGGAGTACTGTTCATTGAACAACTAGGAGCTGGGACACACATGCATATGTTACAGAAATCTCAGAAACAATATCCAGCACTGAGCAGAGCTAATACTAGAGGATATCACATATCTGGATGCAGAGTATATAAGTGATGTACTAGCAGACCAATTCACTTCAAATTTCACCCCCCAGTCCTATATTCTCACATACACCCTCTACACCCCTCCTCAAATCTCCCAAGAACAAGTCATCAAGACACTATCTAAAGCCAAGAACACCACTGTTATTGGACAGGATACCATGCCAGGCTGTCTGCTGCTTAGCATGAAATATGAATTGTCAAACCCCCTACAGAGGTTAACAGCCAAACAGGCTTCATGCCAAATGAATAGAGGACAGCAATGGTCATCCCCTTGCACAAAGGTGGAGTGTCCGTGAACCTGGGTAACTGTAGACCTATTAGCCTGACCAGCCATCTGCAAGGTTATATAAAGGATTGTTATGTAATTAATAAATAAGAATATAAGTAAAGTACAGTTGTGCACACTTACCATAAATGTAGATGTTCGAGTGTATTCACTGTTGCAGTCATTACATTTGGGTTATCTGCCTGCAGGTAGCCCTGAGCCGGCCTGAATATCAAAGTCTTGGATCCCTGCATCGGACGCTGTCTCTACTTCCATGACGTCAGGGGTATAAGGCATGCAGCCGATGTCAGTACATCAGTTTTTCGTGCCCCAAATGTCAGGAGCCCCCATAATGGAAAGCAAATATATATATATATATATATATATATATATATAAAACATTACACTTCCAACAAAAAGCAAATACACCAGAAAGCTGAAATACACTAAACAAGAAGAAAGGTATAGCCAAGAGAAGTCAGGGGGCTGGAGGGAAGGTAACCAGGACTGCAACAGTGAATACACTCGAACATCTACATTTATGGTAAGTGTACACAACTGTACTATGTTCTTCATGTTTTACTGTTGCAGTCATTACATTTGGGTAGATTCCCAAAGCTAAGGAAGGGAGGAGGAAGTAACAGAGCAATAGGGCCAGCTATTAAGCCCTGCAAGACTGCAGTGGCAAAACCAGCTCTGGATTTAGAAAAAATAGGCAAGTGGCAATGCTTGGTGAAAGCATGTACAGAGCTCCAGGTAGCAGCTTCTAGGATGTCCCTGGTCGGGACACCTCTGAGAAAGGCTGTAGAGGTAGATGCAGCCCTGGTGGAATGTGATCTTATCCCCTGTGGGGTAGGTTTTCCATGGTACTTATAGGAGAAATGAATGCAATGGCCTATCCATTTAGAAATGGTTTGCTTTGAAATGGCCTTCCCCTCTGCCCCTGCAGCAAAGGCAACTAGCAGCTGTTCAGTTTTCCTGAGAGGCTTAGTCCTGTCTAAATAAAATCTATGTTGTCTGTGTACGTCCAAAGAGTGCAGTATTCATTCTCCTTTGTTCTGTGGATTAGGAAAAAAGGTTGGCAAATGAATGCACTGATTAAGGGCCACACTGGATGCCACCTTGGGTATAAAGGAAGGGTTGATCATGAGGGACACCCTGTCTGCATGTAATATGATGAAGGGTTCCACTGCCATGAGGGCCTGTAATTCAGACACTCTTTTTACTGAAGTGATAGCTAGAAGGAAGGCTGTTTTCCAAGAAAGGAATTTCAGCTCTGCAGTTGCAGCTGGCTCAAAAGGAGGTAGTAGAGTGAGCTTTTCTAATACAAAGTTAAGGTCCCAGGCTGGAGTAGGGGATCTCCTGGGTGGTCGTAAATTTTTGGCTCCTCTGAGGAATTGTTTCAGCAGGGAGTGAGAGAAGAGGGGTGGCTCAGTATTATAATGTGCTGAAATGGCTGAGGCATGAACTTTAATTGATGAGAAGGAAAGGCCCTTGTGGAGCATCTCTGTTAAGTATTGAAGAATATGAGGTAAGCTGGGTACTGTTGTGTCCACCCCCTGAACCTGGCTCCAAGAATTGTATCTTTTCCACTTTTCAGCATAGGATTTTCTAGTACTAGGCCTCCAGAATGACATCTAGCTCCTGCTTACTGAGGGATGCCAATGGAGAGCTCAGGGAATTAGCCAGGCTGCAAGGTTCAGGGTTTGAAGCTGGGGGTGCAGAATCTGGCCCTCCTGCTGGGACAGCAGGGAAGGGGTCTGAGGCAGGTGCCATGGTTCCAGCAGTGACACACTGCACAAGAGTGGGTACCAGTGCTGGCGTAGCCAGTCTGGTGCAATCAGTATTGTCCTTGGTTTGTCCTGTTTGATGTTTAGCAGAACTTTCAAGAGGAGAGGCAAAGGGGGAAAGGCATAAACTGACATGCTTTCCCAGGTGAAGGACAGGGCATCCACTTTCCAAGTTTGACTGTGGGGAGTCCTTGTGCAGAATGTGTCCAGTTGGTAGTTCTGAGGGGAGGCAAACAGGTCTATCTCTGGGTTCCCCCATCTGTTTCTCAAATGTTTAATATCTTTGGTTCCAGTTTCCACTCATATGGGTCAATGAGATTTCTGCTTAGGTCATCTGCCAGTGAATTTAGCTTGCTTGGCAGGAATTGAGCATGTAGGTGCACTTGGTAGCTCAAGGCAGTGTTCCACATAGCCATGGCCAGTCTGCAGAGAGGATACGAGTGGGTTCCTCCCTGCTTGTTTATATACCACATAACAGTGGTGTTTGTCTGTCTTTACCAATAATTTCCCTGGAAGAATGTGGTCCTTGAATGCTGTCAGGGGGCTCTGTACAGCTAACATTTCTTTTTGATTGATATGCAGGTGCATTTGACTCGGGTTCCATTTGCCCTGAATGCACTGCCCTGCCAAGTGAGCCCCCCCCCCTGCATAGTTTGATGCGTCTCTTGTTAGGGTTAGGGTGGCAGGGGGTAGAGTGAATGGCAGTCTCTTGTTGTGGTAGCAGGCCTCTGCCCACCAAAGGAACTCTGTCTTTATACAAGGAATGATAGGAATCACTGACTCCAGGTCCTGTGAATGTTGATACCATTGTAGTGTCTTCATATGCAGTCTTGCATATGGAATTAGTAGAATGCAAGAGGCCATGAACTCCAGGGCTTGCAGGATTTTCCTTGCAGATAGCTGGGTCTTTGTGGCCAGTAGTTTGAAGTAGGCTGTCAAATAAACTTGTTCTCTGGCATGAGGTAAGCCATCTGGGAACTTGTGTTCAAGCTTGCTCCCAGGAATCCAATTTGTTGGCAGGGTACTAGATGAGATTTCTATTCGTTTATGGTGTACCCCAGCGAGGTTAGAAGTTTCTTCACAAATGCCAGATGATTTAGTAACAAGTACTGGCTTTCTGCCTGAATTAGACACTTGTCCAGGTATGGATATATTTGAATATTTCTTTGCCTGCAAAATGCAATGACTGGAGCTAGGCACTTTGTGAATACCCTGGGCGCAGTAGATAAGCCAAAGGGAAGCGCAGAGAACTGATAGTCCATGTAGCCTTCTCTGAAGTGTAGGTATTTCCTGCAAGATTCCCTTATTGGGATGTGCAGGTAAGCTTCCTTTAAGTCTAAGGTTGCCAACCAGGCATCTTTGCCTAGCATAGGAAGCAGCTGATGAAGTGTTAGCATTTTGAATTTTGGGATTACCAAAAAGGTGTTTAAAATAGAGAGGTCCAGGATATGATGCCAGAAGTTGTCTTTTCTGGGTACCAGGAAAAGTCTTGAGTAAAAACCTTGTCCCCTTTCTTCTGCTGGGACAGGTTGAATAGCCCTGATACTTAGAAGAGAGAGAACCTGCTGTGGAGCCTCTGCCCACTGATTTGGGGGTAGGTCTGGCCAACCGTTTGGGGTTGGTAAGGTGTAGAAGTGGAATCTGTATCCTTGGGAAACTATATTTAACACCCATTTGACCTGAGTAATGAGTTCCCAGTTTTTTGCATGCAGGGTGATCTTTCCGCCTAAGGGAGCAGGCAGTTGAGCAGGGCTTGGAAGGTTTAAGGTTAAGTCATTGTGAGAGTTTTCCATAGGGGAGTGTCTTATTACTTCCAGCTTTGGAAGTGGATGCCCCCCACTGCTTAGGCCTGTCAATACCTTGAGACTGTAGCCTAGGTGGTCTGCTGTTCCTGGGTTTGGACTGAGAAGGCCTGGAAGACACAGGAAAGGACCAATTCTTAGAAGGCCAATGCCTACTAAATCTGGGAGGCTGTACTTGCAAGAAATCTAACAGTTTGCATAGATTTAGCTTTTTCCTCCATCTTTTTAAGGACTTCTGCTTTGTTGCCAAACAGGCGATCTTGGTTTAAGGGAGCATCCAGTAATTTAGCTTTAACACGATCTGGCAAATTTTGCTCCTTAAGGCAAGCATGCCTTCCAAGAACAGATCCAGTGACAGCAGCCCTGCAAGATGCTTCTAAAGAGTCAAAACCACATTGCAAAGTATGTTTACCAACTTGTTCAGCAGAGTGCATTAAATGCTGTAATTCTTTATTTTCAGCACAGTCAGGAATCAACATAATTTTCTTTTTAAGCAGTCCCATAATATGTTGCTGATACTTTAACATATGAAACTGGCAGTTTAAGGCCCTAATGGCTAAGGTAGCAGAAGTGTATACCTTCTTACCCCATCTGTCCAAGGCCCTGGAATTTCTATCAGACGGGGTAGGGTTTTGGCAGTAGTAGCCTTAATGTCTTTAGGTCCCTGGGAAATGGTCTCTGGGTCCGCAGTAGGATTCTTGAAGAGGAACTTGTGACAGTCAGGTATTCTGTAATACCGGTCAGATTTCCTGGGAGCTGGAGGTAAAGTGTCTAGGGCCAGGCTAGATTCCAAGAAGGCATCATCTACAATGTCCAGGACAGGAGGGATAGCTAAAGGCCTGTGCTGAGGTAGGAGTAAGAATTCTCTAAGCCTCTTTTTGGAGTCAGAGTAATCCGGGCTTTCCCAGCAGAAATGCTCCCTAAGGGAGTGCAAGGTTTCACCAAAAGAAAAATCTTCTGGAGGGGAAGCAGACGGAATGGAGTTCTCTGCATCAGAATCTTCATAGGTAGATAAGTGCAAATCCTGGTAATCAGAAGAAACAGAAATTTCAGAATTCTGATCAAAAGAATCAGAAGGAAAATCAGTTCTAGGTCTCTTAGAGAGTGAAGGCTGGCTTCCCCTAATTAAAGTAATAAGGTCTTCAGCCATTCTTATCATTTGATTTTTAGGCATATGGGCCTGACCATGCAGTTTGGATGTCAGTTTTCTAGGTGTGGGTTGAGTTTTAGGCCTTGAAGAAGAAGATGGCATCGGTTTGAAATGCAAGTCAGTAGGCCTGAATAGACCCTCAGAAGCCGGTGCCTGCACAGCGGCTCCAGACCCATCCAAGGTAGAGACATCCTCAGGTTCCATGGTCGAAGAAGCATCTCGCAGCATACCAGACTCCCAATGGGTCTCAGTAGAGGCCTGCGAATCAGAAGTAGCGGGTATCAGCGGCTGCAAAAGCGCCTCACCTAGTACCAGCGAACTAGCGACTAACTTAACGGAAGCATCGTCGGCAGCTTTGGACCTATGCAGTCTGTCTTTGTCTTTATCTTTACGTTTTTCCGGAATGTCGGTAGTTGGATGGCTTACCGAAGCCATTTCTGGATAATTAAACCGAGTACCGAAATAGCTTGATGCAAAAATGAACCGACATTGAACAGTTTGAGGATTGAATAAGGCATAAAACTGACAGCGACGGATGTCGTGGTCTAGGCCTAAGCAAGGAATGTAGTACGAATGAAAATCTTTAAGAGGTATTTGCTTTCCACAGGTAATACAGTTGTTAACTTTTACTGACATCGGTTTAGAGCATGAAAAGGGATCCCCAACGGGGTACTTAGCTTTTTTTGAAGACTTCGGTTCTGAAACTCGAAAACAAAAATTTCAAGAGTCAGCCGACCGGCACTTGCGAACTTGCTTCTGCTTCGGGCACCGCACAGCAAGAAAGACTGATGTAATGGCGTCGGCTGCATGCTTTATACCCCTGACGACCTGACGTCATGGAAGAAGAGACAGCATCTGATGCAGGAATCCAAGACTCTGGTATAAAGTCTGGCTGAGGGCTACCTGCAGGCAGATAACCCAAATGTAATGACTGCAACAGTGAAACATGAAGAACATTCTGCAAACTTTCAACCTAAGCCTGTTCATATTTCTCAAGGACAAATAAAGCCCACTTCTGGTTGGACTTCTTCAAGATTACTGAAGCAATGGATGAGGGAAAATTAGTACACACCTCATACCTAGACTTTGCAAAGGAATTCAACTCCATTCCATCATCAGGTATGGTAGACAGACTCTCCCAGGTAGATGTAAATTCATATATGACTCATTGCACAACAAACTAGATCACAAAAAAAGCCTAGAAAATTAGAGAGAGTAGCTCTACCTCCTCTAAATCAGCTGTCACTAGTGGTGCACTCAGGGGTTCACTTCTTGGGGCATTTCTCTTTGACATATAATTCTTAGAGGTCAGAGCAAATGTTAAGGGTTTTTGGCTGACCAAGTTTACAGATGGTAGAAGGACCAATGAAGTCTTTATTGATTAAGTCCTCAGTCTTGAAAGAGTCCCACAGCAATCAAATGTGGACTGGCAGATAAACTGTTTGGAAATCAGAACTTCCAGGGTAGTGGAAACAAACCTTTCTCTGGCACTGGAAAGAGCCCCTAAGTTGTTATGCTTAGAAAAGGTGAGTACAGAAGATCACCTTCTGAGAATACCTGGATAGAAACTCTAAGAAAAACTGAGGTGGCAACCATAGTTGTAGCAGAATGTGCTCTTATGTGAATGGGACTTGTTTATCATACTGCTGATAACACAATGTAATGTAGGGCCCCAGACACTTGGAAGGGGTTTGCTTGTTAACAGGCTTACCCTCCTTCCCTTTTGCAAAACAGACAAATAGACTGTCATTTCCTTAAATCTTTTCATCTGTTTCGGTAGAATCTCATCTATCTATGCTAATAAAAGGAATGTAGGGTCCTTTCTCCTGAATTTTGAGGTTTGGGAGTTGAAGAACTGAATTGCAAATCCAATCTAGCTAGGTGGAATACTAGAAAATGCCCTCTAAACATTAATGCCTCAATTTTGAAACATGTCTAGTACAAGTAACTGCCACCAGAAAGTGTCTTCCAAGAAAGCAACACAGACTGAATGGAGAAAAAGTCTGATGGTACAAATGGAGGTAAAGTCAACTTTTTTAACACATTATTCAAATCTCATGGTGAAGCCCTCCACACCTTTGGTGGCCTAATCATACATTCAAAGATATTCCAAGGCCACTCATTATTAGGACTATTAACACCTTCCAAGTGCCATCCCTCAGCCAGAACTTTCTTTCTTCAGGATGGTCATACAAGTCAATCCTGGAAAAAAACTGTGGATATTATCCGATCTAGGTTATGTTTAAAAGAAAATAACAAGTCATACTGCTTAAACTACAGGGGAAGTTTATACAGATGTTTGAGAGGTAGTTGGTTAAACCTACCCTTACACTGTGTTTTACTTATCTGCTGGTGAAAACTTTGTTTGCTGGTTCCAGTACTTGTGGAGATGCAGATGGACCAGGACAATCAGATCACTAATGGCTTGATAAGCAAGACACAGATCTCCCCTCAAAAGGGTACAACACACTAAATAAAGGGATGGAGCTATCAAACTATCTTGGTAGCTCAGGGGACTTAAAGCCAGTGATCCTTCTGGTTAGGAACCTTTGGGGTGTTTTTAGTTTGATATATTTAGGGAGGTACATCCCAAAGGGTCGTTATACCGGATAACTGGCCTGTTTAATGCTGAGTATAAGTGAGTGATTACCTCTTTATGTCTTGTTGGTATTCCTTTGGAAAGGAATACCAACAAGACATAAAGAGGTAATCCTCTGGTGATTAGCCCAGCTAATCGCCAAAGGATTACCTCTTTATGTTTTGTTGGTATTCCTTTGGTGATTAGTCAGTGCTAATTAAAATATTTCCCGACAGCCACTGCCACATGATGGTACACTTGGAATTTACCAGGCAGAGTTCATTCTGGAGAGTTTGAGTGTCATAGGGCATCTTAACAATAAGTTTCAATATGCAGACATCTGCAGACATAGTTATCTAGATGTTTTGGCTCTCTGTTTAGAGATATGAGAAAGTAAATGCTAAAAATGAGAGGCCCTAGCACTGAGCCCTAGAGGCACCACTGATTACTTTCATAGATTCTTATCAGGTGCCTGCAACTTATATACTGTGTGGGTTTTGTCTTTTACCCAGCTTGCGTTTAAGTCTTACCCCATATATGATTCTATTTTTAAAGCATCTAGCTTCTGCATGATGCCAGCAAGGGTAATGATGACAGAGGCCTTGGCCAGGTCAAGCTACAGCCTGTGTTGTGCATGGCCACCATTTATAGCCTTCATAACCCATTTGAAGAATGTTACCAGATTCAGTAGACAGGATCTGCTCTTCACAAAGCCATATTGTTGGGAGTCAAATCAGATAAGACTTCTGGTATCGCAGTTTAGGAGGTCAGGTATAATATGTTCCATAATTCTGCAGATGAGGCTTGTAAGGATGACAGGTTTGTAATTACTTGGGTTGGCTGTAAGGCAACAGCCTTGTGGAGTGACATTTATTTATTTATTTTTATTTGTGTGCTGGGGGATAGTCCGACTGGATGTATGTCCATATTTCAGGCCGAGGGAGAAGGAGAAAAAGCTCCAAGGGTAAGAGCAGCCACAGCATTACATATTACGAACAGACTATTACAGAGATTATATAAGTAAGCAAAGTTAGGTTAGTTAATGGCTTATAGAAGTCAGGTTAAATTATTAAATTACAGTAACTGTTAACAGATTTTTTTTACACATTCTAGAGAGTTAGCCAGGCATGACCACTGCAGCATGCCACTCATCACAGACAAAACCAGTGCTAAACAGAGTAAACAGTTTAAGGAGTGGGTCTGTACAGGCATATTTAACACAACAAATTAAGCAACAAGGTATATTGTCAGGACTCAAACAGGAAGTATTTTTGGTCTTAGTATTGTCACTAAATCATTTTTAGAGACAAGTGGAAGAGTTAGGCATTCAGATATTTCAGGACTTTGGAAAGAAGTCTTGGAGGTGGTTTGCACTGAATTAATTAGTTGAAATGGCAAAGTCTATTGGGTCAGAATAGGAGATGTCATTACGAATAGGTTCCGAGCAATGTTGGGCATTGTTTCTTATTTTCTAACATAGCTAAAGAAGGTTTCATAATCCTCTTTGGCTTCAGAGGCCATCCTAAGTTCATATCTCCTTCAGTGGACCTGACAGTATTTTTAAGGTTTTTTGGCTCTACTATATAATTTAGAGAGTTACTTTCAGTTTATTTATTGTGGTGGTAGACCACTAGGGAAGTTTTGAATTTCCCATAATATAAGATTTTGATAGGGAGTGCTAGCTCTATGAATTTTTCTGTGCTGGTGCACAATACATTAGTGAAGCTTGCTGCTGTATCAAGGTCAGGAATGCTGCCCCATGGAGGTTAGCACAGGTTACTTGTACCTCAATTTCCTTTAGCAATACTCTGATCAAGTTACTTAATCAGATAATACTCCTAGGTTACCCTGAAAAGGAAACTTGGATTCAGTGGTCTTACTTGCATAACAAATATACAAAATAAAAAGTACAGTTTTGTACCTACCATAAATGTAGATGTTCGAAGATCCACATTGCTGCAGTCCTTACACTTGGGTAGTCCGCTGTCCTCGGTCGGCCCGAATATCAAAGTATTAGGCTGACGTCGGTCAAGGCGCATAAGACTGACATCAGGACGTCAGGGTACAAATGCGCATGACCGACGTCATATCCTCAGTCTTTTCTTGCCCCAGATGTCAGAAGACCCTAAAAAGAAAGGTCAGAACCAAAAGACAGCAAAAAACAACCAACCACCCTAGTACTAATCATTATGTACAATATATACAATATCCACAATATGTACAACCCAAACCACACAACCGCCTCTAACTACAGAGGGGAAGGAGGGAGGCTAAATTGGACTGCAGCAATGTGGATCTTGAACATCTACATTTATGGTAGGTACAAAACTGTACTATGTTCTTCATCTCACATTGCTGCAGTCCTTACACTTGGGTAGAATCCCAAAGCAGAGATAAGGGAGGATGGCAAACTATAAAGCAGTAGGAGCTGCTAAAATGCCCTGTAAAATTGCAGTGGCAAAACCAGCCCTAGATTTAGAGTAAAGTGGAAGGTGGTAATGCTTAGAGAAAGTATGCACTGAACTCCAAGTAGCTGCCTCCAAAATATCTTTAGTTGCCACCCCTTAAAAAGCTGTAGAAGTGGCAGTAGCCCTAGTGGAATGAGGCCTAATCCCAGCTGGAATCTCCTTACCATGATGGGAATAACAGAAAGCAATACAAAACCCAATCCACTTAGAAATAGTTTGTTTTGACACAGGCTTGCCCTGAGAACCCAAAAGCAAAAGAAACAAATAACTGCTGAGACTGCCTGAACCCTTTAGTTCTGCTCAAATAATAACGCAACTGCCTGTGTATATCCAAAGTGTGCAAAATCTTTTCCCCTTTATTTTGGGGTTTGCATAAAAAGTAGGCAAATGAATAGTTTGGTTTAAAGCCACACTAGAAACCACTTTAGGCATAAAGGAAGGATTAGTACGTAAAGATACCCTATCCTTATGGAAAATTAAGAAAGGCTCAACTGCCATAAGGGCCTGTAATTCAGAAACCCTTCTCGCAGAGGTAATGGCCAACAAAAAGCAGTCTTCCATGATAAATATTTCAACTCAGCAGTAGCTGCAGGCTCAAGGTTGTAGAGTGAGTTTCTCCAACACAAAATTGAGATCCCAAGCAGGAGTAGGAGCTCTCCGTGGGGGTCTTATATTCTTTGCCCCTCTAAGGAATTGCTTAAACAAAGGATGAGAAAACAATGGTGGGTCACAGTCACAGTGAGCAGAAATTGCTGCAGCATGAACCTTAATAGAAGAGAAGGACAAACCTTTGTCCAGTAACTCAGTAAGATATTGAAGAGCCACACTTAAATTAGGCTTAGAAACATCAAAATCCTTTGCTGTACTCCAAAACAAAAATCTCTTCCATTTATCTGCGTACACTTTCCTTGTACTAGGCCTTCTGGCCTCCAAAATAACATTCAAAACTTGCTGTGGAAGCTGAGACCCTCCAGGGTTTAAAACAGAATATGCCAGGCTGTCAGGTGAAGAGAGTGAAGTTTGACATTGAGTAAATGACTGTTCTCCTGAGACAGCAGGTGTGGAATCGAAGGCAAAGGCCATGGAGGCTCCGTGCCAGACTTCTCAGTAATGGGTACCAGTGCTGTCGAGGCCAATCTGGAGCTATTAAAATCATCTTTGGCTTGTCCTGTCTGACCTTCAGGAGTACCTTTGGGAGGAGAGGCAGAGGTGGAAAGGCATACACATGAAGATTGTTCCAATTGAATGAAAGAGCATCCACTTTCCAAGCTGTGGGATGAAACCTTTTTGTGCAAAACTTTGGCAGCTGGTAGTTTAGTGGAGAAGCGAACAGATCTATGTCTGGAGTTCCCCATAACACTGTCAATTTCTGAAATACATGAGGATCCAATTTCCACTCGTGGGGATCCATAATTTGTCTGCTCAACACATCTGCTAAGGAGTTCTGTGCTCCCGGCAGAAACCTTGCCTGAAGATTTAGCTGTAAACTGAGAGCAGAGTCCCACAAAATCATTGCTTGTCTGCATAGAGGATAAGAATGTGTTCCCCCTTGCTTGTTGATGTACCACATGACAGTTGTGTTGTCTGTTAGAACCAACACCTGCCCTGGAAGAAGTAAATCCTTGAAAGCTATTAATGCAAATTGGACTGCTAACATCTCCTTCAAGTTGATATGTAGATGTTGAAGTCTGGCAGGCCACGTGTCTTGTACCCACTTTCCATTTAGATGAGCTCCCCAAGCTTTGTCTGAGGCATCTGTCGTTAGAATCTGACTCGCCTCTGGCCGGGTCACAGAGAGTCCCTTGTTTAGGTGACATTCCTGAGCCCACCACAAAAATTCCTTTTGAATGCAAGGTATTATCTGAATGACAGTGTCCATATCTTGGCAGTGCTGAGTCCATACATTTTTGAGATACCATTGTAGCTTCCTCATATGCAGTTTGGCATTGGGAAGCACCAGAATACAAGATGCCATGAACCCCAAGGTTTGAAGGACTGTCCTTGCAGTCAGCCTGGACTGATGAGGCAATTGATGGAAGTAGAGAGAAAGATTCTTTTGTTTGTCCGGGGTCAAAAAGGCCATCTGGGATGCTGTATTCAGTCTCACACCCAGAAAGCACATGTCCTGAGAGGGTACTAGACTGGACTTTATTTCGTTCACAGAATACCCCAGGCATCTTAGCACTGCTATCACATATTGCAAATGATGAAGAAGTTCATCCTTTCCTTGGGCCAGAATCAGGCAATCGTCCAAATAAGGATAGATTTGTATTCCTCTTAGCCTGAGGAAAGCTATCACTGGAGCCAGAACCTTCGTGAACACTCTGGGCGCAGTAGATAAGCCAAAGGGCAATGCAGAGAACTGATAATGAGAAGTCCCAGCCCGAAAACGCAGATACCTCCTGCAACTTAGCCTGATAGGAACATGAAGGTAAGCCTCCTTGAGATCCAGAGTCACCATCCAGTGATCTTTGCCCAGCAGAGGTAAAAGCTGTTGTAACGTCAACATTTTGAACTTGGGAATGTCCAGATAAGTGTTGAGGATAGATAAATCCAAAATTGGTCTCCACGTGTTCCCCTTCTTTGGTACTAGGAACAGGCGAGAATAAAATCCTAGGCCCACTTCTGGCAGAGGAACCGGTTGTATGGCCCCCATTTGGAGCAGCAGAGAAATTTGTTTGTGAGCCTCTAGTCTTTGCTGAGGAGGAACGTCCGGCATGCCTTTGAAAGGAGGCAAGGTATGGAAATAAAACCTGTAACCTTGGTGTATGATATCCAATACCCATCTGTCTTGGGTAATCAAACTCCAATTTTCGCTGAAGAGTGCCAACCTTCCTCCCAAAGGTGCTGCCAGGCAAGAAGGATCTGGCAGCTGAAAAGGTAGGTCATTGGGCCTGTTTACGAAAGGACTGGCCCTGCCCTCACCTGAAGATTGTGCAGGAGAACTCCCTGTTCTAGGTCTGGAAGGAGCTCTGAGCTCTGCCCTACCACGTCTAGATCTACCCTAGACTGTGAATCATAAGAAGAATGCGTCCACCCCTTAGCAGGCCAATTCCTACTAAACTTGGAGGCTGGACTTGCAAAAATCTTTAACAGTCTGCATAGACTTAGCCTTGTCTTCCATTTTCTTCAAAACTGACTCCACAGGTGAACCAAACAACACATCAGACTGTAAAGGAGCATCCAAAATCCTTGTCTTAATATGGTCAGATAAATTCTGATCCCTCAGCCAGGCGTGCCTGCGAAGAACTGACCCAGTGGCAGCCACCCTAGATGAGGCCTGTACAGCATCAAAACCACATTGTAAAGAATGCTTACCCACCTGTTCAGAGACTTGTACCAAATCTTGTAATTCCTTATTCAAGTCAAATCAGATAAGACTTCTGGTATCGCAGTTTAGGTCGTCAGGTATAATATGTTCCATAATTTTGCAGATGAGGCTTGTAAGGATGACAGGTTTGTAATTACTTGGGTTGGCTGTAAGGCAACAGCCTTGTGGAGTGACATTTATTTATTTATTTTTATTTTACATTTGTTGGCTGGGATAGTCCGACTGGATGCATGTCCATTTTCAGCGGAGGCCCGGGGAGAAAAGCTCCAAGGGTAAGCAGATACAGCATTACATATTACAAACAGACTATTTACAGAGATTACATAAGTAAGCAAGTTAAACAGGTTACAGTTAATATTGAGCAGAAGTCAGGGTTAAATTAAATTACACAGTAAACTGGTTAACAGATTTTTACACATTCTAGAGAGAGTTAGCCAGGCATGACCACTGCAGCATGCCACTCATCACAGACAAAACCAGTGCTAAACAGAGTAAACAGTTTAAGGAGTGGGTCTGCACAGGCATATTTAACACAACAAATTAAGCAACAAGGTATATTGTCAGGACTCAAACAGGAAGTATTTTTGATCTTAGCATAGTCATTAAATCATTTTTAGAGACAAGTGGAAGAGTTAGGCATTCAGATATTTCAGGACTTTGGAAAGAAGTCTTGGAGGTGGTTTGCACTGAATTAATTAGTTGAAATGGCAAAGTCTATTGGGTCAGAATAGGAGGTGTCATTACGAATAGGTTCCGAGCAATGTTGGGTATTGTTTCTTATTTTCTAACATAGCTAAAGAAGATTTCATAATCCTCTCTGGCTTCAGAGGCCAGCCTAAGTTCATGTCTACTTCAGTGGACCTGACAGTATTTTTAAGGTTTTTTGGCTCTACTATACAATTTAGAGAGTTACTTTCAGTTTATTTATTGTGGTGGTAGACCACTAGGGAAGTTTTGAATTTCCCATAATATAAGATTTTGATAGGGAGTGCTAGCTCTATGAATTTTTCTGTGCTGGTGCACAATACATTAGTGAAGCTTGCTGCTGTATCAAGGTCAGGAGTGCTGCCCCATGGAGGTTAGCACAGGTTACTTGTACCTCAATTTCCTTTAGCAATACTCTGATCAAGTTACTTAATCAGATAATACTCCTAGGTTACCCTGAAAAGGAAACTTGGATTCAGTGGTCTTACTAGCATAACAAATATACAAAGTAAAACAGGAAATGTTGTAATTTCATCATAGAGTACGTAAATGGCTTGTACATCTGTAATACTTAAATTTGGTGGGATTTGCTATAGGGTCTTTTGGGACATAAAAGAAGGTCCCAAGTTTGTGGTCAGATTTTACTGGAGAAAGAGAGAGAGTAGTAGTGCAAGAATTAGGTAACAATGGTGAGTGCTTTAGCTGGTTTATTTATCAATTGCTTAAAGAGAGTTTTTGTTTATTAAGTCCAGGAATTTTGACACATATCTTACATTGGAGGTATAGCTGTCCCAGTTTACTGAAACGTAGATAACGTCACCCAAAATAATGGAGTTTTGTTGACAGGGAGGTGATTTATAACACAGAGGAATCTTACATGGTTATCAGGGGACAAGGATGATGTTCTGTAAAGAGCTATTAGTTGATAGTTAATCATGTCTAGAGTAATCTGTAAATCAGTGAGTTCAGTTTATTGGCCCCTAGGGTCTGTCTGGAGGTAATATATTCTCTGACAAATATGGAGACTCTACCTCAGTTGTTACTGGGTCTGAAAGCATGAAAAGTGCAAAACCCCAGTACGAAGGAAGTGCTATCTTTTAATTTCAACCAAGCCCAAGTTTTTATGCTGATGTACCTCAGGATCAGGGAATTTATTGTTTATATGTCAGGAACTGAGGATAGCCACCTTGATGTGATCTGATTTCAAGACTGATATCTTAGGTTATTCTGGAATGCTTTTTGACTGGACATTTCCTAAAATGGCACTACAGGAGCAGCAAATGCTTCATCCAATATTCCACTCAAGAGTTTTGCTATATTTATCATAACAAAAGAAAATTTAGTAAGCTAAGCTTTGCGCTAAAGTCTCCTTGTTAACTGGCAGGTCTTCCTTCCCTTGAATGAAACAAAAAGCTAACCAGTCTTTGGGATTTATTTTGTTCTACCTTACCTGGCTTTTCTTCATATATCATGCAAATATAAAAGCTATTTCCCTCATTTTGCTAGTTTACATAAAGGAGCAGTAGTTCAAAAGGAAGGTTACATGACTACTGATATCATTCTGGACTTATAAGAAGGGTTAGTCTTGAGTGACATTTTTCATTTATGAAAAAACAAGTCAGATAACCTACACACAAAGGCTTTTACGTCTGAAATTCTCCTGGCAGTTTAACAGCCTCCAGGGAGCAAATTTTCTGCAACATGTGTTTTACCTCTGCAGGGTGCTGCTTGTTTAAAAGGATAGAAAACAAGTCTGCAATAAAGTTTAAAGCCTAGTGAGGGTAAAATATGTCTGCTTAAATATCTTATGCATAGAATTCCTTCAATGAAAGCTTTTACAGGTGGATGGATGGTTGAATTTGCTCATTTGCTTCATCTTGTGTAAAAGTTTGTACAAAAACACAGACACTGTAGATACATGAACTCTAATGGATAAATATGCTTGCTTGGAATAAAACATAGGTTTCTTTATTCATTAATCTTGAAGTGGATCTGTAAATGTTATGAAACAAATCTTAAGATGTCATTAGGTCACCTTGACTCCTTTAAAATGTTTAACACTTACAGAAGAATAATGGAGTTCTCAGGAATCAAACTTCTCACCTCCATGCTAACAGATTAAGATTTGATATTGGGATGCAGAACCTTGCCCGACTGATGTATCAGTAAGGATATGTGTAGAGGTAAAGGCCACAGTGGATGACAAAATAGTCTAACCATCAGACAATACCACAGTTGTCTTGCCCAAGAAGGTGCTAATTAATCAAAATGTGCTTTGACATGGTTTGCTTCAGCAATGGTTTCATACTTCACAGAATTTTCATAGAAACCCAACTTAAGCAACTTGTCAATATGGAGCAGCTGGCCTCAGTGAACGAGACCTCTTCTCATCTGTTTGAACGAGCCAACAGGTTTTCATTGTATGGCTTGTTGTGCCTGCTGGGGAGTACTTGCACCACATGTTCTCTTGGTATTGTACAGCCATGTTAAAATGTCTGCACCACCCACCTGTCTGTGGTTACTGTTACCAGGCAGAAATATAACTCATATGCTTGCATACTAGCAGGTACTGGGAAAGGGAAATAGTATGAGGAAGGTAGCAATCATTCTGAATGTTTTTATTTATCTTTGTTTGGTGAATCTTGGATTATTACTGGACTGTCTCTGTAAGAGATGTTTTTACAGACAAAAATACTACGAAGACACCATTGTGAGCTGTAGAAAGGCTTTCTGTTACTACAGTTCCTTTGGCAAAGAGAAGGAGGTAAACACACATCGCCTTCCCAGTCTAGATCCACGGTATCACAAACCAGCTGACGAAATAAAATGTGCTGTGCCATTCAGTAATATACATCGAACATCTTCATTACAAGACTAAATTCTAAGCCAGGCAAGTCTTCTCATGACGACCCTTAACATGGCAGCATCAGTAGGATCATGTGCACATTCTGCTGTAGAAACCATTGTTTCATGTTATAAGTACTATTACCACAATGAACAGAGCAGAAGTCTTTTTGCATCTGGTCAATATGTAAGCTTTTGTGTGTGTTACACTGTTAAGCCATTTAACAACTAATGTACTACTTGTATAAAATTTTCCCTATATTCAACTAGTTACCATGTGGTCACATAAAATGACAAAGTTGACAAGGGCATAGATTCCCATTTTCATAAGGTATAGGCAAGGAAGCAGTGTCGTGTGTGTGTGTATATATATATATATATATGTATGTGTATGCGTGCATGCATGTGTTTTACAAATCCTGCGTATCTCAGGGTGTTTTACAGATCATGTCAGGTGTTATGGGAAGCAGTCTGTAAATCAGGAACTTTTAAACTATCCTTAACTCTATAAGTAAGTGGAGGCTCCACTTATTATGCATTGGGAAGTCTCTAGGTTTCCTACACACCAGCTGAATAATCCACACACATAAAAATCAAAGTATCCAATAAAGAGAGATCATGTTGACACCTTGGAGATCAAAGAAGAATGATCTTCTTCATCAGAAGCATTACAGCAAGAAAAATAAATCTGCCTCACTTAAAAATCTTCATCACTAGATGTCTCACAAGAACGTTTTATTTTCCTTCATCCATCCAGAACCTCAGAAGGAGCTTTCAAAGACTTGTATCTCAGTGTTCTGCCTACAGAGGCATAAACATAGGCTCCTACTGTTTTAACACAGTTTCTTGTACAGCATTAAAATATACTTAGTCAAAAGAATTGCAGACAAGGGAGGCGTGAATCAAGGTGCAGGCTGAATTAGATGAAGGAATGGAAGGTCTGGTTGAAAAGAATCAGGGAAGCACTACAGTTAAACCTCTATAATCACCATGGTCTCAGAGGACACCAATGCTTGCAAAACGGAAGCGATGGCACAGTACTGTATTTTGACAGCACTGAAGTCACTGAGAACTTTGGCACATTTAAAAAGTTCACCTTTGGGCCCCCCTCGTTGGCAATCTCCTTTGATGAATGGTCTCTGTTAGCCTCAATGACTTCATCTTTCTTAACCCACTTTTTGTGTAATTTCCTGCTACCCATTTTCAAAAAGGAAGACTTAAAATAGTAAAATTAGTCACAAATACACAAACCTGGAAGCAGCCTGCCACATTTCAGAGAGGACGGTTCTTCTTTTCCTTGGTTATTCACATGTTCTTTGCATCCTCATATCACTGGGCTGCCATTACTTGGAGGGAGATTACCAATTTCATACTTTTAAACTTACACAAAGGGAAAGAAGCATGAGATAATGTCTGAACTCCTCAGCATCATTAGTCCCAAAGGAGAAAAAAGTGCCCAACGTAAACCACAAACAACCCAAACCCAGGCAACAGGTAGGAGAAAACACGCCAACTTGCCAGCAGTGAACACTTCACATCTTCTTTATTAATGTCACCATAAACACCATAATCACATAAACACTTATCTTACACACCGTCTTTTCTTTTTTAAATAAGAAGTCTTATTTAGAAACAAAAATGAGTGTATAACCTGTCACCTCAGCATCATACCAGAAGTCTCCCAAAGATGGTGATTTAGGTTATAACATAAAAAACTACAGCAGCTATTGACTGTAACAGCTGTGAAAATACGACAGCGGGCAGTCTTAGTATATGTTAAAATTAAATCTGCCATTTAAAGGATGGACAGAGATATATACTGACAAGAAAACATTCAGATGGCCATGGTCACATGGGGAACAAAGGAAATTATCACAGTATTAATAACTGAAGAAAAGTATGGCTTGATGAATTTACAGCAGACTTTTCAGTACCGCAGTTTACAATCCAGTACTGATAGGAGACAAATATGTTTGGACATCTAAACACCAGTGGTGAGTATTCCTCAGATGGAAAGCATGATCCACCAGATAAGCTTACCAAACACAATTCAGTAGACGAAATTGTTCATGTACCTACATAATGCAACATGCTACTGCTAAATGCATTATTTCAAGATTCCATGCACAATTCCCTCATCACAGCGCAACATCCTAATGTGGGGACAAACACACAAAGAATTCCATCCACAGAGGTGACTGTAATTGGATATATGTGGAATAATGCAAACTGGGACAAAACAAAAGTGGAATTGGGGACTTGGGACTGACTGGTGACCTCCATTAAGAACCTTAGTGTGAACATACAAGTATCAATAAAATAAACAGGAAGAGCAAACTATACGAAAATGAAGGTAACAGTGGTACTGATGAGAAAAGCAAACTTAGAATCGTGTACAAGAATTTTAAAAGTATATAATCTAGAGACAGGCACAAAGTGCAAAATTAGCAGATAACATCAAAGACAATAAAAAGATGCATCAAAAGCAATAAAAAGACGGGGAAGAAAAAGGTAATTGGGGAACATATTTTTCGGGGGTGTAATGAGTTGGCAAACTTTAAAAATTCCCTGCAGACTACTTTGTCAGAAATATTAGGTGAGCAAATCAGTGTAACTAAGGAAATGATTTTTTTTAACTGTGATACAGAATTGGAATTGTCTAGACATAGCAAGGCCTTGCAGAGGCCTTACTTCACTCTGGTGGCTTCCAACAAAGCAATTACTAGAAAACGGACATCGAAGTCTAAACCAGCTGTACTAGTAGTAGTGAATACAGTACCAGAGATAAAAGAATTGGAAGTGGGATGTTTGGAAAAATGTAGGAGCAAATTACATGGAAAAATGGGAATTGTGGGAACAACACATGCAGAATGTTTTGGAGGAGGAATGAGGTTTATGATGGGCTAAATAAAACACAACAGAAAAATGCTAAAGTTATACTAGCCCTATCCTTTGTTCATTGTTTCACATGTCCATTAAGAAGTGTCTAGTCTTGTTTAAGTGTAAAAAAAAAAAAGGGATCACAACACCTGTACAGAACAGTAAGGGTAGCCATGGTTGTCCGAAATACTTCTAACTTATCTGTTTATTAAATGTAGTCAACAAGATCATGGGGAAGCAGGCTGCAAATGCAATTATAAAGGAAACAAAAGGATTTAAAAACCTGGATCAGAGAGACAGAAATAATGCATACTGTACAAACTACCTGTACATTTGGTATCCAATATCAGGCATTAGATACAGAAGAGTAGAGACAAATGTCCTATTCACATATTTTAGAAAATTATTTTACTCTATTATTCAGGAGATGTTATTTAAAAATAATGTACTCACAAAAAGACATCGACCGAAAAAGACAGAGGTTGAATTTTAGAACTGCCAAAGTTCACATCAGCGGCATCATGTCACAAGTGTGTACTTACCTATATAAAAAGACATCCCCACACCTCCATACTAGGGCACCCATTAATTACCAACTGCATTACTAGTGATATGCCACTATCTGAAATAAAAAGATGTGTTAAACATTATATGTTTATCATCACATCTAGTTTTAATCAAATTTATCCCAGGATTGTTCCCTGTAATATTAATGGACACAGACAGCTCCTAAATGCTTTATCCCATGCACGGGTCCCCGTCTATTATCTGTGGTATGTTCCTAATAACTTTCACTAGGGCTAATATATAACTATCAACTATGGGATGGGTAAGGCCAATCTAACACCAAAAAGGATAGCTTAATTCAAGCACCAAAAGGGAAGCTGGATAGGCTTAACATGACCTGCAGCTAGCCTAGTACTTACCTATGAACTTATAAACAGATGAACAGGTAAGTACTGACAAAATAAAAGCAAGGACAGAATCAAAAGATGTTGAGGTTAACCTGGAAAAGCACGCAAAGATGGCGTACAGGAAATACAAGACAGTTAACAGCCTAATATGGAGTAATTCTGAAGAAATTAGGACACTTTATGAGCACAAATACATGAGAGCAGTTATTATGACAAATTAACTTTTGTAACTCATATAAAAGCTGCATACAGGAAACCAAGATCGAGATGGGTGGCCTATGATTTAAATACACTACAATCCCTCCCCCTTACAACTCTATTGTGTTGGTATCACCAACAACATGTGGCGCAGGACCAGCAGAGAGGGAGGAGGAAGAGACATGGGGGGGGGGGCAGGATGTCCAGGTGAACAGAGAAGACAACGAGGTTACCATTATAAAAAATACAGGAGAGGATTTTAACATCTACAATCTGAGTCACATCAGCATTAGCTCTGAGTGGGCTGACTTGTTCGAGAAGGGAATGAACTTAGTCCCAGCTAAAAAGGCTAACATAGTGGAAACAATTTTTACAAGTAAAAGTTTTCAGTAGAAAACTGAATTTGGCAATACAATTTCAAAATGGGGCTAACATTGGGGTGTTACCGATGTTATTAGAAAGACCTAGCACATATATTCCACCCCCAACATCCTATGGTTAGTTTATTTGAGACACTGTGTGCTAAACAAATTTGGGATCTTAGATCAGGATGGGATTCTAATACAACAGGAAATTTAATACCCAATGAAGTGATGCTTTTTGAAGAAATTTTAGCTAATAGGGACATTAGAATCATGAAACCGAACAAGGGTGGGGGGCTGGTGATAATGGATGTTAATGACTACATTAACAGGATGTTTCAACTACTATACAGTGATACCTACACAGAAGTCTCCCGTAACGAACTCAACATTGCTTATAGAAATGTTGATTTAACATTGGTTGAGTTGTTGTTGAATGGGCAGATTTTTCTAGAGGAACCCGAATTTTTGGAGACAGTACATCCATGGATCCCAACAATTTTTGGGATCCCAAAAATTCATAAATCTATCACCACCCCCCCCCCCACCCTTAGCCCAATAGTGGATGCAAAAGCATCAAAAACATTTAGTATTGCAAAATTTGTGGATTTTAAAGTTAAACGTGCTTGAAAACAGGGTAATGTTGCTGAGAGATTCTAGGGACTTTCTTGGGGAAGTTAGACAAGAAATGTATGATGATAACTTACTAATGGTAACTATAGACATTTGTGATTTGTTTTCCGTCATCCCACATGAACAGGGGATTGACTGGTTTTGTGACTATTTAGTCAAAAACACAAACATGGACTGCAGTACTGTCTCTACTTTGAGGGCGTGCCTCGAACTTGTGTTAGAGAACAAATTTGTGGGCTTTGAGGGGCATTTATTTAAGCAGAGGCACAGGATAGCAATGGGTGCATGTCTTGCCTCTGTCATTAATTCACCTTTTAATGACTGTTGGGTGCTCTATGGCCATTTGTTTTAGATGATGTGGTGCTATTTTGGGAAGACAGTGAAGATAGGCTGAATTAATTATTTCAATATATTAATGAAACTACATATTTTCTGAGATTTACCATGTGTATGGACAGAGATATGCTACACTATTTGGGTGTCACCATTAGAAAACAACACGGTTTTTACATCACATCTTTATAAGAAACCTACTTATTCTAATTCCTCACTGCACTACAACAGCTGGCACCCTACACATCAAAAGAGAGCCTTGGGTAAAGCCAATTTGTAAGATTGGCCAGAATGGTTTCTGTACTGGATGATTTTCTCCAGGAATGTGAGATTCTGGAAGGTATGTTAACTAGAAGGGGGTACCCAAAGGAGATGGTGGTCAACATGAGTGAGATATAGATGAAAAGGAATGAAGGGGTGCATCGTGTTGTTGGACAACACCACTGTCATGTTACAAACACTTGGACAAGGGAACAGAGAGTGTTATGATAGGGCATTGATACTACCATATAGCATTGACTATTATGACATTTGTAACACTGTCAAGAAATATTGGAGAATTTTCAGAACGGACCCTGAGTTACTTTCCTTGTTAGGAGAAAAAACGGCCATTGTACACAAAAAAGAGGCTTCTTTCAAGGGGATGTTGGAGACTAGCCATGGTGAAAGGGTTGATAAAGGATGTTTTAAATGTGGAAGATGTGCCTAATGCAACATACAGTTCACCAAGACAGAATTGCTATTGTGAACTTTGGCACCATTAAACCTCCTAAAAATATTTTTGTTATTCCAAAGGAGTTGTATATGCTGCAGTATGTCAGGCATGTAGCAATCATTATGTGGGGGAAAACCAAGAGAGCATTTAGGGCTAGGATCTATGAGCATATTTATGAAATTAAACATCACAATGAAAAGAATGCCCTATACAGACATATTAGGGAGAACCCAACACATGCCTTTAAATTTTGTGCCATAGATCACGTTGACTTAGGACCTAGGAGTGGGCCAAGCGACGAATTTTTAGAATTCAAAGAGCTAAAATGGCAAATTAAACTTAATTCTGATGAAAAGCCTGGACTTAATGACAGGCTGTCATTAAGTTCTTATTTGAAATTGAAAGCAGCATACTTTCTATGAATTTTATGACATTATTTGCAATATTTAGTATGTTTTGAGAGTCTTAAATGAATTATTAAATGTAAATATTAAATGAAGTAACAAAGTATTAAATGAATGTAATATACCTTTTATGTTGTGCTGTGTTTTAACAACTGGGTGGGTCTGAATTGAACTATTTAAGAAATGTTATATAGTATGTGTTTGTGCACTTTATTTTTTATTTTGAAGAAGTCTGAAACTAGTAAGATGAAAGCATTTGGATTAAACTGCAAATACGCTAAGTACCTGGTGTGACCAGCTTTTTTTTTTCACTTCTCTTGTGTTTGCTGAGCAGCTGTGGAATGGGTAAGGCCAATCTAACACCAAAAACAATAGGTTGATTCAAGTACCAAAAGGGAAGCTGGATAGGCTTAACACGCCCTGCAGCCAGCCTAGTACTTACCTATGAACTTATGAACAGTTAAACACTGACAAAATAAAAGCAAGGAGAGAATCAAAAGATGTTGAGGTTAACCTGGAAAAGCACGCAAAGATGGCCTACAGGAAATACAAGACAGTTAGCCTAATATGGAGTAATTCTGAAGAAATTAGGGCACTTCATGAGTACAAACACACGAGAGTAATTATTATGACAAATTAACTTTTGTAACTCATATAAAAGCTGCATACAGGAAACCAAGATCGAGATGGGTGGCCTATGATTTAAATACACTACAATCCCTCCCACCTTACAACTCTATTGTGGCTAGTCATGGAGTTTGGAAACAGAGTATGGCCTCTATACTCCAAAGAATTAGCAGCGAGTTAGAAATGATTCAAAAGTGGTTTATCAAAATGACATCAGGCATTAAAGAGTTGACACACAAAGACTATAAGAACTAATTTTAAAGTTTAACAGAAGACTTGTTATGACCTTCACAGCTTTTCCGCATGACTGCCTACATAATTATGAAATACAGAACACAGCTGAAAATTTACAGATATACACCTTAGGCTGGGAGAGGTTATGCCTCAGATTGCAAAAAGAAGAAAATAGTCTGAGAATAACATCTGCTTGGAACATTCCACCAAGCCATATTAAAAGCACTGCAAACAACAAATTAATACTTGAAAAATGTGGCTCTGCGCAACAAGGGCACAGGAAAATAATTTTCTAGGGTGGTGAAAGCCAGGGTACTTTTTGGCTAAACTTACATAGGCCCTAGGGCCAGTAGCCTAGTACCTACCTATGGACCTATAAAAACAATTGTTCAACTATCTCCTGCAGGAAGAAAGTACAGTTTTGTACCTACCATAAATGTAGATGTTCGAGTGTCTTCACTGCTGCAGTCATTACACTTGGGTTATCCTGCCGTCAGGCGGTCCCGCAGTCGGCCAGAGTTCCAAAGTCTTGGTCCAGCGTCGGTTGCTGTCGCTTCTTCCTTGACGTCAGTGCGTCAGGGGTATACAAGATGCAGCCGACGTCATTTTCTTCAGTTTTTCTTGCCCCAGATGTCAGGTGCCCCCAAAAGGTTAGGCAATACATATTGCTAATAAAACATACAATAAGGTAAAAATAAAACCTTCAGTAACTTGCAAATACACCACATAGGTAGTATAGTGTAGAAAGGTATAGATATGACCCAGGTAAGAAAGAGGGGATGGCGGGTGGGTAACCAGGACTGCAGCAGTGAAGACACTCAAACATCTACAAGGCAGGTACAAAACTGTACTATGTTCATTGTGTTTCATTGCTGCAGTCATTACACTTGGGTTGAATCCCAAAGCTGAGTCAGGGTGGCTCGTTCTATAGAGGGTTTGGTGTGGCTATGAGGCCCTGCAGCACTGCAGTGGCAAAGCCAGCTCTGGATCTAGAATAAAGAGGCAAGTGGTAATGCTTGTAAAGGTGTGCACTGAACTGCAAGTTGCAGCTTCCAAAATGTCTTTGGTAGGTACTCCTCTAAGGTAGGCAGTGGAAGTGGCAGTGGCCCTGGTGGAATGTGGTCTAATGTTACTAGGTACAGGTTTCCCATGCTGTGTGTAGCAGAACTGGATACAGTGTCCTATCCACTTTGAAATGGTCTGCTTTGAGATAGCCTTTCCCTGTGATCCTGCAGCATATGATACAAACAATTGTTCAGTTTTTCTGAAAGTTTTTGTTTGTCCAAGTAGAAACGTAATTGTCTGTGTATGTCCAAGGAGTGTGGAAGTCTCTCCCCTTTATTCTGGGGATTTGGATAAAAGGTTGGCAAGTGAATAGTTTGGTTAAGAGCCACACTGGATACCACCTTAGGCATAAAAGAAGGGTTTGTTCTTAAAGAAACCCTGTCTTGGTGAAAAATGATGAAAGGCTCCACTGCCATTAGTGCCTGCAGTTCTGACACTCTTTGTGCTGAGGTTATTGCCAGAAGCAGAGCAGTTTTCCATGATACATATTTTAATTCTGCTGAATTGGCTGGCTCGAAAGGAGGTAAAGTGAGTTTTTCCAAGACAAAATTGAGGTCCCAAGTAGGTGTTGGTGCTCTCCGGGGTGGTCTTATGTTTTTAGCCCCTCTTAGGTACTGCTTTAGCAATAGATGAGAGAAAATAGGAGGATCTGTGTTGTAATGAGCCGAGATGGCAGAGGTATGGATCTTAATGGATGAGAAGGATAGTCCTTTGTCCAGCATCTCAGTTAACTATTGTAGCACCTGAGGAATGTTTGGGACAAGTGTGTCCAGGCTTTGAGCCTGGTTCCAGGCACAGAATCTCTTCCACTTTTCTGAATAAGATTTCCTGGTGCGAGGCCTCCTGTCCTCCAAAATGACATCCATAACAGCTTTAGAGAGAGGTGTTGTCTGTTTGGCTAATGAATCTGCCATGCAGCCAGGTTTAAGGTTTTGAGCTGACTGTGCAGAATCTGATTGTTTTGCTGAGTCAGAAGGTGTGGAATATGAGGCAAAATCCAAGGTGGACCTTGAGCTAAGTTCTTTAAGATTGGTACCAATGTTGGCGTGGCCAGTCTGGAGCAATCAGGATCATCTGTGGTTTTTCTTGTCTGGCTTTAGGAGTACCTTTGATAGGACAGGCAGTGGTGGGAAGGCATAAACTTTTAGGCTTTTCCAGCTGAACGAAAGAGCATCCACTTTCCATGGTTGTGAGTGATAAGCCCTAGTGCAGAATTTTTGTAGTTGGCAATTCAGTGGGGAGGCAAAAAGATCTATGTATGGGCACCCCCATTTTTGCGTTATCATGCTGAAGACTTGTGGATTTAATTTCCACTCGTGAGGATCCATGATGTTTCTGCTTAAGTCGTCTGCCAAAGTATTTTTCTTTCCTGGCAGGAATTGTACTTGCAGATGAACTTGATAAGTTAGAGCTGTGTTCCACAAGGTCATGGCTTGTCTGCATAGGGGATAAGAATGAGTGCCCCCTTGCTTGTTTATGTACCACATAACTGTGGTGTTGTCTGTCTTTAATAATAATTGTCCTGGATGCAGAAGGTCCTTGAAAGCTGTTAGGGCATTTTGTACAGCCATCATCTCTTTTTGATTGATGTGGAGATGCATTTGGTCTGTGGTCCACTTGCCCTGAATACATTTTTCTGCCATGTGTGCTCCCCAGGCGTAATCCGAAGCATCTATTGTTAAAGTCTGCCTGGCTGTGGGTAGAGTGAAAGGCTGACCCTTGTTGAGGTGACATGCCTGTGCCCACCATCGAAACTCCTGTTGTAGGCAGGGAATTAGTGGTATTACTGTTTATAAGCTGTGAGAGTGTTGAGTCCAAACACTTTTTAGGTACCATTGTAATTTCCTCATATGCAGTCTGGCATATGGAATTAGTAGTATGCAGGATGCCATGAATCCCAAGGCCTGCAGAATTTTTCTTGCAGGGAGTTGGGACTTTGATGCCATCAATTGAAAATACTGAGACAGTTGTCCTTGTTTGTCTGGCGTGAGATAAGCCATCTGGGCCGTTGTATTTAAGCTGGCACCCAGGAATATTATCTCTTGTGAGGGCACTAGTTTTGACTTCTTTTCGTTTACTGTGTACCCTAGGCAAATTAGCAACCTTTTTACAAATGCCAGATGCTTTAGAAGAATGTCCTTGCTCTCTGCTTGAATCAGGCAGTCGTCCGGGTATGGATATATTTGAATTCCTTTTTATCTGCAAAATGCAATTACTGGTGCCAGGCACTTTGTGAAGACCCTGGGCACAGTAGATAAGCCAAAGGGCAGTTAAGAGAATTGGTAGTGCATTGAACCAGCTATGAATCTGAGATATCTTCTGCAATTTTGTCTGATAGGGACATGCAGGTACGCCTCTTTGGGGTCCAAAGTAACCAGCCAAGCCTTCTTGCCCAACATGGGAAGTAGCTGCTGTAGTGTCAACATTTTGAATTTCAGAACATCCAGGTAAGTATTTAGAGTAGAAAGGTCTAATACGGGTCTCCATTGTCCTTTCTGGGGACCAGGAAACGTCTTGAGTAAAATCCTTGTCCTTGTTCCTGCTGTGGTACTTTTTGAATAGCTCTCATGTCCATGAGGGCTGTAATTTGCTTTTGTGCCTCTGCCCATTGATTTTGTGGCAGGTCTGGCATTCCTTTTAGCCTTGGTAAAGTGTGAAAGTGGAACCTGTAACCTTGAGACACAATATTCAGAATCCATTTGTCTTGGGTGATTGCTTGTCAATTTTGTGAAAAAAGTGCTAGTTTTCCCCCTAAGGGAGCTGCCAAAAGGGAAGAGCTTGGCATTGGAAGGGGGAAGTCATTGGGACTGTTTCCTGTAAGGTTGTGACTTGTCTTCACCTCCTTTTGGGGTTGAAGCACCCCACTGTCATTGTCTGTAAGAGCCTTGGGGCTGAGATCTGCCTCTTGGGCATCTGTGTCTGCCTCTTTGTGGCATGTCTGACACTGGAAGGGACCAATTCTTTGTAGGCCAATTTCTGCTAAATCGAAGTGGCTGTACTTTTGTAAGAAATCCTTCACTGTTTGCATAGATTTTGCCTTATCCTCCATTTTCTTTAATACCTCCTCTGCCTTAATACCAAACAAAATATCTTGCTGTAAGGGAGCATCCAATAATTTTGCCTTAACATGATCTGGTAAACTTTGTGCTTTTAACCAAGCATGTCTTCGAATCACAGATCCTGTAACTGCTGCTCTACAAGAAGCCTCTAATGAATCAAAACCACATTGCAAAATATGTTTTCCCACTTGTTCAGCTGCATGCAATAAATCCTGCATTTCCTTATAGTCAGGATGTTCTGCACTTGTACTCATTTTCTGTTTTAACTGTGACATTAAGTATTGTTGGTATTTAAGCATATGAAACTGGCAATTTAAAGCCCTCACTGCTAAAGTTGCAGAAGTGTAAACTTTCTTCCCCATCTGTCTAATGCTCTAGAATCCCTGTCAGACGGAATTGGATTTTTAGCCATGGAAGCCTTTACCCCTTTGGGACCCTGGGAAATAGTTTTTGGGTCAGCAACAGGGTTTTTATAAAGAAATTTGTGAGAGTTAGGGACTCTGTAGTACCTCTCTGGCTTGACTGGAGCAGGGGGTAAAGAATCAGGATTAAAATTGGATTCAGAGAACACATCATCCACAATATCCAACACTGGCAGAATAGCAAGGGGCCTGTGCTGAGGCAATAAAAGAAAGGCTGTGAGCCTTTTCTTGGATTCTGAGTAATCCTGGCCCTCCCAATGCAAATGCTCCCTCGTGGTATGTAAAGTTTCCCCAAAAGAATAATCCTCAGGAGGAGAGGCTGAATGAATTGATTCTTCAGCATCAGAGTCCTCATAGGGGGATAAAGAGTATCCCTGGTCTGATGAGGAATCAGAATATATAGAAACCTGGTCAGAGGAATCATAGTCTGTATCCTGCCTAGGCCTTTTATCAGGAGGGAGATGGGAGTCCCTGATCAGAGTAACTAAGTCTTCAGCCATTTTGAGCATCTGTTTTTTAGGCATGGAGGCCTGACCAGGTGAATGCTGTACTTGCTCCTTTGTCTTTAATGGAGTTTTAGACTTGGCTGTAGTTTTAATGGTAAGTTATGAAGCTCTGAAAACACCCTCAGAAGCCGATGCCTGCTCAGTGGCTTCGGACCCATCTGAAGGGGTAGTCTCCGTAGGCCCAACACCTTGAGTATCCAGAGGCCTAGGCACCTCCACGTGGGAGTCGGTAGTGGCCTGTGGCTCTGAGGTAGCGGGTGTCAGGGGCTGCAAAAGCGCCTCACTGAGAACCGACGAACCGGCGACTGGCCTAGAAGAGGCTTCGTCGTCAGTTTTGGACCTCGGATGCCTGTCCTTATCCTTGTCTCTGCGTTTTTTGTGCATTCCGGTCGTCAGCTGTTCTGATGGCATGGTATAATTAAATCTTCAGCCAAAGTAATGGCGAGCAAAATCAAACCGACGTGTAATAGTGCGTTTGTTAAATCTAGCACAAAACCAACAACTAGTGACGTCGTGATCTGGGCCTAGGCATGGAATACAGTAAGAATGAAAATCCTTATGAGGTATTTGCTTCCCACAAGAAATACAATTATTAACTTTTACTGACATCAGTCTGAGGCAAGAAAAAGTTTCCCCAACGGGGTACTTAGCTTTACTGAAGACTTCGGTTCTGAAAATCGAATTTGATATCTCAGGAGTCGGCCGACCGGCACTTGCGAACTGCTTTTGCTTCGGGCATCAAGCGGCAAGAAAGACTGAAGAAAATAGCGTCAGCTGCATCTTATATACCCCTGACACACTGACGTTAGGGAAGAAGCGACAGCAACCGACGCCGGACCAAGACTTTGGAACTCTGGCCGACTGTGGGACCGCCTGACGGCAGGATAACCCAAGTGTAATGACTACAGCAGTGAAACACGATAAACATCTCCTATCCCCACACAACATTGCTTCCATCCTTCCCATAGTAAAAAATTAAAACTTGAATAATACTATAATGAAGTTGCTAAATTTGCAGCAAATACCCCTTTCAGAACCCACCACTGTATAGCACTAAAAAGCCTAAACTGGTTGCAACAACCCCAACAACTAACATATACACAGCTTCTTACCACCTATAAAATTATCCAGCATCCATCTGCCTGTCCAGCACCAAAAAACATTCTGCACAACCATATTTCCCAATTGGTCACTGCAATCCATTGACCAAAAACTCCTGTCTGTCTACAAACCTATCAAATCTGCTGGGCACTGTCTGTACTTGTACCATGTTGCTAAGGCCTGGAACTCCTTACCTGTATCCATCAGGTCTGTACCCTCCATCCCATCTTTTAAAACCATTCTGAAAGACTTCCTAGCCAAAGGCTGGCTCTGTTCTTTCTCAACACCAGGATAAACAATATTCCTACATGTGAACAAGTACCTATTCACACCTTACCTCTCCTTACTCTCCTTTCTTCACTCACTTCTTTACTTTTATCAATTTCTCTCCCCTTTAATTTCTTTATAAATTTGCTAAAATTTCTCTATTATTATCATTGTCATATAACTTGTATCCATTGCTAACAATGTTTTCATATTATGTCTAAATTGGTATAATTATAAAATGTATACAATAAACTGTAGTTATTTTTGTATTATTTTTAAAGACTGTACAATTACTGCTCTTAAAAATGTTTTGTAATACTTTATTGCTTTTCTCCCTGGGCCTCTGCTGAAAATGGGCTCCTACCTAGACATTCTTGGTAATCAAATGTCAGTAAATACATAAAAACGAACCTTGACACATTTTATGAAATACTCACAGCTAAGGCCTTCACATAGAATACATACTGTTATTGAAAACTCTGACCAGATTGAAGGCACATGCAGGCATGATAAAACCCAAATGCTATAATTCACAGTTAAAAACATTGCGTAGTTATCTGAACAAAGAAACACAAAGTACTTGACTTGAGTCCAGCGTGTCAGCAGAATACACACATTTTTTGTTTTACATATAAGCTTGGATGTATTACATTATAAATTCAATTTATATGTGCACTGTTTACAAAATGAAGCTTTTTAGTTTCCATTCTTCTGCATACTTCTTAGTTTCCTTCATTTTTAAAAATCCACAATAAAAGGCGCTACCAAAACCTAACAGAAAGGGGGCACAAGTAGCACCGAGGACATTCCTCTGCTGACAAATTACTATCTTTATTATTATTATTATTATTATTATTATTATTATTATTACAAGTCTGCCACCTGGGGGCAACAACAGGCATTGCAGTGGAGGGCACAAAATGTATAGTAAAAAGGAGATGAGCAACTTGAAAAGCAAGCACTACAATTGCATTTATCATTTTCCAGGCAGCACAGAATTTGAAAACAGAACCACCATTTGATATTATTATGGCCCATATAACACTGATTATTTTTTCCTTGCAAAGCAGCTAAGGCATGCTGATTCATGGGTATGTTCTTGCAATCGCTCCATCCAGGTGGCAAAGGTATAGCAAAAATTAGTGAATACTTAATGGTGTCAGCAGGTATTAAAAGAGGGGAACCAAAGGGCACTGCATGGAGTCAGCAACAAGGTAACAAACAGAATACAGAGTACATGTCAGCATGTTATGATGTACTGCTCATTCAGACTTTGAGTTAAATACTGTGCCAACCTACACACACACACATACACACACACACATTCTGGATACTTCTCTAATCAGTCCAATTCTCACTGGTTACCATCCCTGTAAATTATTATTTGTGCAAAGCCAGTTCTGCCCTTGTGCGGCTATTTAAACAAGCTAAACAAGCCACTACCAGCTTCCGTGTACTCAGTTCATTACACAATAGAAAACACACTTCCTCATAGATGTAGCAATCAGTTGAAATAGGATTCCAGTATAAATCATGTGCTGATTTAAAAAAACACATTGGGACAGGGCTAGCAGCTGCTTGCTTCTGCAGTATCCAAGTAGAACAAACTAAGATACAGTAATAACCAAGACATTTTGGAGAAGTGCAGATAAACAGGAAAGACAGGGGAAAAGGAACGATACAGGGGGGTCTATATTAAAAGACCGAAGACGTGTTTCAGTGAACACCTCTTGGTCGACATGTAATGAGCGAATGCACTAACGTGTGAATGCTCAAAACAGCGATTTCTTTCCCTGGGAAAGAAATCGCTTGGCCATCCTCGTGTGTTTGCCCGTTAACTTACTGTAGTGCGATCTCGGAGTTGATATATTTAGTTAGGGGGGGTGAAGCCCCTCACGTTATTATATTTTAAAGTGTGTGTGTGTGTGTGTGTGTGTGTGTGTGTGTGTGTGTGTGTGTGTGTGTGTGTGTGTGTGTTTGTGCTAGAAGTTTCTTTCCCAGGGAAAGAAAACACCGTTTTGAGCGTTTGTGCTTTAGTGCATTTGCTCATTACGTGTCGACCAAGCCCGATACAGGAGTGAGAAATGTAACTTACAAGCCACTAATTCCCAGATGTAAATGCAAGTTTCACAGTTAGAAAGGAAAAGTGTGAGATAAGTAGCAGCACACAGAGTGGGAGGCAACTAAGAAACGCATCTAGTGGGGTTATGCTAGGCTCTGAAATACAGCAGCTGGCATCTCATGCAAATAAGCAACTAATGAGATGGAAACGAGCAACATTATGATAATGAGGTTGATGGTGAATGCAAGTGAGGCAGAAATATATGGCAGACTGATTCAAAAACATAAAAAAATCTCTGGAATGGGCCAGTGTATCTATATAACATAAATGTCTGGTGAATAGAGACTTTACCAAGATGTTAGGGGTAGCAGCAGTATTAGGAAAAACTGTAGATGTCTGAGGCCATCACTGCAGTCAGCAGCCACAAAGGTGCATGTCATCACTCTCCACATCCCAAAGGATCCTACTGCTCCTCACATTTAACCCTCATTATGACATAGACATAGTGGACTCTGCCCATATGAACAGAGACACCATGTACAAGCTGTTACAGATGTGTCATCCTCACATGTATGCACATGGGATGCATGGAATATGCATTCATATGTTGCAGCACTTGCAATTTTGACAACTGGGAACTTCCAGTGGCCAAATGGGGACACAGCGGGTTTATTCCAGTCATCTGCCTGACAAGTACTACACTAGCATCTTAATACTGTACTGCAACTCGTGGAAAAGCATCTATGACTGCCAAATACCGCACAGGACAGAAACACCACACTGCGTATTTAATGAAATGATCTGCTTCCCTGAGGTAATGGGTACCATCACTACTACCTGCACTGTCATTAAAGTCCAACATGGGACACAGGGACAAAAGTATATCAACTACATGTGATTCTACTCCCATCAACTGCAATCTGGTTTGCAGTGCGCATGGTGTAATATACAATGTGTCAGTGCACAAGGTATTACATATTCTGTCTTTTTTAATTTCTCCAAGTCTTTGGGGTTTCTAATACCAAGATGGGAATGGACCCCATCCAAACTCACAATATGATTAAACTTCATGAAATTAGCATTGCTTCAATCTTTGATGTTAGCCAAAAGTGCTCTTTGCAGCACCCACAATATGCCAGTAAAGACTCCTGCAATTTGTACAGAATTACAGGTATTGGTAACATATCTAAGTACGATTATAAATTTATTTTTATAAGACCTGTTGCTCCTACTACTATTGGAACTGTCTAGGTATCCTTCATCCACATTGGCCTCATTTCTGCCTGCAAGTCCTGGTATTTTATAACTTTATGTCTCTCTCTACGTAAGACACTATAGTCACTGGGTGTAGCAATTCCAGTGATCAATGCTAATTCTGTCTTCTTTTCATGGACTATTATATCTTATTTTCCCGCACCTACTTTTTTGAAGTGTTGGTAATGGATGATCCCAAGTGATATAAACTTCATAATTTTCTATGATGCTTTTTGGCACGTTTCCAGTGTTTTTTTTTTTTTGTTATACACAATACGTTTGTGCATGTAGTATAATAAACAATGTGTGTTAGTGTGCTACTCAGGCAGTCCCCATTACTTCTCCATCTGGCACACATGATTTACATGACTGATTTTTGTAAGGTGCTTTCCCACAGAGACATCTTTCTGGTGACACCAGATATGCCCTGGAGCCATACCTCATGATAACCCCACAAAACCCACACAGTTTGGTACAGAATACATACACCAAGCTATTGCAGACTCAACCATGGCTGAGCATTTGTTTGTGCTAAAGAAGGCCTGCTTCTGCAGTTTAGATGTCTCCACTGGTACTCTGCAGTTTGTCTGGCAGGTACACAGAGGGTTATGGCTATGAGCTCTAGTTCCTGTGGTACAGGATTTTATTCCCTTTGGCCCTCACTTGCCTACTGCTTGACCTTGAACAAGTCACTTAACCAGACATCACTCCTGGGTCACTCCTGAAAAGGGACGGTCTTTCCTGTTGGCCTGCCTCGGTTAACAAACAGATGCTATTACTATTATTATTGTTACCTAGAAACATGCCGCAAGATAAAGGTACATAGGTAGGTACTAGGCTATCTACCCTAGGGCATTTATAAGCCTAGCCAGAATGTATTGGCTTTCGCCTCCCTTTTAGACTAGATTCCAGAGCCTCTGTCCAGCAGGGCCACAGAAGCGATCCCAGGAGCAAACCTACGATCTCCCATCCACTCATCAAGATTTCACTTGAAGAGAGTCAGCGAGGGGCTCTGCCTAGCATGGACTGGGATTCTATTCCAGAGCACGGGAAGCCTTTGGGATATGAATCTATCCCTCCAGCATGTCCTATTTATTGTTGTGCTAAGGTTTAAATCCCTGGAGTGTGTAGCTCTAATGGATCTGGTTTTCTTAAGCTGGAGCATGTCCAACAATGGCCTTGTACGTCAGGCAGAGATCGCCTCTGAGTAGGCGGTAAGCAACTGAGTAGAGCTGGAGTTTCTTTAGTTGAGCTGCATGCCCTATCTGTTTGAGGCCCACGATCCTCTTGGTGAGGTATTTTTGAGGTCTCTTCAGCTGTTGCAGGTGTCGGGTAAGGTACATCCCAAATGGGGCATTGTACTCAATTATGGGCCTGATGAGTGATGCGTAGAGGGGCACAATGACCTCTCTTGATCTAGATGTGAACCCTTTCGTGATTAGGTGGGCTATATAGAAGGTTTTTCTAACCACTTTGGTAATGTGATTGGCAAAGGAGAGGTTACTATTTACTTGGGTCCCCAGATCCCTAATTACTTCTTCCGTAATTAGTGGATTACCTCCTATATGGTAGTTTGTGGGCACTTTGTTTTTCCCAAAGGGAATGACTATGCATTTTTTTGCATTTAGCTTGAGGCCATGGTTCTGACACCAGGTATCCATCTCCGTAAGGCCCTTCTGGAGGATGCCTGTGTCAGCTGGAGTCGATTATGGCTCCCAGTTTGCAATCACCTGCGAACTTGGTCAGCCACAGTCCTCCCGTGTTTGCCTGTACCTCAGAGAAGTATATACCAAACAGGAGGAATCCCAGGACTGATCTCTGTGGGACGCCACTTGTAACTGGTTTAGAGTTGGACATGGCACCCGCAACTCTGACCATATGAGTTCTATCACTGAGCCAGTTTGCAACCTATCTTGTGACATATGGGTTGAAATTTAAGCTGGTAAGCTTATTTATGATGCCAGAGTGGAATATTGTGTCGAAGGCCTTTGTGAGGTCTAGGTAGGCTGTGTGGACTACCTTTCCCTTGTCTAAGGCTTTGGTAACTGTTTCGAAGAAGTCAACTAGGTTTAAGAGGCAAGATCTGCCCTTAACAAAGCCGAATTGGGTGGGGTCCAGTGTTTGGAGGTTCCCAATGTCTTTGTTTATGAGATCCATGATGATGCGCTACATAGCCTTGCAGACAAGGCTAGTCAGGCTTATAGGGCGATAGTTCCCAGGATCCGTTGAGGCGTCACCTTTCTGGAGAAGGATCACTGTTGCTGTATGCCATTCTTTGGGTACATAACCTGTGGTAAGGCTGAGTTGGAACAGTGAATTTATGTGAGGGTTTAGTTTGTTTTGGAGCTCGTGTAAGACGCAGCCCAGGATACCATACGGTCCCATTGATGCTGTGTTTTTTTACTTTGGAGAGGGCTGCTTTCACCTGTGTGCCTGTGATGTCTGGGGGACTGCATTCTTCTGGGATAGACACAGGCCCTTCTGGGGGGAAGGGGGGGTAAAGTTTGCACTGAACCTGTCTGCCAGGATGTTGGCAATGTCAGTGGGTTCAGTGTATTTTGTGCCATTTTGCACCAGCTCAGAGCAGATCTGAGAGCTGCCACCCAGATTCTTGACATAGCTAAAGAACGCCTTGTGATTATCTTTAGAGTCTTTGGCAATTTTTCTTTCGAAGCTGGCCTTTGATGATTTTATGAGGGATCGAAGTTTCTTGCTAGTACTGACCAAGGATGCTTCCCTTTTTGGGATTTTGCCTTGTCATATAATAGTTTCATATCTGCTATGTTTGCAATGTTGCACAACACATTGGTATGCAAATAAATACAGCAGTGTATTGCCATCAGGGAAAAGGATCTACCAATCTCAGCAGTGGAGGAAGTGCTGGGTGAAATGCTCAATCAAGCAAGCCTTAGCAGGAGGAGATGATCATGCAAGGTAGAAGCAAGTGCTGTATGCCATGTCACTGACAAACAGGCAACATCGGGTTCACAGCTATGGGCCAGATGAGACAACAAACAGTAACAATAGTGCATGCAATACTACAAATGCCCTATGCTCTATCATGCACGGACTGGTCATGCAGTCCATCAAACATAGGCTATTCTGATAACAGAATACTGAGGGCAGGGCACAGTGATCATCTTATGCACAGGTAGGGAAGGATCATAAAGAGAGTTTGGTAACATGCAGTGTGTGTGTGTGTGTGTGTGTGTGTGTGTGTGTGTGTGTGTGTGTGTGTGTGTGTGTGTGTGTGTGTGATAGAGCGCAAAGGATGGCCTAGTAAGTATGGTAAGCTTAGAAAACTGTGCAGGTAACAGGCATCATCTCCAGTGTGGTACAAAGAGGTGGTGGTGGTGGTACTGTTTGTGTGGACAGCTGCTGCACTCTGCATGTGCCTCTCTTACAGGTGCAGGGCGCACTCAGGATCTACGTGCACTGACTATGCAAATCCCTGTTCAAAGGGACACATGTATCTGATATAAATCCACAGCTGGTATGGAGGATGGTGTGCTCTAAAAGCAGGAACATAAGTATATGCTACTGGTAGATTCAGCTCATATACCCCAGCTGTGTATGCAACCATGGTGGTCCACAGCATGTTTGACACTGGTAGCATGCAAGCAGAATGTGTCACTATGGGACCTAGACCATCTCCTGTGTGACTGCCATGCAGTGACATTTGTCTGTGTGTGACCTGCCCCTCAGTGGTATTAGCCTGTGTCTTTACAACTCTCCTGCAGTGGCATAAACCTGTGCCTGTGTGACTGTCCAGCAGTGGCATCAACCTGTGTCTATGTGACTGGCCGGCTGTGACATTAGTCTGTGTCTGTGTAACCTGCCTCCAGTTGCATTAGCGTGTGTCTCTGTGACTGTCCTGCAGTGGCATCAGCCTGTGCATGTGTGACTGTCCCGCAGTGGCATTAGCCTGCGGCCGTGTGACTGTCCTGTCTCGCAGTGGCATCAACTTGGGTCTATGTGACTGCCCCACAGTGGCATCAACCTGTGCTTGTGTGAGTGCTCTGTAGTGACACCTGCCTGAGTCTGACTGCCCTGTACATCTGTTGCATGATGGTAATGGAGGCACTTGACTTATATGTGGGGCAGAACTGGAGGCACTGATAGCACCATGTGACACCAGATATGCTAGCCCGTATTTTCTTCCTCATATTTATGGCAGGTGACAGCACCCCCTCACTTCTGGGGTACAAGGCACAAGGGGTCACTGTGTTCCTGTGTTAGCCAACTCCTGTCCTCCTGTAGTATCATGTGACCATGGGGTGAGCTGTACAGACAAAGGAGCTGTGTCTTGAAATGCCCACCACATTATTAATGCCTGACAGTGCCACTTTGGCCACAAACTGTATCATGCTGTGGCTGCCATCATTGTTAGGCTCAGATATTTCCACATCAGGCATTCCAATATCCATAGTGGAGGACCCAGACATCAAAGCACCTGTAAAAATAGACGCAGACAGCCCAATAAATCAATGCTACTTTGTGACACTCCCACATTCCAGTGAAGGCACAACTGTAAAACAGAATGGAATGCAAACAAATATAGTCCCAGTACCTTGTACAGACTGACATACCACCTGAAGACCTGAAATGCCAGTAGAATGAAATGACCATATTCAGTTATGGAGCTGGTCCTGGATCTAGCAAGTTGTACTGCATGATGTATATGCAACGGATTATCCACTTGGGTCATCCCTTGGTCACTGGAAGATTCAACTGCAATTTTCTGCAATTTCCACAACTTTTGTCTTTCTTCACACAGAATATCTGCATTTTTTTATAATTTATGTCTTTATATTTTCCTAAAATTGCAGAAACTATTTGTATATTCAAATAAACGTCAAAGGACAGCAACAATTTAAGAGAATGTTAAAGTACACAGTAAGGAAAACCTAGTCAATATGTAATTGATTTATTCCATGCCTGTGGCTTTATCATTCAGACTTTTTTATTAGAGTTTGATCTCATGAATCACGAATTAAAATAGGTAGTCAGAAAACCCTTCCATGATAAAGAAAATTAAAAGATTGTTGGGAAAAGAGATGAAGACATCTCCACATGGGTGAAGTTACTGTAACTAGCGATGCTTAGAAATGCAGATATCTACTGCGCACCTCATATTCTCTACGTGAACTCCAACAGGCCACACCTACACTCCTGTGTCCAAAAGAAGCTGACAGCTGCTCTATGGTCACTAAAGCAGCCTGCAGCTGTTCTGTGTAACTTATACTATACAGTTGTGTAACGACTCTGTGTTGTCCGCTGTCACACAGGTAACTTAATTTAAACTACTACTTTTATTCCAGACAGACAGTGTACCTCCCATCAACCAAGATTAAACTGCATCACTCACTTCACTTAGTAAGTCTGTAATATCCAATTAAAGTGTCGAAAACTATAATAGAGGGTCAGCCCGCTTGTTTGCCTTCTGTTGCCAACCTCATAGCACTTGGTGTCCTTAGGCAGAGTAATAACTGTCTGATGCTCATAGATAATGAAGTCCTACTCAACATAAGAAATTCTGTTTGTGTGAGTTTCAAATATTTAACTAACATGCAGGCCACTCTCACAAAACAAAACAAAATAAAATAAAAAACACAGACTGTGAGCAATACACACATCCACAACACACTACAACAAACGCACAAAAAACATTTTACACTGAGACTAACAATTCCTTGTCAAAGCTTCCTAGACCCATGAAGATGAAATCTTAGTAAGACAGCATCATCTTCTAACACACTTTCAACAAAGAGTCTTTGAGATTTACATCATCTCAAATCCACTACACCACATTACAATGAAAAAAAATGTTTTAGTGATCGGTGACTCTGTAGTCAGATACAATGATTCTCCTCTCAGTAGTCTGGACAAAGACAGTGTAACAGTGAGTTGTCTTTGAGGTGACAGGATGTCTGATATCAAAAGAACTTAAGACGCTCTCATCCACCAAATATGATTATGACATGGTGGTAGTCCATGTGGAGGTGAACAACTTGGGGTGTAAACTCCTGAGGGGTATGCAGAGAGACGTGTCAGAACTCTGATCCTGAGTGGAACCCTTCCTTCTCCAAGAATGATGTCTACACAAAAAGAAAAATAATTGGATTCAAAAACTGCCTAAATAATTAGTGTCATTCCAGAGGGAACCAGTTAAGATAAAATAAGATACCTGACAGTTCTACTTGCTTAGCAAAAGGTAGGTACACAGTTCCTTATAAGTTCATAGATGAATACTAAGCTAACTGCCCTGAATGGCCATTGTAAGCCTAGCTAATATCACATGGTCAGAATCAAACCCTGTATGTTGTGTCTATGAGGTGAAGACCTTGACGATTACATCAAACCCTTCTGCTTGTTTTGGCACCTCTCATTCCGAGACTTTTGCATCCTGGCTAAAGCCTTTGCTGCCACTTTTTTAGGCCAAGTCCAGTTAATGGACATCCCAACGTAAATAATGTTTTAAATCAAAACAGTGTAAGAAGCTTCTCTGTGTGGAAGATTTTCAGTCCATATATCTCTAGTTAATCACTGTATAAACCAGATCAGACAAAAGTAGTAGAAGTAGCCAACTTAAACTCGTCTTAAGTCAAAAAAAAATATATATATATAATATGAAATATTGTACAGAATTACTAAGTATTCAAAAGTAATCCAAGCAAGGCAGGCAGTCTATTTCCAGTTGAAAATCCTTTATTAATACACAGACAAGCGACCCAAGTAAAACAAAAATAGAGTAATAGTTTCCTCACAAGCTTTCTAAATATATATATACTTTTTATCAGGCAAGGGTGTGGTTTATTGTGCTGTAAAACAAAGTGTTATTGGTACACATGTTAAATTCACATCCCTTCCCCCATCAGTGTGACATTCGAGCTGGTCCTGCCCCATTTAGTAGCTGTCATAATATAACTCCTATGTACTTTAAATAAAATTTATAATGATGTGGTACCTCTTATTTAACCACATTACTAAGTAGATTATTAAGTCTGTGATTTTATCCAAGACAATATACTACCTGACTGGAAATATACCAATCTTAGTCCATTTGGCAATCAAAAATATATGTATATAAATACATACATACACACTTTGCCTGTAAAAAATCAATTGTAAAAATCATATTCTATTTTCATAACCTATTGTTAACAAAGATCGCTTTCATCCTTCTAGACTTCTTCAGGTTTGTGTAAAAGAACAGTACAGTTGTGTACACTTACCATAAATGCAGATGTTCGAGTGTATTCACTGTTGCAGTCATTACAATTGGGTAATCCTGCTGGCAGGCTACCCTCAGTTGGCCTGAATTCCAAAGTCTAGGTCCGGCGTCGGTTGCTGTCGCCTCTTCCCTGACATCAGTGCGCCAGGGGTATAAAAGTTGCAGCCGACGCCATTTTCTTCAGTTTTTCTTGCCCCAGATGTCAGGTGCCTCCAAAAGGGTAGGCTAAAAATATGTCAATAAAACATGCATGCACCAAAGTATATATTTTGCCTTCATCTACAAGCAAATACACCACATAGGTTGTATAGAATAGAGAAGTACAGATAAGTTCCAGCAAAGAAATGGGGGATGGTGGGTGGGTAACCTGGACTGCAACAGTGAATACACTCGAACATCTACATTTATAGTAAGTGTACACAACTGTACTGTGTTCTTTGTGTTTCACTGTTGCAGTCATTACAATTGGGCTGAATCCCAAAGCTAAGGTTGGGAGGCTGGAGCTAAATAGCATTAGGAGCGGCTATTAGGCCCTGCAGAACTGCAGTGGCAAAGCCTACCCTGGATTTAGAGTAGAGTGGTAAGTGATAGTACTTTGTGAAGGTGTGCACTCAACTCCAAGAAGCAGCCTCTAAAATCTCTTTGGTTGGTACTCCCCTGAGGAAGGCTGCTGAAGTGGCTGCTGCTCTGGTTGAATGTGGCCTAATGCCCTTAGGTACTGGCTTGCCATGTTGTGAATAGCAGAAACAAATGCAGTGGCCCACTTTGAAATAGTCTGCTTTGAGATAGCCTTTCCTTGTGATCCTGCAGCATATGCCACTAGTAATTGCTCTGTCTTTCTGAAAGCTTTGGTTCTGTTCAAATAGAAGCGTAGCTGTCTATGATTATCCAAAGAATGCAGAATTCTCTCCCCCTTATTCTGTGGGTTTGGATAAAAGGTAGACAAATTAATAGATTGGTTACCACACTGGACACTACCTTAGGCATAAATGTCGGGTTTGTCCTCAGAGAAACCCTGTCTGGATAAAAAATGATAAAAAGTTCCACAGCCATGAGTGCCTGTAGCTCTGAGACTCATCTTGCAGAAGTTATTGCTAGGAGCACAGCTGTTTTCCAAGATAAAAACTTTATATCAGCTGTAGCGGCTGGCTCAAAAGGAGGCACGGTGAGTTTTTTCAAGATATAATTGATGTCCCATGCAAGTATTGGTGATCTCCTTGGAGGCCTTAAATTTTGGCCCCTCTGAGGTACTGCCTTAATAAAGGATGAGAAAAGATTGGTGGCCCTGTGTTGTAATGAGCCAAAATGGCAGAGGCATGAATTTTTATAGATGAAAAGGATAGGCCTTTGGCCAGCATCTCAGTCAAATATTGCAAAATCTGAAGAATATTTGGTACAACTGTGTCAATTCCTTGTGCCTGGTTCCAAGCACAGAATCTCTTCCATTTTCCAGCATAGGGTTTTCTAGTACTAGGCCTCCTGGCCTCTAAAATTACATCCATCACCGCTTTAGTGAGAGGTGTGTTTTGTATGACTACATTATCCGCCATGCTGCCATATTTAAGGTCTTGAGTTGGCTGGGCAAGATCTGATTGTTCTGCAGTGACAGTAGATGAGGCACTTGAGGTAAGGTCCAGGCTGGGCATTGAGACAAGTTCCTTAGGATTGGATACCAGTACTGGTGTGGCCAGTCTGGGGCAATCAGTATCATTTTTGGCTTCTCCTCTCTGACATTTAGGAGTACCTTGGGGAGGAGAGGCAGAGGAGGAAAGGCATATACTGTTAAGTTTTTCCAGCGAAAAGATAGGGCATCCACTTTTCATGCTTGTCTGTGATAAGTCCTTGTGCAGAATCTCTTTAGTTGGCAGCTGTAAGGTGAGGCAAATAGATCTATGTCCGGGCATCCCCATTTCCTTGTTACCATGCTGAAGACTTGTAGATCCAATTTCCACTCATGGGGATCCATGAGGTTTCTGCTTAGTTCGTCTGCCAGAGTATTTATCTTTCCTGGCAGGAATTGTGCCTGCAGATGTACTTGGTAAGTCAATGCTGTGTCCCACAAAGTCATGGCTAGTCTGCAAAGGAGGTAAGAATGAGTGCCTCCCTGCTTGTTTATATACCACATGACCGTGGTATTGTCTGTATTTATCAGTAGTTGTCCCGGATGAAGTAGGTCCTTGAAGGCTGTCAGGGCATTTTGAACAGCTAGCATCTCTTTTTGATTGATATGTAGATGCATTTGGTTTGCAGACCATGTGCCTTGAATATATGTTCCTGCCATGTGGGCTCCCCAGGCATAATCCGATGCAAACGTTGTTAATGTTTGTGTGGCTGGGGGTAGAGTGAATGGCTGTCCCTTGTTCTGGTGACAGGCCTTCGCCCACCATCGAAACTCCTGTTGCAGGCAGGGAATGAGAGTAACTATTGTTTCCAGGCTGTGGCAATGTTGAGTTCAAACACTTTTTAGGTACCATTGAAGTTTCCTCATATGCAGTCTTGCATATGGAATTAGTAGAATGCAGGATGTCATGAATCCTAAAGCCTGCAGAATTTTTCTTGCAGATAACTGGGCCTTTGTTGCCAACAGTTTATAATAGGTAGTCAGTTGCCTTTGTTTGTCTGGCATGAGATAAGCCATCTGGGCAGTTGTATTTAAGCTTGCACCCAGGAATATTATCTCTTGAGAGGGTACTAGTTTTGATTTTTGTTCATTGACTGTGTACCCTAGGCATGGTAGTAATCTCTTTACAAATGCCAGATGCTGTAGTAGAATGTCCTTGCTCTCTGCTTGAATGAGGCAGTCATCCAAGTAAGGATATATTTGTATTCCTGTCTGTCTGCAGTATGCAATTACTGGTGCCAGGCACTTTGTGAAGACCCTGGGCACAGTAGATAAGCCAAAGAGCAGTGCAGAGAATTGGTAGTGCATTGAGCCAGCTTTGAATCTGAGGTATCTTCTGCATGTTTGTCTGATTGGGACATGCAGATATGCCTCTTTTAGATCTAAAGTCACAAGCCAAGCCTTCTTGCCCAACATGGGCAGAAGCTGCTGTACAGTCAACATTTTGAATTTTGGAATATCCAGATATGTGTTTAGAATAGATAGGTCCAGTATTGGTCTCCAGGCTTTGTCCTTTCTGGGTACCAAGAACAGTCTTGAATAGAATCCTTGTCCGTGCTCTTGCTCTGGTACTTGTTGAATGGCCCTCATGTCCATGAGGGATGAGACTTGTTTTTGCGCCTCTGCCCATTGATGTTTTGGCAGGTCTGGCCAACCGTTTGCCCTTGGCAGGGTATGGAAGTGAAACTTGTAGCCTTGTGACACTATGTTTAAGACCCATTTGTCCTGGGTTATTATGTGCCAATTTTGAGAAAAAAGTGCTAGTTTTCCCCCTAAAGGTGCTGCCAGAAGATAAGTGCTTGGCGCAGGCAGGGGGAAGTCATTGGGACTGTTTCCTGTATGGCTGTGATTTGTCTTCTCCAGTTTTGGAGGTAGAAGCACCTCATTGTTTAGACCTGTATGAACCTTGGGGCTGGGATCTGCCTCTAGGGCATCTGTATCTGCCCCTTTGTGGCCTGACACTGGAAAGGACCAATTCTTTGTAGGCCAGTGTCTGTTAAATCTTGGTGGCTGTACCTGTAAGAAATCCTTGACTGTTTGCATAGATTTAGCTTTGTCCTCCATTTTCTTTAACACCTCTTCTGCTTTAACACCAAACAAAGCATCATGCTGTAATGGAGCATCTAATAATTTTGCTTTAACATGATCAGGTAGATTTTGTTCCTTTAACCAAGCATGCCTCCTAATGACAGAACCCGTAACTGCGGCCCTGCAGGAGGCCTCCAGAGAATCAAAACTTGTTCAGCTGCATGCAATAAATACTGCATTTCTTTGTTTTCTGCACATTCAGAATTTATCAACATTTTCTGTTTAAGCAGTGACATAATATATTGCTGATATTTGAGCATATGAAACTGACAATTTAAATCCCTTATAGCCAAGGTAGCAGAAGTGTAAATCTTTTTTCCCCATCTGTCCAGTGCCCTAGAATCCCTGTCAGAGGGAGTAGGGTTTTTTGCAGTGGAAGCCTTGACCTCTTTGGGACCCTGAGAGATAGTTTCTGGGACAGCAGCAGGGTTTTTAAAAAGGAATTTATGAGAGTCAGGAACCCTGTAGTACCTGTCCGGCTAAACAGGAGCTGGAGGTAAGGAGTCAGGGGTCAGACTGGACTCTGAAAATACATCATCTACAATGTCCAACACAGGTGGAATAGCTAGGGGCCTGTGTTGTGGTAGTAAAAGGAAGTCTTTGAGCCTTTTTTTAGATTCTGAATAATCTTGGCTCTCCCAGTGGAAATGCTCCCTCATGGTAAAGTTTCCCCAAAAGAATAATCCTCAGGAGGAGAGGCTGAAGGGATAGATTCTTCAGCATCAGAATCCTCACAGGGAGGAAGAGAGTATTCCTGATCAGAAGAGGAATCAGATGAAATGGAAACCTGATCTGAAGATTCATATTCTGTCTCTTGCCTAGGCCTCTTATCAGGAGGGGGATGGGAACCCCTGATCAAAGTAATTATGCCTTCGGCCATTTTGAGCATCTGTTTTTTAGGCATGGAGGCCTGTCCATGAGGCTTTTGTACTTGTTTCTTTGTCTTTAAAGGTGCTTTAATCTTTGCCTTTGAAGCTGAAGTCGTTTTAACATATAATTGAGTAGGTCTGAAAACACCCTCAGAAGCTGATGCCTGCTCAGCAGCTCCGGACCCATCTGAGGGAATAGTTTCTGAAGGTCCACTACCTGGAGCTTCCAGTGGCCTGGTCGACTCCACGTGGGTCTCGGTAGTGGCCTGCGAGTCTAAAGTAGCGGTCGTCAGGGACTGCAAAGGCGCCTCACTGAGAACCGGCGACTGGCTTAGAAGAAGCCTCACCATCGGTTTTGGACCTCGGATGCCTGTCCTTTTCTTTGCGTTTCTTGTGAATTATGGTAGTTGGATGGCTATCCGACGACACTGTATAGTTAAATCTTCTGCCAAAATAGTGAAATGCAAAATCGTACCGACTCTTAATAGTGCGTTGGTTAAATCTAGCACAAAACCGACAACTAGCAACGTCGTGGTCAGGGCCTAGGCAAGGAATACAGTAAGAATGAAAGTCCTTATGAGGTATTTGCTTCCCACAAGAAATACAATTATTAACTTTTTCTGACATCGGTCTGGAGCAAGAAAAAAGTTTCCCCAATGGGGTACTTCGCTTTTAGTGAAGACTTCGGATCTGAAATTCGAACACAAAAATCTCAGGAGTCAGCCGACCGGCACTTGCGAACTGCTTTTGCTTCGGGCACCACGCGGCAAGAAAGACTGAAGAAAATGGCGTCGGCTGCAACTTTTATACCCCTGACGCACTGACGTCAGGGAAGTGGTGACAGCAACTGACGCCGGACCTAGACTTTGGAATTCAGGCCAACTGAGGGTAGCCTGCCAGCAGCCTAACCCAATTGTAATGACTGCAACAGTGAAACACAAAGAACATCCTAAAAAACTATCCATAAAAATATATATAATTGTATAATTAGTTAGTATTGTTATTACACATTTTGAATATAGAGAAAAAATAATACGAAAAATGTATGATGATGGAAACAAAATATACACTTAAATTACAATTGATTTAAAATGGTATTTAAAACCAACTTGGAGAATAAAATAAAATTAGTCCACAACAATGAAGAAATCCTTTATGCCAATCTCAAACTAAACCCAAGCAAAACAATCAATATCATAGGATGCTATTTCCCACCGGGGCAAAATATTACACCCCTAGAAAATCTCTTGAGCTGGGCTCCTCTATATCTACCCCAGGAAACCATCATTCTCGGCAACTTTAACATCAACTGGCTATCCTGTAATAACAATCTCCCAACCATTCACCTTAATCTCCATGGGTTCACTCAACTCATCCAATCCTCTACCCGAATCAACAAAAACCCTAACAATCATACCTTACTTGACTGGATCCTAGTCAACAAAGCCCCTCAATCTTACCTAGCAGGCTGCTTACCTGACAGTCTTAATGACCACACCCCCACTTTCCTAATAAGGCAACACACAAACAGTCTCAAGCCCATCATCCACAGGCAACTACGCAACAAGTCCAACTTCAAATCACAACTTCTTCATCTCCTCCCTGGTCACCACTAAAATACCTCAACCTAGATGAGGCTGTCCACTTCTTCAACAGTACCTTCCTCTCCATCCTAAACACCCGTGCTCCTGTAAGAAATGCCAAAGTCAGATCCAGGCATGCCCCATGGTTACAAAAGACCACCAGAACCCTAACAAAATTCAGAGATAAGGCCTTGGAGCACTGGTGACTAACAAAACATAACTCAGACAAGCAATCATCCCTTGATTCCTTGCGCAATAAAGCCAAAAAGCAAATAAAATGAGACAAATCCCTCTACTATAACTCCACCCTAAACTCTACCAACCACAACCCTAAGCAATTCTTGTCACTATTAACACTATCAACCCCCCAGGGAAGGTTGATACCCCCCAGCCGTCCATTCCTCCCTCCTCGAGCAGTATTGCTGAATCCTTCAACAAACACTTCATTAAAACTATAACATCTCTAAACAAACAACACTTCCCTACAACAGCCCCCCCAACTCCTAACCTTAACCCCCCACTCCTCTTTTCTCCTTCACCTCAGTACCTACCTCCAACATAAAAAGACCACTGTCAAAACTTAAACTCACCAAACTCGCAACTGACAACCTCCCCTCTGAATACTTGAAAATTGCTGCTGATACACTAGCCTACCTAATTTCAATTCTAATCAACCGTTCCATAACAGAAGGCTATGTTCCCTCGATATGGAAAATATTCCACATCATTCCCTTCCACAAAGGCACCCCCTCCACCGACCTCTCCAATTACCTCCCCATTGCTATCCTCTCCCCTCTCTCCAAGATACTTGAAAAATGCATCAACAACCAGGTCTCCAACTACCTCCTGGCTAATAACCTCCTCTCCAAAACCCAACATGGTTTCAGGCCATATCACAGCACTACCTCTGCTCTGTTCTCCTTCACCAACACTATACTTCATCACAAAAACAATGGCCTCTTCTCTACTGTCATATTTCTAGATCCCTCAAAGGCCTTTGACATGGTATCTCATGAGCTACTACTCTTTACTCCCCAACCTCTCCTTCTCACAATCAGCCTACAACTGGTTCCACAGCTATCTAGACAGATGCCAACAATCAGTAATCTGGGATGATAACCTATCACCTCGCCTCCCAGTTACTCTCAGAGTTCCCCAAGGGTCTATCCTTGGCCCTCTGCTATTCTCACATTTCACTAACAACCTACATACTGCCAACACACAAGCATCTCTTATACAGTATGCAGATGACTCTACTCTTATCTGCTCTGCCCCCACTCTACTAGAACTACAACAAATCACACAGGAATCATTCTCTTCTGTAGAAAGCTGTCTATCCAATGCTCAGCTCCTACTCAACCCAAGTAAGACAAAACTTCTCCTGTTCCAACCTTCCAAAGCCACCCAAAACACCCCCCACTTCAACATTCTCGCCAAAGACAATACCATCATCTCTCCATCAGAACACACAAAATTACTTGGTGTGGAAATAGACAACAAACTTTGACACCCACATATCTCTTACAATAAAAAAGTTCACAAGAAACTTGGTGCATTATATCGAAGCTGCCAATTCCTAACCAAGGTGGCTAGAATCACCATAGCCAATTCTCAGCTAATCTCCACCCTACTCTATGCATCCCCCATACTTACCAACCTTAGACAGACAGACCTACACAAGCTGGATGCTTGTTACAACAAAATTGCTAAATTTGCCACTGGAACCTCCTACCGTAGCCAGCACTGTTATCTCCCTTAAAGAACTAAACTGGCTAGAACTCCCACAACTCCTTCACTTTAATCAACTCGCTCATAAACTTATTAACCACCCCCATAACATCCCTTCCCTTCAAACCCTTCTCCAACCCTATCACTCCACTAGGCCCCTAAGATCAAGCAACAAAAATCAACTCACTGTTATCAAACCCAAAAACTCAGCAGGAGAAGCCATATTTTCATTTACCATATCTAAATAGGGTAGTGTAGTAGGTAGGGGGGAACCTGGTAAGAGGGAAACCTTTCGCAGAAAAAAATGTCATACATAAGAGATTCAATTGATTTTTTGATGAAAATAAAAAACATTACAGTGGTAGCTGACAATATTTTATTAACTATTGATGTGGAATCCTTGTACACAGTGCTTCCTCACAATTACTGTATAACAGCAGCTATGGAGTCTTTTAAGAAACATAATCAAGGTACACAGGCACAACTGCAAAAGTTAAGCAAGCTCATTAATCTTGTACTGGACTTCAATTTCTTTACTTTGAATGGCAAACACTACAAACAAAAAACTGGTATAGCAATGGGGGCTGCTATGGCTCCCAGCATAGCTAACATAGCCCTGGGCAAATGGGAGGAGGACTTTGTGTTAAACAACACAGACTACATGCAGCATATCACATGCTATTTACGTTTTATTGACAATGTCTTTATTGTGTGGGAAGGTGACACCTTGCAGCTTGGAGATTTTATCACTTACCTCAATCAAACATCCGCCTTCCTAACGTTTACCTCTTCCCATAGCTATACTTCAACCACTTTCTTAGATATGCAAATTTCCAAGGACACCAACAATAACAGAATCACCACTAATCTATTCAGAAAACCAGTGAGGGTTAACTTATTACTCCGCAATAAATGTCTACATCCTACAAAAACCAGGTATAATGTAGTGAAGTCCCAAGGCTATAGAGTAGCTAGAATTACCACAGAGATGGAACCATTTTTGAGAAACCTGAACAACTTAGAGAATGTTTTTCTAGTGAGAGGTATGAAAGTCAGATGTTAAAAAATATCCTGGAACCCATTATAGAACTGAAAAGGACTGAAACACCTTCACTCAACCTCCACAGTAGGAGAATGTTAAGAAATTCTACAGAGAATAACAAATGCAAAAATAGCTGCAGCCTGACATTCACTTCGGATTATCACAGTTATCAAAAATGTTATTGAAAAAAACTGGGACACTGTCACAGGAAACCCTTTTCTGATTAACATCTTAGGTGAAGCCCCATCCTTTATTTATAGGAAGGCCAGGAACATTAGATGTTTTGTTGAATTTAAACCTAGACCATATGAGAGAAACACTAAAAGATGTGAAACTAATTGTACATTCTGTATACTTATACAGCAAGGTGATAGTTTTTATTGCCCTTATTTAAAGAAAATCATTAAGACCAGTGCAGGATGGTGACTGCAATACTACAAAAGTAATTTACAGGGCACAGTGCAATAAATGAGATGCATTCTGTGTGGGCAAGACTGCAAATTAACTTAAGCGTAGGATTTAATGTCATCTGTCACAGATCCACTCTGGATGTAAAAATAATGCACTAGCCAAACACCTTTCTCTTCATAAAAGACACACAGGTTTTATGTTCCAGATCTTGAATCGCATAGACATGGGTGGTCTTGAAGGAGACATCCCGAATATTCTGGAGAAACAAACTCATGAGGCAATTAAAGCTGAACTCTTTAAGGAAGCCTGGACTAAACAACTACTGTTCAATTAAAAGTGCACTGGAACTTAAAAAATTGCCATACTGTTTACATGACTGATTTTATTTTATTTTATTCTACCAGTTGGTTTTAAATACCATTTTAAATCAGTTGTAATTAAAGTGCATATTTTGTTTCCACCATCATACATTTTTTATTATTATTTTTTCTTTTTCTGGTTCTCTTTTTTTCCATTTTATTCAAAATGATGTGTAATAACAATACTAATTATACAATTATATATATTTTTATAGATAGTTTTTAGGGTTCTTGTACACAGACCTGAATAAGTCTAGAAGGATGAAAGCGATCTTTGTTAACAATAGGTTATGAAAATAGAATATGATTTTGAGGTGACTTTGCCTAAACATACAAGGCCATGTCAAACCCAGATTTGATGAATATGCTTCACCTCAAAAATCTAGATCCATCAGATGCCTAGTATGAACCTATGAACCTATGAACCTATGAACCTATGATTTTTACAATTGATTTTTTACATGCAAAGTGTATATATTTATATATATTTTTTGACTGTCAAATGGACTAAGGTATTTCCAGCCATGTAGTATTTTGTCTGAGATAAAATCACAGACGTAATAATCTACTTAATAATGTGGTTAAATAAGAGTTACCACATCATTATAAATTTTATTTAAAGTACATAAGGGTTATATTATTATGACAGCTACTAAGCAGGGCAGGACCAGCTCGAATGTCACACTGATGTGGAGAAGGGATGGGGGTTGATGAATGAAGAGAATGAGAGGGAGAGAAGGTTGGATGATGTGCGGATAGTGAATCATGAAGTGCAGTGGATTAGCAAGGAGGAAGTAAGGATAGCTATGAAGAGGATGAAGAACAGAAAGGCTGTTGGTCCAGATGACATACCTGTGGAAGCATGGAGGTGTTTAGGTGAAATGGCAGTGGAGTTTTTAACTAGATTGTTTAATGAAATCTTGGAAAGTGAGAGGATTCCTGAGGAATGGAGAAAAAGTGTTTTGGTAGTGATTTTTAAGAATAAGGGTGATGTGCAGAGCTGTAGTAACTACAGAGGGATTAAACTGATCAGTCACAGCATGAAGTTATGGGAAAGAGTAGTGGAAGCTAGGTTAAGAAGGGAGGTGATGATTAGTGATCAGCAGTATGGTTTCATGCCAGGAAAGAGCACTACAGATGCAATGTTTGCTCTGAGAGTGTTGATGGAGAAGTACAGAGAAGGTCAGAAGGAGTTGCATTGTCTTTGTGGATTTAGAGAAAACATATGACAGGGTGCCTAGAGAGGAGTTGTGGTACTGTATGAGGAAGTCGGGAGTGTCAGAGAAGTATGTAAGAGTGGTACAAGATATGTACAAGGGTAGTGTGACAGCTGTGAGGTCTGCGGTGGGAGTGATGGATGCGTTTAAGGTGGAGGTGGGATTACATCAAGGATCAGCTCTGAGCCCTTTCTTATTTGCAATGGTGATGGACAGGTTGACGAGATCAGACAGGTGATGTTTGCAGATGACATTGTGATCTGTACTGAGAGTAGGGAACAGGTGGAGATATGCTCTAGAGAGAAGAGGAATGAAGGTCAGCCGGACTAAGACAGAATATATGTGTGTGAATGAGAGGAAGGATAGTGGAATGGTGAGGATGCAGGGAGTAGAGGTGGCGAAGGTGAATAAGTTTAAGTACTTGGGATCAACAGTTCAGAGTAATGGTGAGTGTGGAAGAGAGGTGAAGAAGAGAGTACAGGCAGGATGGAGTGGGTGGAGAAGAGTGTCAGGAGTAATTTGTGGCAGACGAGTACCAGTAAAAGTGAAAGAGAAGGTCTACAAGAGGGTAGTGAGACCAGCTATGTTATACGGGTTGGAGACAGTGGCACTGATAAAAAGGCAGGAGTCAGAGCTTGACGTGGCAGAGTTGAAGGTATTAAGATTTGCACTGGGTGTGACGAGGATGGACAGGATTAGGAATAAGTATATTAGAGGGTCAGCCCAGGTTGGAAGGTTTGGAGACAATGCCAGAGGCGCAAGATTACGTTGGTTTGGACATGTGCTGATGAGGGATGCAGAGTTTATTGGGAAAAAGATGCTAAGGATGAAGCTGCCAGGTAACAGGAAAAGAGGAAGGCCTAAGATAAGGTTTATGGATGTGGTGAGAGAGGATATGCAAGTGGTTGGTGTGACAGAGCAAGATGCAGAGGACAGGAGGAAATGGAAACAGTTGATCTGCTGTGGCAACCCCTGACGGGAACAGCCGAAAGAAGAAGACCAATAACACTTTGTTTTACAGCACAATAAACCACTCTCTTGCCTGATAAAATCCCTTGCCTGATAAAAAGTATATATATATATATATATATATATATATATATATATATATATATATTTAGAAAACATGTGAGGAAACTATTACTCCATTTTTGTTTTATTTGGATCGCTTGTCTGTGTACTTAATAAGAGATTTTCGACTGGAAACAGACTGCCTGCCTTGCTTGGATTACTTTCGAATACTTACTAATTCTGTACAATTATATATTTTTTATTATTATTTATTTATTTTTTTTTAACTTAAGATGAGTTTAAGTTGGCTACTTCTACTACTTTTGTCTGATCTGATTAATATACCGTGATTAACCAGAGATATATGGACTGAAAATCTTCCACACAGAGAAGTTTCTTCAACTGTTTGGTTTTTGGACCCACTACACTTGTTTAGTAGGTTGTTTTGAGACTTCGGGGATACCACGGAGATTACTTGTTTTTTCTTAAATATTTTAAATCCAAACCAAGATCATATTAAGGTGCTTCAGTTCAATGCCAGAAGTTTCATCAACAACATTGAAAAACAGTATCAGGTCTACTAAGCAGCACATAAAGTTAGATTTGTATCTAAAGTCAAGGACAATTACAAATCCTTTAGCTACATTAGAAAACTAAGAAAGAACACCCAGCATTGCCCAGAACTTATCTAAAATGGCACTACCTAATCTGATCCAGTTCCCATTGCAACACACTAGCAAACTAATTAAATGCAAATTTCATTCCAGAAACAATGCTCCAAATTCTAGTTACTACTGAATTTCTAAAACCCTGTTTCTTTACAGAAGAAGATATATTACATGCATAGCTCTCAACTGCCCAGATTTTCACAGAATGTTCAGATTTTTGTCTCATATTTTCAGTTTGTTCCTCATAAAGCTTGACATTTTCTGGCAAATCAGTGAATACCGAATTCATTAAATGAATATTTTATTTGTTGACCTTCTACTGTATTTTATATACTACTACCCCATGCAAGTGTCTTCTATGACCATATATTCTTTGCCGATTGTCAACAACACTGTAATAAAATGTTTGCGGAGCTTTTCTCTCTGGGCCTCCACTGAAAATGGGTTTCTGACCCAGTAGACTTTCACTGTTAACAAATGTCAGTCAATCAATCAATAATTAATGACAGCTATTTAAGTTTCAGACTTCATATCCTTCCGAAAATGCATGGTAGCACAAAATATTTTATTCAGGCAACCTTCTAAGTTTGCAAGAGCAATATTTAAAATTTGCCCCTATTTCTGGCCCTTTGCTCCTCCATTAATTTTGCCTTTGTCCAGATTTCTTGTGCTGCAAGGTTGACAGGTCATGACTACATGCATTTTCCAAGCCCAAACATATTTCATCCATGGGACCTGATAATACACCTGACTGTTTAATGACAGCCTTAAACAAGCCCTGGCACAGCCACTCCATAAACTATTTAACCTAAGTCTGGCCACTCCCTTAGTCCCTGAGGTCTGGCTCACTACAATAGTGATGCCACTAACCCTGTCAAATATAGACCCATCAGCCTTATGAGAATCTCATTTGCAAAGCCACAGAACATATTATAACTGACCTGATAACTCTATGATACTGAAAATCTCATTAGGTTTGACCCACAGCACTTTGATTTTGTCAAAGGTACATTCTACTGAATTTGGTTAACTTCTTTGAAAGGGTAACACAGGTTGTTGACAGCAGTCACAATGTCTATACAGCATGCTTTGACCTGGCCAAGGCATGTGACACTGTGCCTCATAACAGCACAACTGCTAAGCTAAGTGCATTATGAATAAATCCCTATATATAGTCACATGGACAGGAAATTGCTAAAGACAGACCCCACAGTGCAGGTACTTCATCAGGGAGTATGAAGGTGATGGGTTCCTATCACGTACTTGAACTTTTACAAGTTCGAACCTCATATGGTCGAGACCATAAGTTCAAATTTGTAAAGGTTCGAGCTTTTCAATGGAAATCTCCATAAGCCGAGGTTTCCATTTTGTTCAATGGGGTGTGATCTCAGAGTTGGTATATTTAAGTAGCGGGGGGGTGTTTTGTAACTTCGAACATAATGGTTCGAACATTACGTTTTCGAAGTTATAAGACTTCGACTATGTGATATAGACCCAAAGGTTACCACTGGTGTTCCACAAAGTTCAGTACTGGGAGCTATTTTGTTTGGCATTTACTTTTCTGATCTTCTGACCTTGAACTAAGATGCCTCTCTAACCAAGTCTGTAAATGAGTTCTAGCTGGGAGTCGCTGTCAAGTCCCACTCAGATGCCAAAGCCCTTCAACATGAACTTACATTTCTAAATACATGGTGTACTAAAAAAAACTGAAATTAACTGCCATCATCCCAGCATACAGAACAGACCATGCCCCACTTGAAAACATTGCTAGAGACCTTTGAACTTGGGTTGATAATTCCTTCTTTGATCATCATGTAATGACACTGTCAGAATGTCCTATGTGGTGCAACTGATTGCCAAAGGAATATCATCCAAATCTAAAGAGGTCATTGTTCCCTTATAGGTCAGTTATTGAACACAACAGCCCATTTGGGATGTACCTCACTAGAAATATCAAACAACTAGAGAGACACCAGAGTTTCATAACTAAGAAAATCACTGATTTGAAAACTCTAAGCTACCAGAAAAGGGATGAAACACTGTCCCGGTACTCAGTATTGTACAGACTCCTCAGGGGAGATATATGCCTTGCCTTACCCTCTGAGGCAAAAGGAATGTGGTGGCCCTGGATTTCATGTATCTGCACAAATTAAATAATCCCACAAACACCAGAACCAAGGATCTGAATCTTCACCACTGGATAAACAAAACATGGTGGATAAATAGGTTCATAACACAGCACCTTCCCCAAATCTGAAACAGACTCCCCCTGCAAATTAAGCAACATGATGCTCTATTTTCCATCAGACAGGACTTCAACAATTGAGTGGGGTATTTACAAATTCATCCCTGGGCTTGACTGGCCAGCCCCCTCCTTGAGAGAGGAGGCACAATTTACAGGTGGATACTGCCAAGGCATCAGTGGTTGTAAGACTCTGTTTCTTTGTCAGGAACTTGTCTTTGTTTGCTAGGGATGACTGAGTAGACAGATCCCCACCCATGTCCAACTGCTCCCTCTGCAAGGCAGGTTACCTTGTTACAGGAATGATAGATATTTTGTTGGTAGTCCTACAGTGCATTTGCTCCTGTGATTTGCTATGGCCATTGACAGCATTTACTTGCACAACATGGACCTGCCAGACAAGTAATCAGAAGGAGTGGACACTCATGTCCGTAAATAGGTTACAACAGCCATGTTCACAGACATTCTGCAGCAAGATGTCAGTCACTGCTTGATAGAACTGCTCCATTCACATCCTCTCCTTTGCATCCATGTCTATAAATGTGAAGACAGGCATATGGTAAACTTTTGGCCTGTAATATCCAACACACCATCATTACTGTACTCCATCACACAGTCTATGGGTACCACAGAATGCGTGCAACACCTGAACCCAAGACAGGCACAGACCACGTCCATAATGCTTGCCATGGGGCAGCAGTCTACAGCTGACTATAAGTGCGCCTCTCCCATACCACAATGTGCAGCATTGTACTCTGAAAGCAGTGCTGCAGTGTGACTTGATGTCTGCATACCGACATGTGTTCCAGGTATCATTGTTCCATAACATAATGTGTATAATCCATACCACATGTTAATAGTTACAGCTGTGTTTGCCTGATCCTTGCCACTCTCACTATGTGCTAAATTGCAATATTTATTACCTACATATCTGTATACCTTCTGATGTCTCCCATCCATCCCATGATAAAGGTTGCCAGTCAAACATCAGATATGCAAGAATCATGGCCACTGTCCACTACTGTATGCCCCTGGTCTTTTTAGATGTGCACCAAAACATGAGGTTGACATCCACTGGAAGCCTTTCTTAAGTATGTAACTAACTACCCCTATGATGGCTCTTCACGTAAACCTGCCCATGTTCAAACAGTATGAACTTGCCCAGGCTAGAATATCATGTTGTAGATTTAACACACCTTAATCAATTTAACTGCCATAATGTCCCCACAACAGCAAGGAACAACCACCCCTCCACCATACCAAGCACAGCTGGAATGTAAATTCTCCTCTCAAAACGCAACAGATACAGACATTTTCAAAAGCACTACCCTCACAGCACCATAACAAATACAGACATTCTGCAAAGCATAGCCTCTCCCACATACAGAAACAGAGAGACATATGTCAAAAGGCTCTTCTCACCAACCAAAACAAGGATGCACAATTTGGAAATGTAGTTCCCTCCAATCCACCAAACAGCAGAAAGAAATGCTGTTAACTTCATATCCCTCCCACCCCATCACACTACACATCAAAGCGAAGCAGTAGGAAAAGTACTTCTAAACCCATGCAATAAGCACACTATACGTCAATGACAAGCAGTCTGAAAAGTACTCATAACCCATGCAATAAGCACACTATACATCAATGACAAGCAGTCTGAAAAGTACTTATAACCCATGCAATAAGCACACTATACGTCAATGACAAGCAGTCTGAAAAGTACTTATAACCCATGCAATAAGCACACTCTATGTCAGTGATAAGCAGTCTGAACAGTACTTATAACCCATTTAATAAGCACACTACACATCAATAATAAACAGTCTCAAAAGTGCTTACAACCCACTTAATAAGCACATTACACATCGATGAGAAGCATTCTGAAAAGTACTTATAACTCTTGAAATAAGCATGAGACAATGGCAGTCAATAGTGCAAACTTTGTTTCCCCAGTTTTCAAAGAAGGCCTATATACCCAAACCACATCAAACATACCCTTATGCTACCGTGTGTAAATCACTCTGGTAGTATACTTCATAGCCCACTAACAACCTCTCCTCTGTCCCCCTCCCCACTCAGAAATCACTTGTTGACAATCCCTTGTCACAACTCCAAAGTACAGTTGTGTACCTACCATAAATGTAGATGTTCGAGTGTATTCACTGTTGCAGTCATTACACTTGGGTTATCCTGCTGGCAGGTGACCCGCAGTCAGCCCAAGTTCCAAAGTCTTGGTCTGGTGTCGGTTGCTGTAGCCTCTTCCCTGACGTCAGTGCGCCAGGGGTATACAAGATGCAACCGACACCATTTTTCTTCAGTTTTTCTTGCCCAGATGTCAGGTGCCCCCAGATAGGAAGGCTGGAAAGATAAAATTATGCCAAAAAACAGGCATATATTACTATAAACATTTCCTTCATCTACAAGCAAATACACCACATAGGTTATATAGAGTTGAGAAGTACAGAAAAGTCCCAGCAATGAAAAGGGGGATGGTGGATGGGTAATCTGGACTGCAACAGTGAATACACTCGAACATCTACATTTATGGTAGGTACACAACTGTACTATGTTTATTGTGTTTCACTGTTGCAGTCATTACACTTGGGTAGAATCCCAAAGCTGAGGTTAGGCGGCTCGGTCTAAATTGGATTTGGAGAAGCTACCAGGCCCTGCAGAACTGCAGTGGCAAAGCCTGCTCTGGATTTAGAGTAGAGAGGTAAGTGGTAGTGCTTGGTGAAAGTGTGCACTGAGCTCCAGGTTACAGCTTCTAAAATGTCTTTGGTTGGTACTCCTCTGAGAAAAGCTGCTGAAGTGGCTGCTGCTCTGGTAGAATGAGGCCTAATGCCCTTAGGCACTGATTTGTCATGTTGTGCATAACAGAAGCGGATGCAGTGGCCTATCCATTTTGAAATTGTCTGCTTTGTAATAGGCTTTCCTTGTGATCCTGCAGCATAGGCTACAAACAGTTGCTCAGTTTTTCTGAAAGCTTTTGTTTTGTCCAAGTAGAATCGTAGCTGTCTGTGTATATCCAAAGAGTGCAGGAGTCTCTCCCCTTTATTCTGGGGATTTGGGTAGAAAGTAGGTAAATGAGTGGTTTGGTTCAAGGCCACATTGGAGACCACTTTTGGCATGAAAGTTGGGTTTGTCCTAAGAGAGACCCTGTCCTGATGAAAAATGATGAAAGGTTCCACAGCCATTAATGCCTGTAACTCTGAGACTCTTCTTGCTGAAGTTATTGCTAGGAGAAGAGCAGTTTTCCATGATAAGAATCTTAGATCAGCTGTGCTGGCTGGTTCAAAAGGAGGCAGTGTGAGTTTTTCTAAAACAAAATTGAGATCCCAAGTTGGTACAGGTGCTCTCCTTGGGGGTCTTATATTTTTTGCCCCACTGAGGTACTGTCGTAGTAGAGGATGTGAAAAAATAGGAGGTTCCGTATTGTAATGAGCTGAAATGGCAGAGGTATGGATTTTAATTGATGAGAATGATAGGCCTTTGTCCAGCATCTCAGTTAGGTATTGTAAAATCTGAGGTATATTAGGGACAAGTGGTTTGAGCCCTTGTGCCTGGTTCCAAGCACAGAATTTCTTCCATTTTTCTGCATAAGATTTCCTAGTGCTGGTCCTCCTGGCTTCTAAAATAACATCCATAACAGCTTTAGAGAGAGGTGCAGTCTGAGTGGCTACATTATCTGCCATGCTGCCAGATTTAAGGTTCTGAGTTGACTGTGCAGAATCTCATTGTTTTGTTGTGTCAGAAGATGAGGGATTTGAGGTAGAGGCCAAGGTGGGCCTTGAGACAAGCTCTTTAGGATTGGGTACCAGTGCTGGCGTGGCCAGTCTGGGGAAATCAGGATCATTTTTGGCCTTTCTTGTCTGACTTTTAGGAGTAACTTGGTAAGGAGAGGCATCGGAGGGAAGGCATAGACTGTCAGGCCTTTCCAGCTGAATGATAGAGCATCCACTTTCCAGGCTTGAGAGTGATAAGTTCTTGTGCAGAATTTCTGTATTTGGTAATTGTAAGGGGAGGCAAAAAGATCTATGTCTGGGCATCCCCATTTCCTCGTTATCATGCTGAACACCTGTGGATTTAGTTTCCATTCGTGAGGATCCATGAGATTTCTGCTTAGTTTGTCTGCCAGTGTATTTTTTGTTCCTGGCAGGAATTGTGCCTGCAGATGTACTTGATAGGTCAGTGCTGTGTTCCACAAAGTCATGGCTTGCCTGCATAGGGGGTAGGAATGTGTGTCCCCTTGCTTGTTTATGTACCACATAACTGTGGTATTGTCTGTCTTTATTAATAGTTGTCCTGGATGTAGTAGGTCCTTGAAAGCTGTCAGGGCATTTTGTACAGCTAGCATCTCTTTTTGATTGATGTGAAGATGCATTTGTTCCTTGGGCCACGTGCCCTGAATACATTTTCCTGCCATATGTGCCCCCCAGGCATAATCCGATGCATCCACTGTTATTGTCTGCCTGGTTGTGGGTAAAGTGAAAGGCTGTCCCTTGTGGTGACAGGCCTGGACCCATCATCAAAACTCCTGTTGTAGGCAGGGAATTAAAGTTATGATTGTCTTCAGGCTGTGACAATGCTGAGTCCAAACACTTTTTAGATACCACTGTAGTTTCCTCATATGCAGTTTTGCATATGGAATTAGTAGAATGCAGGATGCCATGAAGCCCAGGGCCTGCAGAATTTTTCTTGCATGGAGTTGGGTTTTTGTTGCCATCATTTGAAAGTAATGAGTCAGTTGCCTTTGTTTGTCTGGCATGAGATAAGCCATCTGGGCAGTTGTATTTAAGCTTGCACCCAGGAATATTATCTCTTGAGAGGGCACTAGTTTTGATTTCTTTTTGTTTACTGTGTACCCTAGGCAAATTAGCAATCTTTTTACAAACGCCAGATGCTTTAGAAGAATGTCCTTGCTCTCTGCTTGAATAAGGCAGTCGTCCAAGTAGGGATATATTTGAATTCCTTTTTGTCTGCAAAATGCAATTACTGGTGCCAGGCATTTTGTGAAGACCCTGGGTGCAGTGGATAAGCCAAAGGACAGTGCAGAGAATTGGTAATGCATTGAGCCTGTTATGAATCTGAGGTATCTTCTGCAAGATTGTCTGATTGAGACATGCAGGTATGCCTCCTTGAGGTCCAAAGTAACTAGCCAAGCCTTTTTGCCCAGCATGGGCAGAAGTTGTTGTAGTGTTAACATTTTGAATTTTGGAACATCCAGGAAAGTGTTTAGGATTGATTGACAGGTCCAGTATTGGTCTCCAGGCTTTGTCCTTTCTGGGTACTAAGAAAAGTCTTGAGTAAAATCCTTGCCCCTGTTCTTGTTGTGGAACTTTCTGAATAGCTCCCATGTCCATAAGAGCAGCAATCTGTTTTTGTGCCTCTGCCCATTGGTTTTGTGGCAGGTCTGGCATACCTTTTGGCTTTGGAAGCGTGTGGAAGTGGAACCTGTAACCCTGAGAAACAATATTCAGCACCCATTGGTCCTGGGTGATTATGTGCTAATTTTTTGAGAAAAGTGCTATCTTCGCCCCTAGGGGTGCTGTCAAAAGGTAAGTGCTTGGCATTTGCAGAGGGAAGTCATTGGGACTGTTTCCTACAAGGTTGTGAATTGTCTTCCCCTCCTTTGGGGGCTGAAGCACCCCATTGTTTAGGTTGGTAGGAGCCTTGGGGCTGAGATCTGCCTCTTGGGCATCTGTATCTGCCTCTTTGTGGCCTGCCTGACACTGGAAAGGACCAATTTTTTGAAGGCCAGTTTCTGCTAAATCTAGGTGGTTGAATCTGTAAGAAATCTTTCACTGTCTGCTTTGACTTTGCTTTATCCTCCATTTTCTTTAACACCTCTTCTGCCTTAACACCAAACAAAGTATCATGCTGTAATGGAGCATCCAATAATTTTACTTTAACATGGTCAGGTAAACTTTGTTCTTTCAACCAAGCATGCCTACGAATAACAGAGCCTGTAACTGCGGCTCTGCAAGAAGCCTCTAATGAATCAAAACCACATTGCAGAGTATGCTTTCCCACTTGTTCAACTGCATGTAGTAAATCCTGCATTTCCTTACTGTCAGGACCTTCTGTATTTGAAACCATTTTCTGTTTTAACAATGACATGAGGTACTGTTGGTATTTAAGCATGTGAAACTGACAGTTTAAAGCTCTTACAGCTAAAGTAGCAGAGGTGTAAACTTTTTTCCCCCATCTGTCCAGAGCTCTGGAATCCCTATCTGAGGGGACAGGATTTTTAGCAGTGGAAGCCTTAACCCCTTTTGGACCCTGAGAAATTGTTTCTGGGTCTGCAGCAGGGTTTTTGTAAAGAAATTTATGAGAGTCAGGGACTCTGTAGTACCTGTCTGGCTTGACTGGTGCAGGGGGTAAAGAATCAGGAGACAGACTGGATTCAGAAAAACATCATCAACAATATCAAGCACAGGGGGGATAGCCAGGGGCCTGTGCTGAGGCAATAAAAGGAAGTCTCTGAGCCTTTTCTTGGATTCTGAATAATCCTGGCTCTCCCAATGGAAATGCTCCCTCATGGTATGCAGGGTTTCCCCAAAAGAATAATCCTCAGGCGGAGAGGCTGAAGGTATGGACTCTTCTGCATCAGAGTCCTCATAGGGAGGGAGAGAATATCCCTGATCAGAAGAGGAGTCAGAGGAAATAGAAACCTGGTCAGAGGAATCATAATCAGTGTCTTGCCTAGGCCTTTTATCAGGAGGGGGATGGGAACCCCTGATTAAAGTAATTAGGTCTTCGGCCATTTTAAGCATTTGTTTCTTTGGCATGGATGACTGCCCTGGAGAATGCTGTACTTGTTTCCTTGTCTTTAATGGTGTTTTTGACTTTGCCTTTGCTGCTGTAGTGGGCTTAATTGTAAGCTGTGAAGGTCTGTAAACATGCTCAGAAGCCGATGCCTGCTCAGCGGCTCCGGACCCATCTGAGGGTATAGTTTCCATAGGCCCAATACCTTGAGTTTCCACAGGCCTCGGTGTCTCCACGTGGCTGTCAGTTACGGCCTGTGGCTCTGAGGTAGCGGGTGTCAGGGGCTGCGAAAGTGCCTCACTGAGAACCGGCAACTGGCCTAGAAGAGGCTTCGTCATCGGTTTTGGACCTTGGATGCCTGTACTTTCCTTTGTCTTTGCGTTTTTTATAAATTCCTGTCGTCGGTTGTTCCGACGGCATTATGTAATTAAACCTTCGGCCAAAATAATGTAAAGCAAAATCAAACTGACGTTTAATAGTGCGTTTATTGAATCTAGCACAAAACCAACAACTAGTGACGTCGTAGTCAGGGCCTAGGCAAGGAACACAGTAAGAGTGAAAGTCCTTATGAGGTATTTGCTTCCCACAAGAAATACAATTATTAACTTTTACTGGCATCGGTCTGGAGCAAGAAAAAGTTTCCCCAACGGGGTACTTAGCTTTATTGAAGACTTCGGTTCTGAAACTCAATTTTGAAAATCTCAGGAGTCGGCCGACCGACACTTGCAAACTGCTTTTGCTTCGGGCACCGTGCGGCAAGAAAGACTGAAGAAAATGGCATTAATTGCAACTTTTATACCCCTGGCGCACTCACGTCAGGGAAGAGGCGACAGCAACCTACGCCGGACCAAGACTTTGGAACTCGGGCCGACTGTGGGTCACCTGCCAGCAGGATAACCCAAGTGTAATGACTGCAACAGTGAAACACGATGAACATCACCACCAGAAGAAAAGCAGATAGTTGATCTAAACAGTTCCTGAACTTATGCAGGCGGCATCGGCTGGACACTTACTTCAACTGTAGTAGTTGTACTCATCCTAAGCAAGTGCTTCTGCTTCTCTCCACTTCCTCTATTTTTTTCCAGCTGCCTCATGACCCGTCTCTCTGCAGAGTGATTAGGGTCATCCAGTGTGTGTGGGGGGGGGGGGGGTTGATTAGGCAGCATGGTGACCACACTGGCTGTCTGGGTGAATGTCCTTGTGTGACTGGCAGAGTTGCACCATTGCCTGGCTCTGCACAGAGTGCCAACAGAGGCTGGGTTCAGGTGGAAGGACAGTTGCGGAGGAGACTGACCACTGGCTAGGTACTGTACTGGGCAGTTTAAAATGGAACTGTTATCTCACCCTATCTCTCATCATGGAGATCCTTTTCCTTGTGTTTCACTTTCTTTCCCAGATTACAGTCCCATCTTCCCCAGTCACCAGTTGTCTTTCTCTTTAGTTGTCCATGTTTCTCTTTTGTCTCCTTTCTGTGCATCAGCACCTCCCATATTGGTCTCTGTCTGTCTTCTGTTTGTTTGTCCCCACTACCACCTCATACCCTCTTTCCTGTCCACACCAGGGTCAGTGGGGAGGCTGACATAATTCTCAAGGTCATAACCCCACAAATACAATGTGGAGGGTTTGATTCTGATCGCTGGTTATTCACTAGGCTTGTAATGGTCTATAGACTGACATAGCCTACTATTTTCCTATGAGCCTTCTTCTTTCCTACCTCTCCCTCCCTTCCCAAATTATCATTCCCCTTGTCCTTCTGTACATTTCTCTGCTTGCTCTTCCCCTTTCTAAATTTCCTACACACAAATTTCCTCCGCATTAACATGAATCAATTGTCAGGGACTTTGCTGGGAAGCCCTTTTTATGGCTGTCAGCAGTCTTTGTAGTAGTACAACTGTACACATGTGGACAGTCATAGTCACACGTATGCTACATGCAAGTTTTGTGATCTGTAGCCATATGACAATCACTGTGGGATGCTCCTCTTTGTGTAGTCTGTGTGGTTCTCACCAGTGGCTTCCTTAATTAGCTAATTTTGGTCACTCTAATTGCTTCCTATTACAATGTTAATTAACTTTGGGCTGCACTGCGCAACTGCGACTGTTAAATTTGCCATTGTGCAACTTTACAAACAATGCTTCCTAGGGAATATTTTAAATGTACGTAAGGATGCAAAACTACAGTAACAAACTATGCTACTCAGTAGTTCTGGCATCTATGGAAAAAACACAATTTATTCTTAGCTTTTCTGTCTAGTTCAAAATCATCTGCAGTTAAAAGACTACCTTTTGAGAAACAGCAGTTCTTCTAAAGCACTTTTTACTTAACCTGGCAGTTACATGTTTTTGGAGTTTACAATGACTAATGCACTGGTATCAGTTGCTTCTTAGTGGACGTAAAACACTTACTCGGAAATGTCACTCCCACTCCTACCTGTAGTAGAATCATAGGAAGGAAGCGTTACCACATGTGTAGTTCTGATGAGAAAGGCACTATGTAACCCACAATACACAAGAAAGTAATTCAAAAGATTCATCTTTTTAAGTGACAGACTAAATTTACATGGTTATAATCTTCCAGTGCAAACTGCTACTGAAAGTGCTAGCTGCAAGACACCATGTTTGATAACAGATATTACTAGCACAGCAAAAATATGTATGTGCAAGTACTTACAGCTACAGGAAGGCAAAGCTCCATGTTCTGGTTTTATGCCCCATCCTATAGAAAGGGTAATACTAAAGGAAAACCACAGAATCGAGAATAAGATTATACTATTTCTGTTATAATGAATGGGGAAAGCTGGAATGAATATTGGGGAAATCCCCTAATTGGTTCTGAGAAGCGCTAGGCACAGTAGTAGTTAGTTGAGTGTTTAATCCAAAATAAGCAAGCTGAGGCAAGCAGTACTCCTTTCTCTCCACGCTTTAGTTTTTGCACCTGCACACGACCTGTTTGTACTGGGAGGATGCATTTCAAGTCTGGAATGTAACAGTTGTACAATCTGTTATTTAACAAACAGAGTAATATGAATTCACTCGGAGTGGGATTAAAATCCAGAAACAGGCCAAACCTTTTCTGAATTCTTCATTCAAGCAAGTTATTAAGTTCGAGTCCGTTGAGATTCTAACAATGCCTAAGCAGAGGGTTATCTCTAGTGTGTGTGTGCGTGTGTGTGTGTGTGTGTGTGTGTGTGTGTGCGCGCGTGCACGCATTTATAATTTGATCTTAATAACCATACTGTGGATTTCCTACATGAAATGGAAAAATTCTTAAGGGAAAACTCAATATTTACCTGTCCAGAAGCTTTTGCTGTTCCATAGGTTTATAGGAAATATCTGAGGCTAATTGCCCTTGTGGGCCATTTTGAGCCTAGCCAATCATCCCATTAGCTAAAATTACCCATGCCTAGTTCCACAGTCTATATTTATATATTACTCACAGGACAGCGATTAGTTCTAGGTGAGATAGTGACCATTTCTGGGACACACCACTGAGTACTCATAGGTGTCATACTGTAAGTAGAGCATTAGGCGTTTCCTCTGCCCATATGTACTAAAGGGGGGCAGTCATGTGGTAAATTTCCTCATTCCCATCCATAGATACAGGTTATGCTAGAACAGAGATGAACATTGTTTTACGTGGAGGGGAAGTCTGTTCCAGCAGAGATGAACATTGTTTTACATGGATGGAAAGTCCGTTCCAGAGTAGTGGTAACCTCTGAGAGATGTACCTGTTCCTCCAAGTTACTGCAGAGGTCCAAAGTCCCTGGAATGATCATTCTGATATTTGACTTGCGGATGCGCAGCAGGTCCATCAGTACTGGGACAGAGAATGTCTCATAACCCAGACACAGGTCCCCTCTCAGCAAGCTGTAAGATGCTGAGTACATTAACATTGCTTTGAGGCAGTCCATTTAGGACTCATGTTATAGGCCCTGTATTCTTTTTGTGAGATACCGCTGTTGGCATTTGAATTGTTGCATATTTCTAACTATATACATGCTAAAGGGAGCACTGTACTCAATGATTTGCCTGATAAGGGCAGAGCAAAGGGAGACAATGACATCCCTAGACCTGCAGTATATTCCTTTGCTTATACTCTGTACAATAAACAAGGACTTTCTTACCGCGGTGGACAGATGTTGGTCGAATGTTAGGTTACTGTCCACATGTTCCCAAACCCTGAACTACAGGGTCAACTCTTAAGGATGTACCAGCAATGAGTTAATTCCCAAAGGATACAATAATTCACTTTTTGGTATTTAGTTTTAGTCCATGGCTCTGGCTCTAATTATTTGTTGGGACATGTCTTCCTGCAGAATGGCTGAGTCATTTGAAGATTCAATAACTGCTCCTAACTTGCAGTCACCAGTAAACTTTCTCAACCACAGACCCTTGATGTTTGCCTTTACTTCAGGGGAGTAAGATGCCAAACAGGAGAGGTCTCAGTACCAAGCCCTGTGAGACTCAACTGGTAATTATTTATTTATTTGTGGAGATAGCTTTCCTCCTCTTGATCTCTTGAGTCCAATCTGTGAACGAGTTGGTAATCCTCTGGGTGAGGCAGGGGTTTACTCTCAATTGGGTAAGCTTCTCCACTACGCCTGAATAAGGTATTGTGTTAAAAGCTTTGGCCAGGTCTAGGTAAATGAGGTGCGCCATCTTGCCTCCATCCATTGTTTTGGTGACCTTTTCAAAGAAGTCAACCAGGCAAGACCTACCTTTTATGAACCCAAACTGAGAAGGGTTCATTGTTTGTGGGTTTCTAATGTCTTTATTGATTAATTCCAAAAGATTGTCAGAGTTATAGGTCAATTATTAATGGGTCAGTGGATGGCCCTCCTCTGTGCAGGGGTATGACCATTGTTGCCTTCAATTCACTTGGTACAAAGCCTGTGTGGAGGCTGAAACTGTGCAGCATTGTCAGAGGTGCAGCCAAATCATTCTTCATGCTATTTATTATACATTTATTTAACATTTGTTTACTGGGAAAGTCCAACTTGGAATGAAGCCAATTTTCAGCGGAGGCCTGGAGAGAAATGCTTCAGACACATGTCTTTGTGATGTGGGAGGAAACCAGAGCACCTGGAGGAAACCCACATGAATGCAGGGAAGACATGCAGACTCTGCACAGAAGGCACCCCAGCCAAGAATTGAACCGGAGAACCTCTTGCTGTGAGGCGACAACGCTACCACTGCATCACTGCGGGACATCTTGTAATATTGTCAAGGCCCACTGATACATTCAGGACTTGGCCTTGTGTGAAGGGGCGTATCAGTTTCTGAAATATTTTTTGAGATGATAGATTTCCCACCCACTGTTTTCCATATACCCATAATACTAAGTGCCCACCCATCAAACCAGTATTGCACTTCGGTAAACTTCCCTTACTACAAATTGTCTCCTACTCATTTTCCCAGAGCTCCCATCTGGTTGGCACCCTTGCCACAGTCTGAGGAGGTCCTAAGTTAATTCTGTTCCATTACTAGCAGATAAGAGATTTATTAATGCATTTCAATTAACTGATTAGAGTGCTACTGCTTTACTTGTGAATTTTGTTTTTAAATCATTCTAAAGGTCCCTAATACTTGAAATTGCCTTGTCAAGGTAGTTTAAGTTTTGTTGTAGTATTATACCTGCATGCAATTTTTCTTGTGTAGCGCACCCACAGGTGTAGCTGAAGTAGATATGGGTTCCTTCCTACCTGACTTTGGTGACACCCCTATTAGGCCCAACACACCAAGGTGGTAAGAATGACAGATTTTTTTCTAGGTGACACATCTGGTTTAAAAGACAATAACACATCCACAAACAAATTATTTCAACAGTGTACCAGTTAGCAATAAGGCAAGGTGAGATATGCATGCAGTGAAATCATACATCCACCCTCTTCCCCAGAACTCAACAGAAAAAGGGCTTGACATTCAAACATGCACAAACAAGGCAATATCACTGAGCAGTAAAGCTTTATAATGCAGCAATACAAATACAGGAGAAACAATGCAATGTCATTAGGCAATAAAAGAATTATAATACAGCAATAGAGATATGAGAAAATGCAATGTCATTGAGCAGCAAATTCTTGAAGGCAACAGTACTAACATGAGCAAAATGCAATGTCATTAAACAATGAAGATTTATAATGCAACAATACAAATATGAGAAAATGCAATGTCATTGAGCAGTGCTAACACCTTCAACCCCCTTGATCACTTCTAAACAGACCAACTATGAAACATTCTATTATACCCTGTTCACTGGCCAGTGACTACTTACAGTCTTGCTGCCAGCATGATGGGGCCCAAGTTGTAGCTCATATGGATCCCAGTTATTTGTAATCCACAAAGCCTTTGGGGGGGGCATCCACAATCTCATAAAAGTATAAAATGATGGCCAAAGCCTCTCACCACTCCATCCAGAATATCCTAGTGACCAGGCACTGTGGTTCCTCTGATGAGAAAAGTAGAAAAATCACCTGTCAGAACTCTGGTAATAATCTATGGCTTCTCTGTACTAGGCCAAAAGGAACTCTTTTTTGCTGAATCATATGCAGGCGTGGAACTACTGGTTTCAGACTTCTCTCCTGATTCCACAAAATACCGTCAGCCAGGATTTCAACAAAAGGCAAACACAATCTGCCACTTCACTTCCCTGTCCCCAAAGCACTAGAAAGAAAATCCAGTCATGCTGCAAGGCCCTTTTCCCCTTCAGCTCCCTGTTTCAGTCTTCCCTCCTTCAGCTAGTGTTCCAGTCTCCTCTTTCACTTTCGAAATTGTCTTCTATATTCATGAAAAGCTCCACCTTGTGGTGTAATGAAAAACTACAGTCATTTACATCTACAATGAAATACAGTGGGAGCTACACTCTCCCCCCACTTGAAAATCTTGGGTCCCCCCAAGTCAAAGGTAGATTAGCAACAAAAGCACTAATGCACCATCAAATTAACAATATTTCTGCATTCAAAAGGTACACTTCACAAAGGGTAATCAACCTTATCTGTAACATGGGAAGGGGTATCACCACTGGAGTAGGAGGCATAGGGATCATGGGCGCAGACTCTATGATGAGCTGTGGTCACCAGTTCCTGTGTACTTTGTCCTAAACTGTTATATGCAAGTCTCTGTGGGGGCCGAATCAGTCTCTACAGTTTTGGTTTGGAAGAGACAGCTAAGGAATTTTGCTCGGAAGGTTTGTCACCTACATCACATTCAATGTCTAGTTCTTCAGTAGGCATATTGTCTACTTCTAAGATCTCCTCTTGTGTAACTTCACTTTCATTTTCCATAACGGCATGGCTATCCTCAACACTATTTTCTGAAGTTTCTATAGCAGGGCCTCCATCAATATCAGGTTCTGTAAGAGGCACAGAAACATTACTTAGTCTACTGTTAGGTCTGAGCTGCTCAAAATGACAAGGAATGAATTCCGGTGCATGTACATTGAGATTACAGCCCACAGGACCTTGAACATCCTTAAAAAAAACCTCACTGAAACCCCAGTCATCATCACTGTCCTCCTCTCCTTCAGCAGGAGGGAGCATAGGCTCTTGAACAATGAAGGGGATAATGCCTCTCCACCTTAGTCTTCTGGATCGCCTTGATTTAGGCTTCCACTGAGCCATTCTGGGTTCCGGATTCATGAGGCTCACTGATTTTGCCAAAGGCATTAAGTTGTTGTGGTGTCAGGTTTTAATGGGTCCTTCTTTCCCCTCAGGGCAAACTTGGTCGACAGGGATATTAGGTAGCTGAGAACAAATTATGCAAATCTCAGATCCCCGGTGGTCATCTAGTTGATGATTTCCTCGTAGTCCCAAATTTCTCAAAATAACTCTGTCCCCTGGCAGCAAGTCATGCATCTTTACTTTTTTTTCATAGTGAGCCTTGTTTCACTGATGTCTTTGTCCTGTTGATTTTTCAGCAAGCTCATAAGCCTGTCTAAGGTTCTTCTTGAGTCTTACCACATAACTGCCATGAGATCGCACTGGCATATCATCAGCTGTGACTCCAAAGGAGACATCAACAGGAAGACGAGCTTCTCTTCCGAACATTAGGAAGTAAGGAGAGAATCCTGTAACATCATTTTTAGTACTATTGTAAGCATGCACCACTGTGGCTACATGTCTACTCCATTGACTCTTCTTCTCAGCAGATAGTGTCCCCAACATGTCTAGTAAAGTTCTGTTGAAATGCTCAGGCTGAGGATCCCCTTAAGGATGATAGGGAGTGATGTGGCTTTTTTGGACTCCCAACAGAGTGAGGAGTTCATGGGCTTGCTCTCAAAATCACATCCTTGATCAGAGTGTATCCTTTTTGGCAGGCCATAGTGTACAAAGAACTTCTCAACTAGTAGTTTTGCCACTGTAATAGCTTTCTGATTGTGAGTGGGAAATGCTTGTGCGTATCTGATATAGTGAGCTGTCACCACCAGCACATTACTGATCCTGCCTTCATCCTGTTCAATACACAGAAAATATATACAGACCAGTTCCATGGGCCCAGTACTTTCCATTTGACCCAATGAGACAGCTCTGGTCAGCAGAGTCTTTCTCTGAATGCAATAAAGACATGTACGACAATAATACTCAACATCTTGCTTCGTGCATGGCCAGTAGAACCTGTCTCGTACCAGACCCATAGTTCTGTCATAACCAAGATGACCAAGTTCATCATGCACTGACTGGAGTGCTACTTCTCTATACTTCTAGGGAAGCAACAATTGCCATTTTTCACTGCTGAGTGCACTCGGAGATCTCCTATACACTAGTCCATTCTGTATCTGGAGTCTGTCCCATTCTTTGGCCAAAAGTCTTGCCAGAGGATGAATATTTCTGCGAATCATATTAACTTGTCTCTTCTCTAAAGCAGCTACCACCAGCTGACCTAAGGGTCTTCTCTTTGATCTCTCCTGAGGTCACTATTACTCAAAGCTGGTAGCGATGAAGCCTGTAAAGTGACCAGATTATAGTAAGCTTGGGGTATGCTTGCTGCAGGCAAACCCAACTTCTGGGCCAAACATTCAGTATGTTGATAGCAGGTTGCAATTTGACACATAGCTCTCACCCCTAGCAATGGAATTTCCACCCATTCATCGTCGGGGTGTAAATCTCCTTGAGGTCTTCTTGACAGACCATCAGCATCTCCATTTTCGTGTCCTGGGCGATATTTCAAACTGAAATTATAGTTGCATAGAGCTGTCAACCATCTGTGGCCAGTAGCATCTAGCGTTGCAGTGGTCTGGATGTATGTCAGAGGATTGTTGTCAGTCTGCACTTCAAATTCAGCCCCACAGAGATAATCATGCAGCTTGTCCACTTCTGCCCACTTTAAGGCAAGGAATTCCAACTTGTGTTCAGTGTAGTTTCTTTCTGTGGGGGATAAACTCTGACTGATAAAAGCCGTAGGTCTCAGCTTCTTGTCATACTCCTGGTAAAGGACTCCCTCCTAAGCCATCCCTGCTAGCATCCACATGTAAAGTGTATGGCTTTGTTGAGTCAGCATATGCCAGCACCGGGCATGTGTGAGGCAATACTTAAGCTGTTCAAATGACTCTTCGCACTCAGGAGCCCAGTGACTTTTGATGAGTTCTTTAGAACCTCTTGGTCCCTTAGGTTTTTTCACAATATCTTCATCTGTTTCATCTGCTTTCTCATCATTTCAGAGCAAATGGTTGAGGGGTCTTGCTATCTTTGAAAATCCTTCCACAAACCTTCTATAGTAACTGCAGAACCCCAGGAAAGATCACAGCTCTTTGATAGTTTTGGGTCTGGGCCAAGATTTCACTGCTTCAACCATGCTGGGATCTGTGGATATTCCATTTGAAGACACTACATGTTCCACATATGTCACTGAAGGTTGGAAGAATTTGCATTTGTCCAATGACAACTTCAGGCCTTCCTTCTCAATCCTGTCCAATACCTTCATCAGTCTTTCTTTGTGCTTCTCTAGGGTCCTCCCAAAAACAATGATGTCGTCCAGGTAGACTAAGACTTCCAGGAGATGCATGTCTCCAACTGTTCTTTCCATGATTCTGTGGAAAGTTGCCGGTACATCTGATAAACCATGAGGTAGGCGATCAAACTCAAAAAATCCCAAAGGGGTGATGAAGGCAGTCTTCTCTTTATCTTCTGGGTGCATAAGGATTTGATAGTATCCACTCCTTAGGTCTAGCACACTGAATCACTTACTGCCCACCAGGCAATTTAGAGCATCTTCAATCCGGGGGGTTGTGTACTGGTCTGGAATGGTTCGCTGATTTGAGTATGATAGTCAACACACATGTGAATGGACCCATTCTTCTTCCTGACAATGGGAGAGGCAAATGGACTTCTTCATTCTCGAATTATCCCTGTGGCTTTTAGTTCTTCCAAATGTTTTCTTAAATCCTCCAGGTCTCCTGGAGCTACTCTTCTGGAACGTTCCCTAAAAGGCCGGTCCTCTTTCACTCTTATTTGGTGTTCTGCACATTTGCACAGCCCACATCTAGTTAACTAGTAGAAAGACAATTTTTCTTTTTCATTAGTAGCTCTTTAACTCTGGTTAGCCACTCAGGGGGCAAGAGACCACTGCCTATATCAATATCTTCCAGCTTCAACTCATTGGCTCTGCTCTCATTCCTTGTCAACACAGAAGCAGGTAAGGGAGTGGCAGCATAAACATTTCCCAAATGCACTTGCAAATGCAGGGCAATGGGAGGACTTCCTTTATTCTTTAACCCCACAGGCAAAGTGTCATAAGGATGAATTAACTTGTCTGTAGGCCAAACGTCTGGGACTACTTCCAGCCCTGGTGGCAAGTCACTTTCTGGATCCATTTCCATCATTAGATAAGAGGAAAGTGCTTGTCCACACATCCTCACTTTGGCTCTCAAGCAGGTGACCTGACCAGGATGAATTATGTGCTCTTTCCTAGACAGGGTCCACACATAACCAGTTTAATCTTTCTTACTATCCTTCTCCCTTTGAAGGGCACAGAAAACTGCTCTCAGGAGAGGATGTAGTGTTGAGTGTTCCTGGAACAACTGAAGCATTAGCATTCTTCTGACAAAGTCAGTATTTTTCCCCACTAAAATAGATGCTGAATCCATTCCTTTTGGCCTGGGGCACACAACAGTGAGTATTTCAAAAACTTCTGTTGACCCAACAAATGAAATGGAAAATTCTAACTTGAGTGAGACATAACCATCATAAGGAAACTTCGTGTCACTTAGCCCACAGATCTTCAAATCTTCTAACTTTTCAAGTGGCAAATGTTTTAAGTATTTTTGGTAGAAGTCTCTGTACAGAATGGCAATTTGTGTACCAGTATCTAGCAGTGTTTTACTATACACTCCTTCTATTTTTACTGACATGACAGGGGACGGTCCCAGTAGGCCATCGGGTAGTTTCTGTTTCTGGTGCTGTTCAGCTGTACAGCAGTCAGCATGTGGTTGAGGTACCACCGGTTGACCTTGCCATTTTAATGGATGAGACTCTTGCTTAGTAATGCTTTGTGGTCTCAAGATGCTGAGATGGCTTTCCAATTCGGTTGTTCACCTCAGATGAGCTAGAAGTGTGCAAAGTACGTAGTTTCTCTCCCCTATTACAAGGGTTTATGTGGAAAAGAGATCCAGGATGCTGTCTCTTGATGTTAGATTTTATGGAGCTCTTTGTAACTGGGCACTCAGCTGGCTTCTTCACTGAGGCCCTTTGAAGTTTCCCTGTATTTCACTACCAATAATAGTTCATTCAGTTTTTTCAATTTCTCTGCATTAGGACACTGTCGCTTTATATGCCCTGCATCCCCACAGTGAAAACAAAACCCAGTACGAATTCTGAACACTGGCTGATTCGCTTCTTCCCTGAGTCCTTTCATGGAGGTTCTAGCTGATGTATTTCTCCCTTCAGCTAAAGTTACCATGGCTTTCTGCAATTCTGCAACTGTCTTGTGACTTGAGCTATGGCGTTGGTCAGGGAAGACACCTGCATCTGCAACTGTGACACCTCTAGATTGCGGACACTCTGGGCCACATCTCCAGTTTGAGTAGTGAGCACGACTATAGGCTCATGCTGGTGTTCACTCACTGTTTTAGTTGCTGTTGAACACTGAGATTTGGCTTCCAACGGGGCTTCCTCTTCCCTCACCTCTTTAACCAATTGAGAATATTATTAGAGTCTCTTCCCTAGTTCTCATCCTCATTTTACACACAATGGGGTCCATAGCCTGAGCTCCCTGTAAAATATGTCCGATCCGTACTTGGTCAGCTACTTTCGGATCCACCCCCTTCTTTAGGATGATCTGGTGGAGCATTTTATCTAATTGCTTAATGTAATCAGATAGTTTTTCACCAACTTCTTGGTATGTATGTTCAAACTGATACAGTAGGTCAGCATCCCTCTCGGTCATTCCAAACACATTGTGCAGTACTCCTAAATAGTCCTTGGCCGTGCAATCTTTCTTACCCATCCTTAGGTTGCGTATGGTATCCACAGCTAATCCCTTTAGACTTTCAGCTATCTGCTGCTTCTTCTGAGATTCTGGGATATCCAACTCCTCTAGGGCTTGTGAAGCCTGATCCATCCAGGATTCAAAATCTTCCTCTCCCTGAGGTGTGGGTTGTTTGCCAGAAAAGAAATGCAACTTGCAGTAGCCAAACCCAGTGAATGGCTGTGTAGTCTCTAAACATTTTTCTACAACACTTCACAAAGCATTCAAAACGTCAGGCCCTATAGTATTTACGGGCAGTGAAGCTGCAGCATCTGGTATAAGGTTCTGACCTACTTGGTTAGCTTCCACAGATATTTTCTCTGTTGCTGAGGTAGTGCACTTCTCAGGGATTACCACACAGACTGCACTCTCACCTGAAATTTGTACACTCGAAGGTATGTGCTCATACACTAAATGACTTTTCCATTCTAATAAGGCCAAAGTGCTCTGATCAGTAGGATCCATAGTGATGTCTAATAAAAATCCATGCCCTAAAACTGGTAAGGATCCTGTGACTTGATGTACTTGCATATCAGTCCATGTAACCCCTGGCAACATCAGAACTAAGCAGTGCTCTTACTGAGCATTATGCTGTTTGCACCACTTAGCGGCTACTTCTGGGTTCATGTTTCTGCTAGATTTGCTTTCCACACTTACAGGGGAATAGGATGGAGTGCAAGGCATGACAGGCAATCCTGGATGAGTCCCCAAATGTAGTGCACCTGCAGGTGTAGCTGAAGTAAAATGGGTTCCTTCCTACCTGACTCTGGTGACACCCCTATTAGGCCCAACACACCAAGAATGACAGATTTTTTTTCTAGGTGACACATCTAGTTTAAAAGGCAATAACACATCCACAAAAAAAAAAATTTCAACAGTGCACCAATTAGCAATAAGGCAAGGTGAAATATGCATGCAATGAAACCACACATTCACTGTCTTCCACAGAACTCAACAGAAAAGTCTTGACATTCAAACATGCACAAAGAAGTTAGTATCACTGAGCAGTAAAACTTTATAATGCAGCAATAAAAACACAGGAGAAAAAATGCAATGTCATTAGGCAGTAAAAGAATTATAATACAGCAATACAGTGAACAATGAAGATTTATACTGCAACAATACAAATATGAGAAAATGCAATGTCATTGATCAGTACTTAGTGACCAGACACTGTGGTTCCTCTGATGAGAAAAGTAGAAAAAACACCTGCCAGACCTCTGGTAATCATCTATGGCTTCCCTGTACTAGGCCCAAAGGTGTGGAACTACAGGTTTCAGACTTCTCTCCTGATTCCACAAAATACCATAATCCAGGATTTCAGCAAAAGACAAACACAATCTGCCACTTCACGTCCCTGTCCCCAAAGCACTAGAAAGAAAATCCAGTCATGCTGCAAGGCCCTTTTCCCTTCAGCTCCCTGTTTCAGTCTGCCCTCCATCAGCTAGTGTTCCAGTCTCCTCTTTCACTTTCGAAATTGTCTTTTATATTCTTGAAAAGAGCTCCACCTTGTGGTGTAATGAAAACTAACAGTCTATTACCTCTATAATGAAATACAGTGGGAGCTACACTTGGTATTACTACATCAAGAGCTTAGTAGTGCCCTGTACAGACACAAACATCCAGAAAGTAAATTATATCTATAAAACTTCCTTTAGAACTGAAACCTGTAGCTTAGCATGGCTTAAACAAAACCATTATGTGGAGGCAAGCTTACAGCAGCTAGCTTGCACATTAAACAGTACTATCAAATCTTAGCACAGTCTAACCTAGTTTACTGTCAAACCCTTGAGACCACCCATGGAAACATATGTATATCCCAGTCCGCTACCTACAGCAGCCCACATAAATACAGGTCCAGTCAACAGTGACATCTATCCTCAGCAATCTCTAAGCACTCACCAAAAGCAACAACAAACACCATACATACTTCTACACCCACAGGAGCCCCAAGAGCAAAGCCCATAAAGCAAGCCAACACATTACCCAGGACTCTTGTCATAAGTAACTCCATTGTACAACACACAGATGCCCCACTTGCCAGACTGAAAAAGGAGAATACAACAGTTGGTTGCTTACCTGGAGTTAGGATCTGCCAAGTTATGCATGCACTCAAGTCACTATACCACAGGTACCAATATAATTCTATCATAGTCCATACGGGAGGTAACAACCTGAGACATACTTCCCTGGACTATATGAACACAGACATTGTTGATCTCTCTGAATATGTGTCTCAAGCAAGTATGAGACTTACACTGAGAGCACCTTCATCAGGGACAATGCCATAGTATGAACAAAAGATAATTGGCTTAGTTTCTGGGTCTTTCCAGGGAGGATTCAGTATCTGACAGCATGGAAGGATGTGGTTAACAGATCACATTGTTTTGCAAAGGATGGTCTGCACCTGTTTCCCTTAGGCTTCCGAATGTTGTCTAAAATTGTATTCACACCTTTGAGACTTTTTTAGGCAATGCCAAAATGACAAACCTACTGACATAGCAAATAAAACCCAAAGAAACCTAAAGGTGTTACTGCTCAATGCTAGGAGCCTAAACAAGAAACTCCGCAACCTACATCTCTCCTAACTCTGGAGAATATAGACATCTGTGCTGTGACCAAGACATGGTTTAAATCTCCAGAAAGTACTCCATTAGTGCAAGGCTTTAGTGCCATCCACACATTTAGACTATCAGCTGCACAGACAGGGACAAAAGGTGGAACACTGTCAGCTTATATTAGCAGCAAGCATAGTTATGTTGGTTAAACAGGACCTGGAATTTAACCACATACAAATCACCATAGACAGTCACATACTACATCCTAGCAAGCCATAGGTCGCACTATATGTCCCTAGAATCTCATGACTCTTACCTAGAACTACTGGAATTAATCATTATTAAACCAAATACTCTATTCATGGCAGACATTACAACAATTTCTGGATTTTATTAATGCAATACCCTTAATCGGATAGTATGCACACTTACCAGAGGTTCAAACATAATGGACCAGGTACTCATCAATATGGCAGAGTGCTGCACCCCTCCAGTGTCACGACCTAACTAGTAAGTTCGGACCACAAAGCTGTTTCCTTCAAAATAAAAATCAAATCAGTAACTCCAATAAACCCTGTAAATGTAGGAACTATTTGAAAGCAAACTATACCCTATTAAGAGATAGTTTACCAAACTTCAATCCCCAGCCTAACCCCGAGTTCATAACAACTTATGTGGCATCGTTCACAGAGATCCTGTACAAGCATGTAAATGGCTGTAAAAAGGCTGCTATAGCTACTAAAAGTAAGCTCAAAACGAACTCTAAAAGCAAACCACACTGGTGGAATCCTAACCTTAAAAGGGTATATAAAAAAAGCAAAAAGTTATGGCTAAAATCAGGAAGAGCAACTCCCATAATGTCAGGAGTTAAACTTTACAGGAAACTAAGAGGATTAATTTTAACTCCAACAAAGCAAATTATGAGGTCAAGATAGCCTCACAGGCTAAAGATAACCACAAGGCTTTCTATAGCTATGTCCAAAACCTCAAAGGCAGCACACATCAATGTGCCAGAATGGTGGCCAGTGGTGCCACCTTCACTAAGCAGAGTGACAGTGAACTTGCTGGCTGACAAGTTCAACTCAAACCTCCCCCTACACTCCCTCCTGCCTTCTTCCATGAAATACTTACTAGCATAAACCCTCCCCCCAACTATGAACAGGGAGCAGGTCCTGGTGGCGCTCACTAAAGACAAAAGCACAACTTCAGTGGGCCCTGACAATATCCCAGGATGTCTCCTAAACAGTTGGAAACATGACCTACCTGGACCACTTGTGTCACTTTTCAACTATAGCCTCAAAACAGGCTTTGTCCCACAAGAATGGAGGACTTCAATGGTTATCAAACTTGACAAGGGTGGACCATCAACTGACCCATAAGCTACACACTTATTAGTCTGACTAGTCTAATATGCAAAGCCATGGAACAAATTATCATGAAAACGATCAACAAAATTATAGGCAAACTTCAGACATTGGAACCAACCCAGTTTGGGTTTGCCAAGGGAAGATCATGCCTACTAAACCTGGTGGACTTCTTTGAGAAGGTAACCAAGGCAATGGATGAGGAAAAACGGTGCATACCACCAACCTGTTTCTGGCCAAGGCATTCAATAAAATATCCCACTTGGGTATAGTTGACAAACTCACTGAAATGAGCATAATCCCTGACATAACTGGCTGGATTGCCAACTGGCTCACAGATAGTACCCAGAAAGTCAGGACTGGTAATACTACCTCCACTAACAGACCAGTCACCAGCAGGTATCGCAGGGTTCCGTGCTGGGTCCACATCTACTTCTTGGAGGAAAAGCCTAATGTCAAGGGCCTTTGGCTGACCAAGTATGCAAACTAGGAGCTATCACAGATTTTGCCCCATGACACAAACATCTTACAACATGGTCTAACACAGACAAATGACTGGTGCCAAAGTCATGGACTAAAACTCATTGTCAAGAAATGCATTACAGTGCCTTTTGGGAAAGTTGTCACCCATTATATTTACTCCATTGTTAAGTCACCCCTAAGAGCTGACCCAGAAGTCAGGGATCTGGGAACATATGTGGACAGTAATGTGGCCTTTGTCCAACATGTGGCCAGGGTAGTAATAAAATCATTCTATGTCACCAAACATATAAGTAAGGTCATGGCATCCAAGTCCAAGGAAGTCACAATGCCACTTCATTCGGCCCTTATCAGACCCATCACTGAATATAATACCCAATTCTGCAGTGACCTGACCAAACATATGTAACAGCTGGTATGACCAGAAAGGTTTCAGACCAGAAGAGTGTAAGGTATAAACGCATTGTCCTATATGGGTCACCTTAAAGGCTTATCTTTATAATCTTTCTCCTACAGGTTACTGACAGGTGGTAGCTCCAGCTCTAATGGACCTTCTGCACATCCACAAAAAACAGCATCAAAAACACTAGATCCAAGGATTTAAATTTTGCTTGTGACATAAATAAGACATGTTGGCGAGACAGGTATGTGTTTCAGAGGATCCCCATGTTCTGGAACAGGCTCCCCATCCATGTGAAGCAAAGTCCAACCATAATCCTATTTAAGTGGAACCTTGACCAATGGATGGGAAACCGGAAATCCACCTTGGGTCTGGCCCCCATGTCTCTGATAGACAGGCAGACAGTAATGCCCAAACTAACATACCCTTCCCCATAACGTCTAGAAACTTCCTGACATACTCCCTCCTAAAAAAACCCTATGATACATAAACATATGATTGGATTGGATTGCATGGATAAAGTTGGAGCTGAATTTATTGACTAGTAATTTTGCTATGTCCTCAGCTTTGGTGTAGGTTGTGTCCTTCACAAGCAGCTCATCACATTGCTGCATAGAGGTCTTGAGGTTGTGGACATAGCTAAAAAAGGGTTTATGACTGTCCTCAGCATGGATAGCATTTTTGATTCAAACTTGGCTTTGGTGGTTTTGATTAAACTCTTGAATTACTTATTTACTTTGACGGTGTTTGATCTAGCCTGCTGTGTGTCACTCTTCTCATATTTGGTTGTGATTTTCTTTTTTTTTTTTTATCGTAAAGCTTGTTTATGTTGAAGTTCTACCAGGGAGGTTTGTTTTGGGGGTTCGTCTTAAGCTTGTCCTGTTAAGTACAGCTGCTTCTATGCAGTTGTTGACACAATGTTACAGATTAGTGGTATATGCTTTCACAAATTCACAGGAGTTTATTGGGTTTGGGGGGGGGTGATTTGAAACTTCGTAGGGTTTGTCTTCAGAAGTTTCTAAAGAGAAAGAGTCTAGGAACTGCTGGTATCTCTAGTTTAAATTTTACTTCAAGGAGAAAAGGTTTTACCAGCATGGTATGCTGGAAGTTCATAGGTTTATAGACTACTATGAAGCTAACTGCCCTTGTGAGCCATTTCAAGCCTAGCCAATTATCCCTTGTGAGACTCAAACCCTGCACCTTGTGCTTGCAAGGCAAACACCTTAACCATTAGGCCACACTCCCAACCCCCCTTGTCCAAGTCTTGGATTTGAGACCCAAATGACAGCTAATAATTTCCTTTTACTTCTATGATCCAGACAGACTTCACTTTCACTAAGGCATACATACACACAAGCACAATCACAAGTTGATTTGAATATACTCTCACCAGACCTACAAAATTAGACTTTTTCTGTGCTCAGGGTATATTCACTCCCATAACACTCATAGTCGAGCCAAAGCAGCTATAATGGCTTCAAGTAACTACATATGTGGAGTAGAGTTACTCTCTTAGAACTCAAGACCTACCCTAAGCTCAGCCAGTCACTCTACTAAAACAAGACTCTCAAGCATACTTGAAAAAGAAAAACAGCTTGAACAGAAAGATCAAAACTATAAAGTCAGGCTTTGTCTGACAACTCTGCCTACACATATTCGCACCTTGGAAGCCACATCCCAATTATAATGAGGCATTCTAGCCAACTGTAGAAAGCATCTGTATTTTCTCACTCCTTTCAGACAAATTTCTGTAAAACCTGCCGCATTTCTTAGACAAAGAACTCAATGCAAACACTGTTAAAACATGCATTTTGTTTTCTGTGACAGGAAAAAAAAGATGCTCTATAAATGGAAACAATCTGCGTGATCCTTGCATATTAGCCAAATCATCTACTTTAAGCCCTTAGAAAATGACTCAACCCAGTGATGCCTTCTCATGACTCAGTGATGCCACTGTTGAGTCTAATTCAAGTACCCAAGATTTACAACGCTGAGTCCCAGAATGTCACTCACAGAAATGCAAGTATGTTGTGGGTACACTAAAGTCGAGGATGCCATAACTTGAACTATTCCGTTTAATCCAATGTACAGGTACTCAGAATTAGTACACATAATGCACAGCTTTAAACAAAGTTACAACACTCACCGTTTTACTTGCTTCTCATACTTCTTTGATCAAAGTCTGGGGACTTACAACCGTGGGTGTCAGACTTCAGTAGTCAACATGCAAACATAATTAAAGGAAGCTTACAGCACCACGTACCGCCTTAACTATAAAGCCAGACACGTCTGTAAACAAAGTCCCGATTCTTTAATAAAAATATGCACTTCTTCTAGCACAAGACACTTAAATAACTTTTTTTTTTGTACCCATGCCTGTCAACCATAAAGCCCAACCCCCCCCCTTCCCCGGCTACCGAACATTGCATCCACTCTAGTTACTTGGACATGTCACTTGCAATCAAGGTAAGAGCTGTCCAGGGGTGGTATCATCCATGTCTTTATTTGCATCCCAACAATGATGTTATATGTTACAGTCTAACTCCATCCTCTGTGTGGGGAGATGTGTGATCCACTTCACTGTAGGAGCACAGAATAGTTTGCCCCACATTAACTGCATTCTTCCACTCACCCATAATGAAGGCTACCACTAACAGGCAGCTTGGTGTGACTAATTCCCATTCTTGTGTTCTGCATCTCTGTGAGGTGGCCTATTCAGTATGCAGGCAGCTGTACCCCACCCTCCATTTAGGAAGGGTTTACTCATTATAGACAACACATCAAGTTACACAGCTGAGAATCAAACAAGGTTCACCTAAGCCACAATGAGACTTTTAACAATCTATACCACTGGTACATAGTGCACTCATAATAATATTAACAAATTGGAATACACAAACACTTTCATAACGTATCCTGTAATGCAATTATAAAAATGTTCCCCGAGATACGCCTGGTAGCTGAAACAGTCTCATGCATGTGTAATTATATTTTACATATTGCCTAACATCTTCTGCATCACACATGAGTAATTACATTTTATTTTATCTAACATGCTCTTTTTCACACAGTCAGGCACACAAACAAAAAATAGATATGTTTAAACGAGTTCACTACAGAATACCGAAATTCCAAAATCTAGAGACTCTAAATCCAGAGGACCAGAATCTCGAGAATGCGGAATCTCAGACATTAAAAAAACAAACAATAAAACATCCAGCAAAGTATTCCAACCTGTATGTAGTGGGGCAAGCCCCCCCTCACCCCCTGCAACTTAAATATACCAACTTCGAGATCGCACTATAGTGGAGTGAATGGCAAAGTTCCCATTCCGCACTGTATGGCAATCCCATTTCACTACCTTTGAGATTCCGCAATCGCGAGATTCTGGTCCTCGGGATTTAGATTCTCGGGATTGTGGAGTTTTGGTATTCTGTAGTGATCCCGTTTAAATACAGCTTGTAGGTTTATCCTTCTATGAGATCACTGTATAATTAAGTACACGTGGTAGTCTTCTGCAGCAGGGGTCACATTTCTATCTCCATCCTTTCTCCCAAACCTTATTTTTTACCAGTAGATGTCATATCAAATTTAATAAACTCCCAGCATATTCTAGTCAAGAGTTCTTCTCTCTCAGCTAGAATATGGACTGCCCATTTTCCCACCTACCAGCCAGAAAACCATCAGCACACTCCAGACAACCTCCAACAGTATCTGATGACTCATTAAAAAATTATCCCTCTGTGACCATCACTGCATCACCCTAGAAAAAGCCAAATGGCTACCAGTTAAACAAAGATCTAATCTCTATTAGCATCTGAACTCTACAAACTACTCCATCTACAAACACTTATTGCCCTTGTAGTTACACATCATGAAAAACCTCCTCATACAACCTGAGACACAACCCCCAAGCCACACCAACTGTCATCACAACAGAATTAAACTCCACAGAATTGTACATTCATTCCCTTTTTAGGCACCTACTCTTAGGCAAGTGCTCCCCCCAATGACTTAAAAGAAACTTAGTCTAAACTTAGAATGTAGCTTAAAAACACTTCCTCATTCAAGCCAAATGCTCCTGCTTTAACATAGGACATACCACCTAACACACTATCTTTAACATAAGACATACAGTGGATATAAAAAGTTTACACACCCCTGTTAAAATTCCAGGTTTTTGTGATATAAAAAAACGAGACCACAAAAAATAATTTCAAAACTTTTCCCACCTTTAATATGACCTATAACCTGTACAATTCAACTGAAAAAATAAAAAAAAATCTGTTAGGGGGAAAAATATAAAAAATGTACAATAAGCTGGTTGCATAAGTATGCACACCCTTAAACTAATACTTTGTTGAAGCACTTTTTGATTTAATTACAGCATTCAGTCTTCTTGAGTACACACCTGCCATCAATTAAAGAGACTCTGATTAACCCCAAATAAAGTTCAGCTGTCCTAGTAGGATTTTCCTGACATTTACTCAGTTGCCTGCTACAGCAAATCCAAGGTTCACAAACAGCTTGCAAAGCATCAAAGGGATCTCATAGGTTCATAGGTAGGTACTAGGCTATCGGCCCTGGGGCCTATACAAGCCCAGCCAAAAAGATACCCTGGCTTTTGCCACCCAAGAAAATTATTTTCCTGTGCCACTGTCGAGCAGAGCCACAGAGGTGATCCCCGGGGTGAATTTCTTATTTCCCATCCAATCATCAAGATTTTTCTTGAAGAGTGCTAATGAGGAGCTTTGTTTGATACAGATAGGTAGTTTATACCAGAGTATGGGAAGTCTCTGGGACAGGAATCTATCCCTCCGGCATGTTCTGTTTATTGTGGTGACAAGGTTTAGGTCCCTAGAGCATGTAGTTCGGTGGGACTGGGATTTATTTAAGTGGAGCATGTCCAACAGCTCTGGGTTTGACATAGCTTTGTATGTTAGGCAGAGATCACCTCTGAGTAGGCGATATGCGATGGAGTAAAGCTGGAGTTTTTTGAGACTGTCTGCGTAGGGCATCTGTTTGAGGCCGGTAATCCTCTTTGTGAGGTATTTCTGCAGCCTTTCCAGTTGTTGTAGATGTCTTGTGAGGTACATACCAAAAGGGGCGTTGTACTCTATAATGGGTCTAATGAGTGATAAGTAGAGGGGAACAATGACCTCTTTTTTTCTGGATGAGAAACCTTTTGTGATGAGGTGTGCCATGTAGAAGGATTTCCTGACTACTGTGGCGATGTGATTATCAAAGGAGAGACTACTGTCCCCCTGTGTCCCAATGTCTTTTATCACACTTTTGGTGTTAAGTATACTACCGCCTATGTTGTAGTTCATGGGTACAGAGTTTTTACCAAAGGGGATGACAATGCACTTTTTAGCATTGAGCTTGAGGCCATGGCTTTGACACCAAGCATCTGTCTCAGTGAGGCGCTTTTGTAGGATGTCCACATCGTTAGGAGTTTTGATTATGGCTCCTAGTTTGCAGTCATCTGCGAACTTCATTAGTCAAAGACCTTCTGTGCTAGCCTGTACTTCAGAGAAGTAGATACCAAACAGGAGAGGACCCAGGACTGAACCCTGTGGTACTCCACTTGTCACTGGTCTGAAGTCGGATTTGGAGTCTGCTACTTTCACAGTGTGGGTTCTGTCATTGAGCCAGTTGGCAACCCATCTTGTGACATTGGGATTTATACCTAGTTTAGTGAGTTTATCTATAATTCCAGAGTGGGGGATGGTGTCGAAAGCCTTAGCAAGATCTAGATAGGCTGTGTGAACCACCTTACCCTTGTCTACGGCTTTGGTGACTGCTTCAAAGAAGTCTATCAGGTTTAGGAGACATGATTTGCCTTTTACAAATCCAAACTGGGTGGGATCCAGAGTTTGGAGATTACCAATGTCTTTGTTTATAAGTTCCATGATGATACGTTCCATGGCCTTGCAGACCAGGCTCGTCAGGCTAATGGGGCGGTAGTTCCCGGGGTCCATGGTGGCTTCCCCCTTGTGGAGTGGGATAACCGTTGCTGTGCGCCATTCAGCGGGCACAAAGCCTGAGGTGAGGCTATGATTGAACATGGTACTTAGGTGGGATGCCAGTTCGTTCTGCAGTTTGTGTAGAATGCAGCCTGGGATGTTGTCTGGTCCCATGGATGCTGTGTTCTTGGCTTTGGAGTGTGTGATTTTTACCTGTGCAGCCGTGATTAGAGGAACTTTGCATTCTTCCGGTATAGATATGGCCTCTTTAGGGGGTGAGAGGGGGGTAAAGTTATCACTGAACCTATCTGCCAGGATGTTGGCAATATCAGTTGGGTCTGTATATTTAGTGCCATTGTGCTGCAACTCAGAGCAGATCTGAGTGTTGCCATTGAGATTCTTGACATAGCTATAGAATGCTTTGTGGTTGTCTTTAGAATCAGCGGCAATTTTGTTTTCATAACTAGCTTTGGAGGATTTTATCAGGGATCGCAGCTTCTTATTGAGGCTGACCAGGGAGCTCCTCCACTCGTGGGATTTTACTCTCTTTTGCAAGAGTTTCTTCCTTCTGCTGTACAGTTTGTTTATGGCAGGGGACCACCAGATTGGCTTCCTTTTTTTGGAGGATAGCATCTTGGTTCTGTTTGGGATAGCACGATCCATGCACTCATGCAAGTGCTTATAAAATGCAATTGTGTAGGATTCAGTAGTCGTAACTGTATTGTCCATCTGCATGGGTGTCATGAAGTTCACCACTTCTGTCTTAAGAAGCATGAAGTTGGCTTTGGAGAAATTCTTTACCATGGTTTCCTTAATGAGGGGTGGAGGCAGGATGTGGATATCTAGGGTAATTAGCTTATGGTTGGATCGGACCAATGAGGCATTGACTTCAGGTGTGGAACACCGGTCACTCATATTGGTAATGACTAGATCTAGGATATTGTTGCCCCTGGTGAGGGTGTGGATAAGTTGATCCAGGGCATTGGAGTTTATGAATTCCAGAAAGCGTTGAGTAAAGGAGTTGGTACATGAGTCGTTTTCCCAGTTAATGGTGGGGTAGTTGAAATCGCCCATTATTAGGGTGTTTAGTTGAACCCTAATATTTTCCAGTACATCAAGAAAAGAGGAGTGGGAATCCTGGGGCATGGTGGGTGATCTGTAGCAAGCTACAATTTGGATTGCAGTTTTGCCCAGAGTTAGTTGCACTTGGATAACCTTGGCTGCATTATGCTGAGCAACTAGCCTGGAGGTGTGGCTATCCTTAATGAGTATGGACACACCTCCACCTTTGGTGTTACGGTCCAGGTTACATGGCCAAAAAGTGTGGTATGAGTTATAGCCTGGTAGTGCAGAGGTGCTCTCTGAAGCCTTGAACCAGGTCTCAGTCACTGCACAGATATCGATGTTCTCCATTTTAAGGAGTGCCTCGAGTGAGTGCATTTTGAGATTTAGACTTCTAGGATTGAGTAGCATCACCCTCAGTTTTTGCTTCCCTGTTCCTGTTATGGTGGTAAATTTGCCATATGAACCTTGCCTAAAAAAGGCACTATAGGAGCGGCAAGAACATTAGCCAGTATCCAGAATCCCAGGGGTGACAGGTGCAGGCCATCTCTGGCAAAGCATCGTGGTCTGTCGACCATGTCATCCCAGGCAGACAGATACTGGATCATTGTTGGAAGGTATCAGTCAGGAGAAATGTACAAAAACATTTCCACAGCATTGGATATACCATGGAACACAGTGAAGACAGTCATCAAAAAGTGGAGAAAATATGGGACAACAGTGACGTTGCAAAGAACTGGACATCCCTCCAAAATTGATGAAAAGACAAGACAAAAACTGGTCAGGAAGGCTGCCAAAAGACTTACAGCAACACTGAAGGAACTTCAGGAATTTATGGCAAGTACTGGTTGTGTACTACATGTGACAACAATCTCCCATATTCTCCATATGTGTGGGCTATGGGATAGGGTTGCAAGACAGAAGCCTTTTCTTACACAGAAAAACGTCCAGGCCTGGCTAAAATTTGCAAAACAGTACATCAAGTCTCCCAAAAGCATGTGGGAAAATGGGTTAAGATCTGATGAGACCAAGGTTGAACTTTTTGGCCACAATTCCCAAAAGGTACGTTCGCCGCAAAAACAACACTTTGCATCACCAAAAGATCACCATCCCAACGGTGAAGCATGATGGTGGCAATATCATGCTTTAGGGTTGCTTTTCTTCAGCTGGAACTGAGGCTTTAGTCAAGGTGGAGGGAATTATGAACAGTTCCAAATACCAGTCACTTTTGTCCCAAAACCTTCAGGCATCTGCTAAAAAGCTGAAGATGAAGAAGAATTTCACCTTTCAACACGACAATGACCTCAAGCGTACATCCAAATTAAAAAAAAGAATGGCTTCACCAGAAAAAAAATAAAGTTTTGGAATGGCCCAGCCAGAGCCCAGACCTAAATCCAATAAAAAATCTGTGAGGTGACCTGAAGAGGGCTGTGCATAAGAGAGACCCTCGCAATCTGACAGATTTGGAGTGCTTATGCAAGGAAGAGTGGGCAAATATTGCCAAGTCAAGAAGTGCCATGCTGATAGACTCCTACCCAAGAAGACTGAATGCTGTAATTAAATCAAAAGGTGCTTCAACAAAGTAATAGTTTAAGGGTGTGCACACACAACAAAGTAATAGTTTAAGGGTGTGCACACACAACAAAGTATTAGTTTAAGGGTGTGCACACACAACAAAGTATTTGTTTAAGGGTGTGCACACTTATGCAACCAGCTACTCGTACATTTTTTAAATTTTTTCCCTAACAGATTTGTTTGTTTTTCAATTGAATTGTACAGGTTATAGGTCACATTAAAGGTGGGAAAAGTTTTTAAATAATTTATTGCTGTCTCATTTTTTTATATCACAAAAACCTGGCATTTTAACAGGAGTGTGTAAACTTTTTATATCCACTGTACCATTTAACACAATATCTTTAACATAAGACATACCACCTAAGACAATATCTTTAACATAGGATATACCACCGAACACACTATCTTTAACATACGAAATACCACCTAAGACAATATCTTGAACACAGGATACAACACCTAACACACTACCTTTAACATAAAACATACCACCTAAGACAATATCTTTAACAAAGGATATAACACCTAACACGCTATCTTTAACATGCGATATACCACCTAAGACAATATCTTTATCATAGGATATACCACCTAAGACAATATCTTTAACATAGGAAATACCACCTAAGACAATTTCTTTAACATAGGAAATACCACCTAAGACAATATCTTAACATAGAATATACCACCTAACACACTATCTTTAACATACGACATACCACCTAAGACAATATCTTTAACATACTGCATACCACCTAACACACTATCTTTAACATACGACATACCACCTAACACAAGATCTTTAACATAGGATATAACACCTAACACACTATCTTTAACATACGACATACCACCCAAGACAATATCATTAACATAGGATATAACACCTAACACGCTATCTTTAACATACGACATACCACCTAACACACTATCTTTAACATATGACATGCTGCCTAACACACTATCCCTCTATTCTTTCCACTTCTCTTTTCCTCTCACAGAATTATTGAAAGTTCACCCACTTTAAAAACTAATGTAAATATTGTACATTATACTCTGCATGTTTACTATAATGTACATATTCATTTTTCTCTATGTAAATAATCTAAGCTACTCTGTTACTGCTTACATGTCTTCCTTTATTGTTTGTGAAACATTATGTATTTCACCTGGACTGAGACTGAAATTAGTATTGATTGGTGCACCATTTTGGTACACAAATATAAACTATTTTGGTAGCTACGTCATGCTGGCTCAACATGATCTCTCCATGAATAAATATGAAAAGACAATATTGGATTGGCTGTCTGTAACTCCCCTCATGCAATCTATGTTGTTGTACCTATTAATCTACTTTAAAGGATGGACTTTCATCCTCTTTACAGCTACACGCCAGCTTCTTCTTTTTTTTTTTTTTAACAATATCTTGAAAATTATCAAGAGTAATGACCTCCAATTCCTTTTTTACAGTGTAATGTTTCACTAGAGCAATGTTTCGATTTGTTTAGTCAAATTATCTCATGATTTCCATGTACTATAAAAGTTAGACAAAAACAAAGTAAAAGAACACTAAGTGTGTCACAGTTTTGAAAGAAAACAGCAATGCAATTACTATTACCACAGTAGAGGCAGGAAGTGCAAACAGCTTTAAAAGCTGTTAAACAATTCCATCAAATTGTCAAAAAATATTGAATGAAGTATTTCATCCTGTTTGTTTTCCACAGCTCTTCTCTGGTGGTCACTGATGCCTGTTAATGCTCTAGTTAGCGACAAGGGGTGTTTATACAACAAAATCACTGTAAAGGCAGACTTCTTAATCACTGTACTCCAAGTATTACATTTCTGTTCACATTATTACAATTTGTGTTGTTATACACATACTTGTGTGTGTGTGATATATATATATAGATATAGATATACACACACACACACACACACACACACACACACACACACACACACACACACACACGCACATATAAATGCCTGTATGTATACATGGGGGGCTATATACAGCTGAGAAAGTAAGACATATAAACTCAGTGACATTTTTACACAGCTGTGCTATGTTAATACACAAAGTTTTTGACTGCTCTCTCTCTCTCTCTCATATACTCAGGCACATACAATGCACAGAAATCAAATCCTTGATTAAATCTATATACTGTATACTTGTCAGGAAAAGCATCTAGCTATAGTAAGGAGAGACTTGAAAAGACAGAAGATACCATACTACTCCATAAAGAGGGGTCAAAACATAGATGTGATGATTCTAGGATCCCTGCTGTATTCATCTGTTTATGCATAGTGCACCTCCATGCACAATTGCTTACTATCTTGCAGGGGAGTAACCACTGGTGGATACAGATGCAAAACTGTCAGTAGATAAATTTTCCCTTATCCAACAGAGAAGTCCTTAAATTGTGCTTAGCTGCTCAGAGAGCACCTCAGCTGCACTTTTGCCTCTTAAACAGCCCCAAAACCAACAAATCTACAAGAGTCTCATACCATTTAGAGAACCCCTGCTAGTATAGACCCTTTATAGAGCACCCCATTAGTATAGACCCCATTTAGAGCACCCAGTTATACTACACTCCTAAATTGTCTCTCCCCACTGTGATAACAGGATTTAACCTAGCATTATGGATAGTCAGTTTTCTTTCATTTCTCCTACCAGCCTGATTGACATGGGTATCTTGAGGCAGTGTAGCAACTGCCTTATGCACACTGACAACCCTCTACTCCTAAATCACCCAAATCCAATTTGTGAGAGATGCATCTACACTAAGAATCTGGAATCCTTGCTCTCTCACGTAGATCAGTAACACTGAACAGGTTGTCAGATCACATACTACACCTCCTATGCAAACCGTGCACTCAACACATAAACCATCATACATGGAGGTACTCACCAGAAACCCACCTAAACACCAGAGACCTTCCAAACACAGACATGCTACATCTAATACAGCACTCAATACACATAAAAACACAAGCACCGGTGCCTCATCAAATAAGCTCCTAAGGCAAAGCACATCCAAAATAAATTTTTTAGTCATAGGTGACTCCATTATGAGATACACAGATGTCCCACTCACCAGGCTGGACAAGGAGAAGGTTACAGTCAGCTGTCTGTCGGGTGCCAGGATCCATAAGATCATACATGCACTCAAGTCTAACAACAAGCACTGTTATGACTCCGTCATAGTTCATGTTGGTGTGAATGACTTGAGACCCACCTCTCTGGACTATGTGGAGAGAGACATGATTGAGCTATATGAATACATGTCCCAGGCAGGTGTGTCCCTAACCTTGAGCAGTATTCTACCCTCACCTAGGCTGATGCCACAATATAAACAAAAAATGATTGACCAACAATTGGCTAAGTTTCTGTTGTCATTCTAAAGGGATCCGGTTCCTGTCAGCCTGGGATGACATGGTTGATAGACCAAGCTGCCTTGCCACAAATGGTCTTCACTTGTCACCTCTAGGCTTTTGGTTTTTGGCTAAGGCACTTGCCTCCCCCATAGTGCCTTTTTTAGGCAAGGTCAAGAAAATATTTCCAACATGACAATATCACTCACAAATTATGTTGCTAAATGCTAGGCATTTAAATCAGAAACTGCACTCGCTATTAGCACTCCTCTTCCTGGAAGATGTTGCCATCTGTGCAGTCACAGAAACTTGGCTCAGGGCCACAGAGAGTACCGCATCCTTGCAAGGCTACAATACCTTCCATACTTTCAGACCGCAAAATAAACATGTGAGAAACAAAGGAGGAGGTTGTATGTATCTTCATCAAAGATAAACTACATCTCTACACTGGTTACACAGGAAAACTCCATGGAATTACTCAAGTTCAACTAACTGTGGGTAAGACCCCCCCCTTCAAGTTATTTTTAGCGGGTCTACATCACTTCATCGAAACAGCAGAAGTTCGAACACCATATATTCGAACTTCTAACCTCGAAGTGCAAAACCATCTAAGGCTTAGAACAACGATTTTGTTTCCCAGGAAAAAAAAATCGCTGTTCCAAGAAACACAGACACAACACAAGCACACCAAAAAATAGCAATCCACACACATACACTTAAAATCCTACATCTAACCCTACACTAAACTGTACATACACTACTATCTATCCACTTACCTTAACCCAAACCCACACCCTAAGGTCAGTCACTATCGCACACTCACCTGGCCCGCGCCCTAACCCTAACTCACCTATCCTGCCCTAACCCTAAAGTCTGTCACTGTCGCACACCCACCTCACCTGCGTCCTAACTCACCTAACCCGTGCCCTAACCCCAACGTCCACGCAATCACACACTTACCTGAACCCAACCCGTAACTTTCCACCACAGTGCTGAAAATCACGAAGCCACAGAAACGGCCCACCAAATTCTTTCCCTGGGAAAGAATTTGGTGTCCCGCAGCTTCACGTTAATCAGTTTTTGAATTTCACAGTTCGAACATATGGTGTTCGAACTGCTGAAGTTTCAACTAACTGAAAGGAACCCATTTTTAGCTATAGCACCCCTTCAATGAACCAAGATACCCCCTCTGTTTATTTGGACCTACTTGAGTCAATCAAATTACAAACAAACACTATGGTCATGGGCAATTTTAACTATCCCTCCATTGACTGAGAAACGTATACGAGTACCAACATACTTGCACAAAGGTTTCTGGACTTCGTTAACACAAATGCCCTGGAACAAATAGTATGCAACGCCACAAGGGGCTCAAATAGTCTCAACCTGGTCCTCACCAACATGGGTGATCATTGCACCACCACAAGTATAGGACCCTCACTGGTTAAATCTGATCAAATCAGTCACATTTGAAGTAGCTATAACACCTGAATCCCTCTTAGGTGAAGTCAGGCTAAACAATTTCACCAAAGCTAATTATACTCTCCTAAGGGATGGCATAAATAATTTCCAATTGTGTCTGCCTACAGAGCAATCTCGGATCCAAACCTAATGGAAAAGCTGCACATCCGCAAGTCAAATGGGACAAGGATCACCCGCTCCAGGGACCTTAACTTGGCCTGCAACATAAATAGGACCTGCTGGAGAGACAAATATGTCTCTCAGAGGTTGCCACTCCTCTGGAATAGGCTACCAATTCACATCAAACAAAGCCCTTCTACGACCCTGTTTAAGCATAGCCTGGATGACTGGATGGGAAACCGTAAATTCCTGCCAGGGATTACACATATGACCCTTCTAGATAGGGGTAGTCGTTGCTAACCAAGATCTCGAGTTTTGGCAAGTTACTTGACATTGAGTTTCTCTAGTATTATACGGGACACACATGGCTAGGCTTATAAAGACCTTTGGCTCAATAGCCCAGTAACCACCTATGAACCTATAATATGCGTGCACACACACACACACACACACACACACACACACACACACACACACACACACACACACACACACACACACACCTGGCAATAATATCAGAAAGTTAACAATTCTGAATTAACAAAACAATTATGGTCTCAACACAGTATGATTTATAACCTGGAAAAGTATGAAGATATTCCTCCTTTTACTGCTACAGACATAGTTAAGACAGAGATGATGAAGTGGATGAAAGAGCAGTCCCACCAGTTAAATTACTCGTAAATCAACTGTGGAATGTCAGCTAGTGGCTACGTTTCCCAAATATCTTGCTGTTTGTTATTTCCTTAAAGAACGTCTGTCATCTGAGAACTCAAGCATCTTAAGTTTTCATATTAGAAATCATTTCCAAGGTTGAGAAGACAACTCTATCAACACAATTAACACAAAAACAACACAGGCTCTCATACTACAGCCAAGCTCTTCAAAATACTGAACAAAGGGTGGGTTGTAACTATATGAGTCGGAAAATCATACATAAATGGTGAGTTCATCCATGTTTTCTTCTACCACTAGCATTCCTGTGTTTTTAAATGCCCTGTGTAAGCATCATTAGCAATGCAAACACTAATTCACTTTTGAAAAATAAATAACTATTCAAGAGTATGGGGGTGGTAGTGTTGTCAAGGGAGAAAGTCAGGCAGATCAAGAGAGAGGGGAATCACCTCTTACAAGAAATGGAACTATTTCAAATGTCAAATCTAACAATAATTCACATCTATAAGAGCCACAAAGTATAAACTCAAGAATGTAGGACACATTTCAAAGATGCACATAAGCATTTTGGTATTCCGCACTAAAGCCTCTGTGTGCACAAAACAAATATGAATCATTACCCCAAAATACAGTGGTTTCTGGTGTGCACAGAAGAAATGTACAATCTGACTTCATTTTACAAAAGATTCTGCAAAAGATCTGCCTTCAGCACAGAAATAACAGAACCTTCAGGGTTGTGAAATCACATTTTAGACTAAAAGAGGATGAAATAGCAACTTCTGAACTTACAACATGACCAAAGGCCTAAAACAAGTCAGTCTAAAAATATTCTGTCACTGATGCCTTAAGTGTAGCCAAATCAGGAAAAGATGCTTCTCACCACTTTCTGACTTCAATTTACAATTATTTTCACTTTAAAAGGTATTGCTTTTTGTACACATCAATAATAAAAACAAAAACCACAAATGAGCTAACAGGTTTTGTTCAAAAGATAAGCGGTTTCAGAGGAAGACTGTAAAAAAACATTAAACTTACTCACTTTTTTCTACTCAACTTAACTGTACCTATTTTATCTCTGGCTCATGTACATAATCTTCCAGGCTAACAGACAGGATGATACAAGCTATACACGGTAATTTAACAAACAACTATGAACTGTGAACAACATAACCAAGGACCTGATGTGGGGAGCCACGTTATGGTTACTATGACGACAACATTTAAAAAGCAAAACAAGAGTAAAAAGTAAGAATTCCTTCAGCATATCTCAAGTGTTGCCTTTCTATAATGCAGAATTTCAGTGGGGAATGACCTCCAAAAAAAACTTCTTACCTGCACCCATACTTCAGCATCAACAGTCATAAAATAGTTCTCTTTCACACAGTAAAAAAACAGCAAAACAGTTAAGGTTTCTGCCTCATTTCTTCATGAATTCTAGCTCAGTTCTGAATTATTTCTACATTACCCCTGTGTCTTAGTGGGTTTTCTTTGGTTTCCTCCTATCCCCCCTCCAAAAAAAAACAAGCTGGCAGACTGACCACAAATGGTACATTTACCCTTGTTTATGTGGCCCAAATTATGACCAAAAGAACCTTAGGAGACCAGCTGACCAATCCCCTTATCACTTTAATAAATAAATAAACTTTTATTACCCTATAATGTTTAACTTGTCAAAACAGCTGACTGCGACTGTATTAAATAAAGTAAGCCAACTTGTTAAGAGGGCAACAGGGACACTACATCCTGAGATGACCAAGGCATGCAAAAGCTGTGTCTTTTTAAAGCAAACAACACATGGATGCTTAATTCAAAGCTTTCTGTGTTCTTTGAGTGAAGCATGTATGTTTGCTATGCATTGCCTATATAGACTCTGCTGAAAAAAAAAAAGAAAAATGTTTTTACACAGTCCACTAGGCTCCTGCAGGCGTGTTGTACTGCTCTCTTGTTAAATGTTTCATGTTTATTCTGTAATGGTTTACACTGAGGGTTTCCCACATCCAGTTTGAAATTTTGCCACTCTCTGCCTTTAATCCATACAGCTTCTACTTTTTGTGAAATCAACTCTGAATCTGTTAAACTGATTGCTTACAGAAGCAGTTATGAATTTGACAATTATCAGCAATGTTTGTTTACCTGTAATAAAGAAAGGTGAGTTACATGTTACTATATGGTTATCCTAGAAGACCCACTATGAAAAGTACAGCTGTGTACACTTACCATAAATGTAGATGTTCGAGTGTATTCACTGTTGCAGTCATTACATTTGGATTATCTGCCTGCAGGTAGCCCTCAGCCAGCCTAAATATCAAAGTCTTGGGTCCTGCGTCGGATGCTCTCTCGTCTTCAATGATGTCAGGTCGTCAGGGGTATAAAACATGCAGCCGACGGCATTACATCAGTTTTTCTTGCCCCGGATGTCAGGTGCCCCCATAATGGAAAGCAATTATATGTTAGATTACACCTCCAACAAAAAGCAAATACACCAGAAAGCTGAAAAACACTAAAAAAGAAGAAAAGTATAGCCTAGAGAAGTCAGGGGGCTGGAGGGAGGATAACCAGGACTGCAACAGTGAATACACTCGAACATCTACATTTATGGTAAGTGCACACAACTGTACTATGTTCTTCGTGTTTCACTGTTGCAGTCATTACATTTGGGTTGATTCCCAAAGCTAAGGAAGGGAGGAGGCATTTAGAGAGCATTAGGACAAGCTATTAAGCCCTGCAAAACTGCAGTGGCAAAACTGGATTTAGAAAAAATAGGCATGTGGTAATGCTTGGTGAAGGTATGTACAGAGATCCAGGTAGCAGCTTCTAGGATGTCCCTGGTAGGGACATCTCTGAGAAAAGCTGTAGAAGTAGATGCAGCCCTGGTGGAATGCGATCCTATCCTCTGTGAGGTAGGTTTTCCATGATGCTTATAGCAGAAATTAATGCAATGGCCTATCCACTTAGAAATTGTTTACTTTGAAATGGCCTTCCCCTCTGCCCCTGCAGCAAAGCCAACTAGCAACTGTTCAGATTTTCTGAAAGGCTTAGTCCTGTCCAAATGAAATCTAAGTTGTCTGTGCACGTCCAAAGAGTGCAGTATTCGTTCTCCTTTGTTTTGTGGATTTGGGGAAAAAGTAGGCAAATGAATGGACTGATTAAGTGCCACACTAGAGACCACCTTGGGCATAAAGGAAAGATTGGTCCTGAGGGACACCCTGTCTGCATGGAAGATGATGAAGGGCTCCATTGCCATAAGGGCTTGCAATTCACTCTTCTAGTTGAAGTGATGGCTAGAAGGAAGGCTGTTTTCCAAGAAAGGAATTTCAACTCTGCAGTTGCAGCTGGCTCAAAAGGAGGGAGAGTGAGCTTTTCCAAAACAAAGTTAAGGTCCCAGGCCGGAGTAGGGGCTCTCCTGGGTGGTCTTAAATTTTTTTGCCCCTCTGAGGAATTGCTTTAGCAGGGGATGAGAAAAGAGGGGTGGTTCAGTATTATAGTGTGCTGAGATGGCAGAGACATGAATTTTAATTGACAAGAAGGAAAGGCCCTTGTGGAGCATCTCTAAGTACTGAAGAATATGAGGTAAGCTGGTCACAGCTGTGCCCATCCCCTGAGTCTGGCTCCAGGAACAATATCTTTTCCACTTTTCAGCATAGGATTTTCTAGTACTAGGCCTCCTTGCCTCCAGAATGACATCTAACACCTGCTTACTGAGGGATACTATTGGAGAGCTCAAGGAATTAGCCAGGCTGCAAGGTTCAGGATTTGAAGCTGAGGGTGCAAAATCTGGTCCTCCTGCTGGGACAGCAGGGAAGGGGTTTGAGGCAGGTGCCATGGTTCCAGCAGAGACATACTGCGCAAGAGGGGGTACCAGTGCTGGCGTGGCCAGTCTGGCACAGTCAGTATTGTCCTTGGTTTGTCCTTTTTTATCTTTAGTAGAACGTTCGAGAGAAGAGGGAGAGGGGGGAAAGGCATAAACTGAGAGGCTTTTCCAGGTGAAGGACAGGGCTTCCACCTTCCAAGCTTGACTGTGGGAAGTCCTTGTGCAGAATTTGTCCAATTGGTAGTTCTGAGGGGAGGCAAACAGGTCTATTTCTGGATTCCCCCATTTGTTTCTCAAAAGACTGAATATCTTTGTTTCCAGTTTCCACTCGTGTGGGTCCATGAGATTTCTGCTTAGGTCGTCTGCCAGTGTATTTAGCTTGCCTGGCAGGAATTGAGCTTGTAGGTGCACTTGGTAGCTCAGGGCAGTGTTCCACAGAGCCATGGCTAGTCTGCAGAGAGGTTACGAGTGTGTTCCCCCCTGCTTGTTTATGTACCACATCACAGTGGTGTTGTCTGTCTTTACCATTAATTGTCCTGGAAGAATGTGGTCCTTGAAGGCTGTCGGGGAATTCTGTACAGCTAACATTTCTTTTTGATTGATATGCAGTTGCATTTGACTCGGGTTCCATTTGCCCTGAATGCACTGCCCTGCCAAATGAGCCCCCCATGCATAGTCTGATGCGTCTGTTGTTAGGGTTTGTGCGGCAGGGGGTAGAGTGAATGGGAGCCCCTTGTTGTGGTAGCAGGCCTCTGTCCACCAAAGGAACTCTGTCTTTATACAAGGAATGATAAGAATCATTGATTCCAGGTCCTGAGAATGTTGACACCATAGGCTTTTTAGATACCATTGTAGTTTCCTCATATGCAGTCTTGCATATGGAATTAGTAGAATGCAAGAGGCCATGAACCTCAGGGCTTGCAGGAATTTCCTTGCAGATACCTGGGTCTTTGTGTCCAGTAGTTTGAAGTAGGCTGTCAAATAAACTTGTTTCTCTGGCATGAGGTAATCCATCTGGGAAGTTGTGTTCAAGCTTGCTCCCAGGAATACAATTTGTTGGCAGGGTACTAGATGAGATTTATTTTTGTTTATGGTGTACCCCAGTGAGGTTAGAAGTTTATTTACAAATGCCAGATGTTTTAGTAGCATCTCCTGGCTGTCTGCCTGAATTAGACAATCGTCCAGGTATGGGTATATTTGAATATTTCTTTGTCTGCAAAATGCAATGACTGTAGCTAGACACTTTGTGAATACCCTGGGCACAGTAGACAAGCCAAAGGGAAGTGCAGAGAACTGATAGTGCATGGAGCCTGCTCTGAAGCATAGGTATTTCCTGCAAGATTACCTTATTGGAATGTGCAGGTAAGTTTCTTTTAAGTCTAAGGTTGCCAACCAGGCATCTTTACCTAGCATAAGAAGCAGCTGTTGAACAGTTAGCATTTTGAATTTTGGGATTATCAAAAAGGTGTTTAGAATAGAGAGGTCCAGGGTAGGACGCCAGGAGTGGTCTTTTCTGGGTACCAGGAAAAGTCTTGAGTAAAAACCTTGTCCCCTTTTTACTGCTGGGACAGGTTGAATAGTTCTGATACTTAGAAGAGGAAAACCTGCTGTTGAGCCTCCGCCCACTGATTTGGGGGGGGGGGGGGTCTGGGCAACTGCTTGGGGTTAGTAAGGTGTGTAAGTGAAATCTGAATCCTTGGAAAACTATATTTAAAACCCACTTGTCCTGGGTAATGAGTTCCCAGTTCTTTGCGTGCAGGGTGATCTTTCCCCCTAAGGGAGCAGGCAGTTGAGCAGGGCTTGGAAGGTTTAAGGTTAAGTCACTGTGACAGTTTTCCATAGGGGGGAGTCTTACTACTTCCAATTTTGGAAGTGGGAGCCCCCCACTGCATAGACCTGTGAGTACCTTGCGACTGCAGCCTAGTTGGTCTGCTGTTCTTGGGTTTGGACTGAGAAGGCCTGGAAGAGACAGGAAAGGACCAATTCTTAGAAGGCCAATGCCTGCTAAATCTAGGAGGCTGTACATGCAGGAAATCTTTAACAGTTTGCATAGATTTAGCTTTTTCCTCCATCTTTTTAAGCACTTCTTCTGCTTTGTTGCCATACAGGCGGTCTTGGTTTAAGGGAGCATCCAGTAATTTAGCTTTAACATGATCTGACAAAGTCTGCTCCTTAAGACAAGCATGCCTTCTAAGTACACACCCAGTGACAGCAGCCCTGCAAGATGCTTCTAAAGAGTCAAAACCACATTGCAAAGTAGGTTTACCAACTTGTTCAGCAGAATGCATTAAGTCCTGTAATTCTTTATTTTCAGCACAGTCAGGAATCAACATCATTTTCTGTTTAAGCAGTCCCATAATATGCTGCTGATACTTTAACATATGAAACTGGCAGTTTAAGGCCCTTATGGCCAAAATAGCAGACGTGTATACCTTTTTACCCCATCTGTCCAAGGCCCTGGAATCTCTATCAGAGGGGGTAGGGTTTTTGGCAGTAGTAGCCTTAATGCCTTTAGGTCCTTGGGAAATGGTCTCTGGGTCTGCAGTAGGATTCTTGAAGAGGAACTTGTGAGAGTCAGGTACTCTGTAATACCTGTCAGGCTTCTTGGGAGCTGGAGGTAAAGTGTCTGGGGCCAGGCTAGATTCCAAGAAGGCATCATCTACAATGTCCAGGACAGGAGGGATAGTTAAAGGCCTGTACTGAGGGAGGGGTAAGAATTCCCTAAGCCTCTTTTCGGAGTCAGAGTAATCCTGGCATTCCCAAAGGAAATGCTCCCTAAGAGTGTGCAAGGTTTCACTAAAAGAAAAATCTTCTGGAGGGGAAGCAGAGGGAATGGAATCCTCTGCATCAGAATCCTCATAGGTAGATAAGGGCAAATCCTGGTAATCAGAAGAAACAGAAATTTCAGAATCCTGATCAGAAGAATCAGAAGGAAAATCAGTTTGGGGTGTCTTAGAGGGGGAAGGCTGGCTTCCCTAATTAAAGTAATAAGGTCTTCAGCCATTCTTATCATTTGTTTTTGAGGCATATGGGCCTGACCATGTGGTTTGGATGTCGGTTTTCTAGGTGTGTGTCGAGTTTTAGGCCTTGAAGAAGATGGTGTCGGTTTGAAATGCAAGTCAGTAGCCCTGAATACACCCTCAGAAGGCGGTGCCTGCACAGTGGCTCCGGACCCATCCAAGGTAGAGACATCCGCAGGTTTCATAATCGAAGAAGCATCTCACGGCATACCGGACTCCGAATGGGTCTCAGTAGAGGCCTGCAAATCTGAAGTAGCTGGTATCAGCGGCTGCAAAAGCACCTCACTGAGAACTGGTGAACTGGCGACTAGCTTAAAGGAGGCTTCGTCAGCAGCTTTGGACCTATGCGGTCTGTCTCTGTCTTTATCTTTATGTTTTTTCGGAATGTCGGTAGTCGGATGGCTTACTGAAGCCATTTCTGGATAGTTAAACTGAGTAACGAAATAATTTTCTGCAAAAAGAAACCAACGATGAATAATCTGGGGATTAAATAAGGCACAAAACCGACAATGAGGGACGTCGTGGTCTGGGCCTAAGCAAGTAATGCAGTACGAATGAAAATCTTTATGAGGTATTTGCTTTCCACAGGTAATACAATTGTTAACTTTTACTGACATTGGTTAAGAGCAAGAAAAAGGATCTCCAATGGGGTACTTAGCTTTTATGAAGACTTCGGTTCTGAAACTCGAAAATGAAAATTTCAGGAGTCAGCCGAACAGCACTTGTGAACTGCTTCTGCTTCGGGCACCTCGCGGCAAGAAAGACTGATGTAATGGCATTGGTTGCATGTTTTATACCCCTGATGACCTGATGTCATGGAAGAAGAGACAGCATCCGACGCAGGACCCAAGACTTTGATATTCAGGTCAGCTGAGGGCTACCTGCAGGTAGATAACCCAAATGTAATGACTGCAACAGTGAAACATGAAGAACATATGAACTTTTTACCCTGGCATCCAACTGATGCAATTTAAGAGATACCGTATACTGTTCATAAATACTGGAACTCATAAACAGATTTTCGTATTATTTCTGTACATATATGTGGAAAGTACAGTTGTGTACACTTACTATAAATGTAGATGTTCGGTATATTCACTGTTGCAGTCAACAACTGTGGGTTATCTCTGCTGTGGTAGCCCTTGGCCGGCCCGAATACCAGAGTCAATGTTTTTCTGCTTCGCCTGCTGTCGCTTGCTGACTGATGTCAGGTCGTCAGTGCTATAAAGCAAGGCAGCTAACACCATTACTTCATTATTTCCTGCCCTAACCATATGGTGAAGTGGTCATGGGGGCTAAAAGCCAACATAAGAAGCTTATGTCTCCCTAAGGAAAGAGGATATAAGGTGGAAGGAGGGAGGGAAATCAGGACTGCAACAGTGAATATACTCAAACATCTACATTTATGGTAAGTGTACACAACTGTACTATGTTGTTAGTGTTTCACTTTTGCAGTCATCACCTGTGGGAGGATTCCCAAAGCTGAGGAGAGGGGTGGAAGGATTAGCTAGAGACCTAGGCATGGGTAAGCATGCCCTGTAGAACTGCAGAGGCAAACACTGCCCTAGCCTTAGAGGAAAGAGGTAGGTGGTAATGCTTTGTAAAGGTATGGAAAGAGGTCCAGGTAGCAGCTTCCAAGATGTCCCTGGTGGGAGCTCTTCTGAGGAATGCTGTGGAAGTGGAGGCTGCCCTAGTGGAATGGGTACGAATAGACTTAGGGGGTGGTGTCCCATGTAATCTCTAGCAGAAATGAATACAGTGTGATATCCATTTGGAAATGGTTTACTTGGAAATGGGCTTCCCCTCTGCTCCTGGGGAAAAGCTGACAAGAAGTTGGTATGTTTTCCTGAAAGGTTTAGTATGGTCCAGGTAGTATCTGAGCTGTCAGTGCACATCTAGTGAGTGCAGAATTCTTTCCCCCTTGTTTTGAGGGTTAGGGAAGAAGGTGGGTAAATGTATGGCCTGGTTGAGAGTCACATTAGATACCACCATGGGCATAAAGGAGGGGTTAGTCCTCAGGGAGAACCTGTCTACATGGAAAATGATGAAGGGCTCAATGGCCATCAGTGCCTGAAGTTCTGAAACCCTTCTGGCTGAGGAGATAGCTAGTAGGAAAGCAGTCTTCCAGGAGAGGTACTTCAGTTCTACTGAAGGAGCAGGTTCAAAGGGTGGTAAGGTTAGTTTTTCCAAAACAAAATTCAGGTCCCAGGCTGGCATGGGTGTCCTTCTGGGAGGCCTGATATTAGAAGCCTCTCTGAGGAATTGTTTAATCAAAGGATGTGGAACAGGGGCTGATCTGTATCAAAATGAGCTGAAATGGCTAAGGTGTGAATTTTAATAGAAGAGAAGGAGAAACCACTATTGAGTAACTCTGCTAGATAGTCCAGGACAAGAGGGATGGAAGGTTGTGAGGAACTGGCCCCTCTGGACTGTCTCCAGGAACCAGAATCTTTTCCATTTCCCTGCATAAGATTTTCTGGTGCTGGGCCTTCCAGCCTCTGTGATAATGTCTGGGACTGGTTTGCTTAACTGGGAACCCTAGTTTGCTTTTAGAGTATTAGCCATGCTGACAGTTGGAGAGAGTCTGCAAGTCTGGGTGCAGCACCCCCCCCCCCACACACACACACACACACCTGAGTCAAGAGGTCTGAGATCAGGGGAAACTGCCTGGGAGACTGATGTCAGGCTGTGCAGTAAGGGGTACCAATCTTATCTGGGCCAATCTGGAGCAATGAGGATGGCCTTTGGTTCCCCCTCCCTTATCTTGATCAGTAACCTGGGAATAAGAGGCAGAGGAGGGAATGCGTACACAAAGAGGGAGGTCCACGGGAAGGTCAAGGCATCCACCTTCCATGCCAGGTGGTGATACTCCCTGGTACAGATTTTTTTTTTTTTTTAGCTGGTGGTTGAGGTGCGAAGCAAAGAGATCCACCTCTGGCGTTCCCCAATCCTGAGTGACTTGCAAAAAGATTTTGCTGTGGAGCTGTCATTCATGGGGGTCCAGTAAGTTTCTGCTTAAGTGGTCTGCCAGAGTGTTGTTGATCCCTGGTAGGTAGTGGGCTATTAGGTGTAATCCCATGGAGGAGGCTGTCACAGCCAGAGGTTCATGGCTAGCCTGCACAGAGGGTAAGATTGGGACCCTCCCTGTTTGTTGATGTACCACATTACTGTGGTGTTGTCTGCTTTGATAAGGAGAACCCCTGGCCTGAGCTGGGGTTTAAAGGATGTCAGAGCCTTTTGTACTGCCATCATTTCCTTCTGGTTGATGTGTAAGGGAAGGTGCTGGGCATCCCAAAGACCTTGGGTGCACCTGCCTGCTAGGTCAGCACCTCAAGCAATGTCTGAGGCGTGGGTGGTGATGGTCTACCCAGAAGGGTGGAGGATGAATGGAAGACCCTTGTTCTTGGCACAGGCCCCTGTCCACCAGAGAAACTCTGTCCTTATACAGGGGATCAAAGGGAGAGAGGTCTCTAGAGGCTGAGAGTGCTAACACCAAAGGTTCTTTAGATACCACTTAAGTTTTCTCATGTGAAGCCTTTCCAGGGGAATTAGAAGGATGCAAGATACCGTGTACCCCAAAGGTTGCAGGAATTTCCTCGCCATGAGGTGACTTCTGGAAGCCAGCTGGGTAAAGTAGAGAGGCAGGAATCTCTGCTTTTCTGGGGATAGGAAGACCATTTGGGATGCTGTGTCCAGCAGTGCTCCCAAGAAAATGATCCTCCCGGGGGGGGTGTTTGCTTTGATTTCTTCTCGTAGATAGTGAACCCTAAGGAAGTTAGGAGGGTTTTGACAAAGAGGAAGTCCTGGAGCAGCTTTTCTTTGCACTCTGCCTGAATGAGGCAGTCATCCAGATAAGTGTAAATCTGTATATTTCTCTGTCTGGAAAATGCTATGGCCAGGGCTAAGCATTTGGTGAATACCCTGGGAGCAGTAGATAAGCCAAAGGGTAGCTGAGAGAACTGTAAGTGTTATGAGCCTGCTCTGAAGTGCAGGAATTTCCTGCAGGATTCCCTTATGAGGATGTGGAGGTAGGCATCTTTTAGGTCTAGGGTCACTAACCAGGCATTTTTGTCAGCATAGGTACCAGATGCTGCAAAGTTAGCATTTTGAATTTGGGGACCACCAGGGAGGTGTTCAGAATGGATAGATCCAGGATGGAGTGCCAAGTGCCCTCTTTTCTGGGAACAAGGAATAGTCTGGAATAAAAGCCTTTGCCTGCTTGATCTGTGGGAACAGGTTCTACTGCCCCCTGGGATATGAAAGTTTGGACTTGTTTCAATGCCTCTGCCCACTGATTTGTAGGTATGTCTGGGTACCCTCTTGGAATTGGGAGTTTGCTGAAAGAGAATCTGTATCCCTGAAAAATTATCTGTAAGACCCATTAGTCCTTTGTTACAGAAAGCCAATTCTCTTTGCAGAAGGAGAGCCTTCCTCCTAGCTTTTAGTGAGTGAAAGGAGGGCAGAGGGGGTAGAGGGATTCATTGAGAGTTTTTGCCATATAAAGATGGCTTAGAACTCCCTGCCTTTGGGGCGGAAGTGGTCCACTCTTTGGTTCTCTGCTGTCCCTGGGATAGGGGCCTAGGTGGTCCGTCCCTGTGGGGCTTACCTTGCCCTGTCTGCTAGGTGCAGGAAAGGACCAGTGCTTAGAGGGAAAAATCCTGCTGAACCTAGGAGGTTGAACCTGAAAGAAATCTTTTACTGTTTGCATAGATTTTGCTTTGTCTTCCATCTTTTTAAGCACCTCTTCTGCTATTACTCCAAACAAGCGGTCCTTATCCAAGGGTGCATCAATTAATTTAGACTTGACATGATCAGGGAAAGGTTGTTCCTTCAACCATGCATGTTCTCCTAATGACAGATCCTGACACTGCCACCCTGCTTGAGGCTTCTAGGGTGTCATATCCACAGTGTAAGGAGTGTTTGGCCACTTGACAAGTAGAGTGCAGTAAATCTGCTAACTCTTTTGAATTGGCACAGTCAGAAAAGGTAGAAATCTTTAGCTTTAATAGTTCCAAAGTGTGTTGTTGATATTTTAACATATGGAACTGACAGTTGAGTGCTCTGATAGCTAAGGTTGCAGAGGTGTATACTTTTTTACCCCATCTGTTAGAGCTCTGGAATCCTTGTCAGAAGGAATAGGATTCTTGGTAGAACTGGCCTTAGCTCCTTTAGGTCCCTTTGTAATAACCTCCGGGTCTGCAGCAGAATTTCTGTACAGGTATTTGTGAGAATCCAGTACTCAGTAATACATGTCAGGTTTACTGGGAGCAAGTGGGAGGGCATCAGGGGCTCAGCTGGATTCATGAAAAACATCATCCACCACTTCTAAGATAGGGGGATGGCCAGGGGTCTGTGCTAGGACAAGTCTAGAAACTCTCTAACTCTTTTCTTAGACAGAGGGAAGTCCTGAGATACCCAGTGGAAATGTTCCATGAGGGTGTGAAGGGTTTCTCCAACGGAAAGGTCTTCTGGTGGGGAGGCAGAAGGAATGGAATCCTCTGCATCTGAATCCTCATAAGCAGTCAGAGGTTGTTGTTCTTCAAAATCTGAATAATCAGATTCCTCAGAATCCTGCTCTGTCATTAGTTCAGGAGAAGGGTGGTTTTTCCTTTTAGAAGTTGTGGTCTGACTACCCCTGATAAGGGAGATAAGATCCTCCCTGCCAGGAGTAAGATGGTGGCTAGAGGTAGATTTTCTAGGAGTAGCCTGGCTTCTAGGCCTAAGAGTATTCATAAGTCTGAGAGAAACAGTTGTCGGAAGAGAAGACATTGAATTTTTGTCTAGAATAGGTAGTGCAAAAGGCCTCCTCGGAAGCCGGTGCCTGCATCGCAGCTCCGGAACCAACCGATGCACAGACAACTAAAGGCTCGAAAGATGAAGAAGATTTCTGCGGCATACCAGACTCCAAAATGGTCTCGGTAGAAGCCTGTGTAGATATATCAGGCAGCAGGGGCTGCAAAAGTGCCTCACTGAATTCCAGAGAACGGACGACCTGCTTAGCCTTGTGTGGTCTGTTTCTAACTTTATCTCTACATTTTTCGGAATGTCTATGGATTGCTGGCTGACAGATGCTATTTTGGAATGCGAAGATGGAAGATGAAAATTCCGGTCTACAATAAGAGCTCTACGATGAATGGTTCTTGCATTAAATAGGGCACAGAACCAGCAATGGGGGAATGTTGTGGTCTGGGCCTAAACAAGTACGCAGTATGAATGGAAGTCTCGTTGTAGGATCTGCTTTCCACAGGCGAGACAATTGTTAACTTTTTTGGACATCAGTTAGTGCAAGAAAAAAGGATCCCCAACGGGGTTCTTAGCTTTAGACATTTTCAGCTGTAAGTCGAATGGTGGTAGAGACCAAACAGCAGACTTGCGAACTGCTTCTGCTACGGGGTCCACGGCAAGAAAGACTGATGTAATGGTGTCAGCTGCCTTGCTTTACAGCACTGACGACCTGACATCAGTCAACAAGCGACAGCAGCCGATGCAGAAAAACACGGACTCTGGTATTAGGGTCAGCTGAGGGATACCACAGCAAGGATAACCAGGTCTATATTAGAACACCGAACTTTCAAAATTTCGAGTGTTCTAATATCGAGCCATTTTCAGCGAACGCTGAAAATATCGAAGAAACAAAAAAAAACAAATATTTTCCTAGGGAAAGAATTCGGTTGTCCATTTCTGTTGCTTCAGTATTTTCAGCGCTGTGGTGGAAAGTTACGTGTCGGGTTCAGGTAAGTGTGCAATTGTGTGGACGTGAGGGTTAGGGCGGGTTAGTTGAGCTAGGGTTAGGGCGCGGGTGAGGTGACTGTGCGATAGTGACAGACCTTAGAGTTAGGGTTTGGGTTAAGATACGTGGATAGTTAGTGGTGCATGTATACTTTAGTGTAGGGTTAGGTGTAAGAGTTTAGGTGTATCTGTGTGGATTGCTGTTTGTTTGGTGTGCTTGTGTTGTGTGTGTGTGTGTTTTGGAACAGCAATTTTTTTTCCCTAGGAAAAAATTCGCTCTTCTGCATGTTCGATGTTTTAAATTTTCGATTAATATGGATCGATATTAGAACACTCGAAATTTTGAAAGTTCGGTGTTCTAATATAGACCCGGGATAACCCACAGGTGATGACTGCAACAGTGAAACACAAAGAACATCAAAGAATGCAGAAATGACTTATCTGAGTACCACTGGAAAGATGACAAACTGATGCACATCAGTGCTCTTAATAAGGATTCAACAGGTCAATTTTCTAAGTAAATACAAGTCTGAGAATATTTTTCTGCATCACAGGAATATTGAAACAAAATAAGCACCACTTTTAAAAGTTTTGAAATCACTACCACTGCATAGTTTCAAAATCACTACCACTGCATGTTTTTCTTGAATAAAGTTTTAAAATTTTTTCCTTTAATGCCTGTTTTTCTTTTTTTTTTTTTTTTTTTGAGATCACCCTTTCTTTGCCACCTGCCTTGGAAATACTGATTTGTCAGTAAACTTTAAGGACTTGGGGGGTTACTGTACCTAGGTCTATAACAAGGCAGTGTTAGTCAGGGTATAAACAGTTCAAAATTTGTACTCATAAAGATCCACTGAAAGTACCGAAGACATTTTTAACAGGTTCCCATCAACCAACAGCTAATTTCTCTGGGCTACACATTGCAACATCAGATCCAACATGTTACATGGACAATACAGGTGCAAACTACAAAAGAGAAGTAAGATGATCAGAGTTGATTAATTCATTTTTTTTTCTACAGTACATTTTATTTTGCTGCACCCAGGACCAGATGGCTCCTTTTCCTTGACCCTTTTGACTCATTCATTCCAAAGGGATGGGAACTTAGCATTTGTGGGTGAAGTGAGAGCCATATGAGCCATTTGTACTGACCTAGGAACCACAAAACAGCCCTCCATTCCCTGGCATGAGTCAAGTGGCAAGGAGTTCGCCAGCTTGCCGGTCCTGGGCAATGGTTGGCCTACCTTCTTGTCCATGGGAGCACCATGCCTCCACATTTATATATTTTTATTTATTGACATTTGTTAACTGAGTTGGTCCAGCTAGGCTTGTGGCCTATTTTCAGTGGAGACCCGAGGAGAGAAGCTCCAGTTACAATTTACATTATGTAAAAACAATATAAAAAAATGAAAAATAAAAATTTCACAAATTATAGAATTTGAAAATACAAGTCTAAGATACAAAGTAGAAAGCATGCACATAGTAATATACACATAGGGTTATTTACAAGATAAATATAGATTTATGTAAAAATGTAATTCTTTCAGTATTGTCAAATTTGTATAGCAAAGCAGAGTGACTAGGTGAAGTGAAGGTAGATTATGATAGATACATATACAGGGGCAGGGTGGGATTAAGTTGGGTCATGACAAGGGCAAGTTTTGGTATTAAGTAAATGAAGTTTGAGTTCTTTTTAAGTGTGATGGGTGGGTGATGGAACGTATGTGTAGGGGCAGTTTGTTCCAAGCTTGGGCTACAGAGAATTTATACAGAAGTTTGCCTACATTTTTCTTTGGTTGGTAGATATCGAGGAGTTGCTGGTTAGAGGTGCTGAGGGTCCAAGGTGGGGTATTGGTGGAGACTATGGATGAGACAGCTGGGCAGGAAGACGGTTTGTAAAGAATAGAGTGTAATGTTAGAAATTGTGCTAGAATGATTTGTTGAGGGAGTTCATAGGTAGGTGCTAGGCTATCTGCCCGAGGGCATTTATAAGCCTAGCTAGAGTGTGTCGGCTTTTGCCGTCCCATTGATTAATTAACTGATCTTCTGTCAAGCAGAGCCAATGAAGTGATCCCAGGGGTGTATTTTCTGTTTCCCATCCACTCATCAAGGTTTCTCTTGAAGAGTGTTAGTGAGGGGCTCTGCCTGATGTAATTTGAAATTTTGTTCCAAAGCATGGGGAGTCTCTGTGACCAGAATCTATCCCTCCAGCATGTTCTATTTATTGTTGTGGTGAGATTTAGCTCACTAGAGCGCGTGGCTCGCAGTGACTTGGATTTCTTTAGGTGGAGCATGTCCATCAATTCTGAGTTGGATATGGCTTTGTAAGTCAGGCAGAGATCACCTCTGAGTAAGTGTTATGCCACTGAGTACAGCCAGAATTTTTTCAGTCGGGCTGCATAGGACATATTTTTGAGACCAGTAATCCTCTTGGTGAGGTACGTTTGTGGTCTTTCCAGCTGTTGGAAGTGTCTTGTGAGGTACATCCCAAATGGGGCATTGTACTCTATGATGGGTCTAATGAGTGACGAGTAGAGGGGCACTATAACCTCTTTATTTCTAGATGCGAACCCTTTAGTAATTAGATGGGCCACACAGAAGGATTTCCTAACTACTTTGGCAATATGATTGTCAAAGGAGAGATTACTATCTATCTGGGTCCCCAGATCTCTTATTACCTCTTCTGTATTAAGGAGGCTGCCACCTATGTGGTAATTCGTGAGTGTTTTGTTTTTCGCAAATGGGATGACTATGCATTTTTTGGCGTTTAGCTTGAGGCCATGACTTTGACACCAGGTGTCCATCTCAGTAAGGCCCTTTTGGAGGATGTCTGTGTCAGCTGGAGAGACAATTATGGTTCCCAGTTTGCAGTCATCGGCAAACTTGTTTAGCCATAGTCCTCCTGTGTTTGCCTGTATTTCTGAGAAGTATATGCCGAACAGTAGGGGTCCCAGGACTGAGCCTTGCAGGACACCACTTGTAACTGGTTTAGAGTCGGACCTGGAGCCCGCTATTCTTACCGTGTGAGTTCTGTCTGTAAGCCAGTTGGCAACCCATCTCATGACGTAGGGGTTTATGTTCAGGCTGGTGATTTTTTCTGTAATACCCGAGTGGGGAATGGTGTCGAAAGCCTTGGTGAGGTCAAGGTAGGTTGTGTGAACCACCTTTCCCTCGTCTATGGCCTTGGTGACTGTCTCGAAGAAGTCAACCAGGTTTAGTAGGCATGATCTACCCTTAACAAAGCCAAACTGGGTTGGGTCAAGTGTTTGGAGGTTTCCAATGTCTTTGTTAATGAGTACCATGATGATGCACTCCATAACCTTGCAGACCAGGCTAGTCTGGCTTATGGGGTGATAGTTACCAGGGTCAGTTGTGGCCCCTCCTTTGTGGAGAGGAATAACCATTGCTGTGTGCCATTCTATAGGCACATAGCCTGTGGAGAGGCTGAGGTTGAAGAGCGTGTTTAGGTGGGGGGTTAGTTCGTTCTGTAGTTCGTGCAAGACGCAGCCTGGGACACCATCTGGTCCCACTGATGCTGTGTTTTTGGCTTTTGAAAGGGCTGTTTTTACCTGTGCATCTGTGATTTTTGGGACACTACACTTTTCCGGTATTGTTGTGGGCCCTTTTTGAGGTGAGAGGGGGGTGAAGTTTGCACTGAATCTATCTGCCAGGATGTTGGCAATATCAGTAGGTTCAGTATATTTTGTGCTATTTTGCACTAGTTTAGTGCATATCTTCGAGTTGCCACTTAGATTCTTAACATAGCTAAAGAAGGCTTTGTAGTTATCTTTTGAATCCTTGGCTATTTTTCTTTCGAAGTTAGCCTTGGATGATTTCATGAGGGACCTCAGTTTCTTACTGATACTGATCAGGATGTCTTTCCTTCTTGGGATTTGCTTTTTTTCTGAACTAGTTTCCTCCTTCTATTGTATAGCCTGTTTACTGCAGGGGTCCACCAAACTGGTTTATTTCTCTTAGAGGAGTGAGTCTTGGTTTTGCTAGGGATGGCACAATCCATGCATCCTTGTACGTGCTCATAGAGTGCATTTGTAAAGGTTTCTGCATCTTGGATAGCATTATCCTTAAGCGTGGGGGCTGTGAAACTTACCACCTCTGTCTTAAGTAAGGTGAAGTTTGCTTTAGAAAAGTTTTTTACTGTGGTTTCCTTAGTTGGGGACGGTGGTGGGGTGTGGACATCCAGAGTGATTACTTTATGGTCTGATCTAACCAGTGACGGGTTGACCTTTGGTGTGGAACATCTGTCGCCATGTTGGTGATGACCAGGTCCAATATGTTTTCACCTCTGGTAGGGGAGTTTACCAGCTGATCCAGGGCATTTGGCCAGGCAGTGGTGTGAGTTGGATGGAGAGTTTGTAATAAACCTAGCTATTTTATGGTATGTTTGTTGAAGTTTGTTCAAGGCTGTGGCCTGAATGTTGGTTAGAACAGGGGCAGTATAAGTGAGGGAGGGGAGGAGCAGTGCCTGTGCGAGAGAGAGTCTAACAGTAGAAGTTAAACATTTTTTGTTGTGGTATAGCAAACCTAGTTTCTGATGTGTTATTTTTATGCATTGTAGTATGTGCAGGTTGAATTTGAGTTCATCATCAATGTTGACACCTAGGAGCTTTGTGTGGGTTTCAGGATTAATGATTGTACTGTTGGAGGATGTAATGGTAAAGGTGGATTTATGGTGAGAAAGAGTATGAGTTTGGCCTTTTTAGGGATGAGGATGAGTACATTGTCAGACAACCATTTTTAGGTGGACAGAAAGGTGTGTTCGGTTTGAGTGTGGAGTTCAGAGATATTGCTGAAGATGGAGATGAGAGCTGAGTCGTCTGCATATTGGATGAGGGAGGATTGCTTGCTAGATGCATAAAGTTCATCAGTGAAGATGTTGAATAGCAGGGGACCCAAGATGAATCCTTGTGGTACTTCGGTTGGGACTGGTATGAAGGGAGAGTAGGAAGAGAGCCATCTGACACATTATTGCCTACTGGAAAGGTAGCTGGAGAACCAGGTGAGGGATGTAGATGACAGGTTTAGGTTACCAAGTTTTGATAGTAGTATGGGGTGAGAGACTGTGTCAAAGGCCTTTGAAAGGTCACAAAGAGGCAGGATACGAGTAGATTATTGTCTTGGGCCTTGGCGATAGTATGGGTAAAGGATAGTAGGGGTCTATATTATAACCGTGGCAGACTAAAACCGCGAATACATAAACGTCAACACATAATGAGCGAACTACCAGAACAGTGAACCACCAGAACAGCAAAAGGCAAAATATCGAATGGATTTGTTCAGCCAGCAGGGTGATTCTGGGGATAAGGGTATATACCCTTTTCCCCATTGTAATGTGATCTTGGAGTTGGTATATTTAAACAGGGGGGTGGGGGTGCATGGGGGCTTGCCCCCCTGCAGAAGTGTGTCTTGTTATTGTTTTTGGTAGCTGGTTTACGTATACTTACATGGCGCTGTTGGTTAGGGAAATCCGTTCGATATTTTGCCTTTCACTGTTCTGGTGGTTCGCTCATTATGTGTCGACGTTTATGTATTCACGGTTTTAGTCTTTACCGGTTATAATATAGACCCGGGCAGTAGTTGTACTGTGATTAGGTCGGAATCCATGTTGAGTGGAATTAAGAAGGTTATGTTGGAGGAGATAGTTGAGAAGTTGTGAATGAATGCATTTTCAAGTATCTTAGAGTGGGGGATAGGATGGCGATGGGTCAGTAGTTCGATGGGTCGGTTGAGTTTCCTCATTTATGCAGAGGAATAGTGAAGAAAATTCCCATAGGAGAGGGACAGTAGCTTCAATAATTGATCCGTTTACGAGAACAGATACAGGACAGGCTATAGATTCAGCAGCAAGTTTAAGGATTATCAGTGGAGGGAGAGCAAGATTTAAGTCACAGAAGAAGAGATTTAATGTAGGATGTGGGAACAGGATGGAAGGAGAAAAGGTTATTGGTGAGTGGATTGGGAGGGGTAGGGGAAGCTGTTGTGTTAGGACTGGATGGTGTGAGTTTTTGGATTGTTTTCAATAAAGTGGTTATTCAGGAGTTTTGCAGTTTCCTGAGGAGATTTATTAGGATAAGGGGACAGGTTGGTGGGACAGCCTGGAGAAAGATTTTTGTTAAGCGCAGACCAAAAGTTATGAGGGTTGGATTTGCTGTTGAGTTGTGCAAAGCTATAGTAGGCCTTTTTGTCTTTATTAACTTGTTTCTTGACAAGGTTCTGTAATTCTCTGTAATTTTGTAGTAAGGGAAGTTCCTTAGTTTTAACCCAGGCTTTCCAAGCATTGTCTCTTTTTTGCGTAAGATACCTAGTGTCCTTAGAAAGCCAGGGAGCATAATTTGATTTTAGTCTAATTTTCCTGGAGGGAGTAAGGAAATTTAGGGTATTCAGGAAAATGCTATTGAACTTATTGACTGCGTTATTGAGAAGGACTTGCATAAGGATGGACCAGTCAATACTAGATAACATATCATTTTCTCTCATCTTCCCAGTGCTTTAGTGCACTATAATAGTGCAAGCTCTGCTGGCACAGACTCCCCCAGGTAACACTTCATACTACCAAAAGGTGTCGCTCTTCTGGCAGGTCACAGCTGTCTCCTACCCCCAGAATGGGTAGCCATTAAGTAGCTGCTCATCTCCATCCTCCCTGGCCAGATTCTACAGGCATCACAGCTACTAATTAAGCTTAGGGTGCCTGCGGCCTAGTCAGGGTTTTATCCCTCTAAGCCACAGAGATGGCTCTCTAGTGTATAAATTATCCACAAGTCAACATATGCCTGCTGGTATATTGGAACAGAGAGAAGACAACACCTGCTAATAAAAACAAGACACAAAATCAGCCTTTTAACAATAAGAACAGAATATGACGGCTGGTGGGGACTGAATAAACAAGCCTTGACTCTTATGACCAACATCTTGTATCATCCAGGTCCCTCCTTGATCATTAGTTCTTTCTCCATCAGATCACTCACATTCATTTAGGCTTGCAAAGTAATTTAATGGCTCATCTTACTGCTTCTGCCTTCACCAACTTCAGCTGAAAATTTTTAATAACATTTCCTCTAGATGTCTCTGTGAGGATCTACCTTCTTGATTCTCTTAGTAACGAACTGCATTCTGGCTTTCTAGCAAGCTTTTTTAATCAAGATATGTTATAAGTGTCATCCATTTGTTTGAAAGACAATGCATCAAGACATAGATGGCTGAGTGCCTCTCACTGTGTGTCTCAGAGACCAGTTTTAAGATCTTGTCAAGTATTTAAGTGAGCGAATAACTGCTTTTACAGATGCAGGGGAAGGGCACTCTATATATATGGGTCTATGTTGAATCAACGAAATTACATTTCTCCAAAATGTCATTTTGCAAGCCCGTTTTTCCAAAAGTGCATTCATCCAAAAGTGCACTTTCGCGAAAAACCAGTTCAAGGAAAAAAAAAACAAAACAGAGCAACACTAAACACATTTATGCAGGTGGCAAGCTTGCCTGTACCCCCCATACCACCAGCTACTTATATATTCTAACTCGGAGATCACACTACAGTGGGGATAAGGGAATATTCCCTTATCCCCACTGTGCCACAATCTTACAGATAACTTGACAGCCTTCCCTTTACAGAGATAGGATACCTTGTATTTACAGCTTCAGTACTTCTGCGTCTTGGCCATTTTCTCTAAATGAGAAATATATCCCTCAATAAGGAGGATTTGTCCTCCTCTTTGCGATTTAGTGCTGCGATACATTTCTCCTAGTACTTCGGCAGCACTCCTACACAAATCCGCCATGCTTGGAATGGGTATGTACGTACAAAGTCTTTCACATGTCTGTTTTATTTAAAGGAGTATGCCTACATATTCTCGGTGGATAGTAATTCAGAGCTCTCAGTTTCCATGATGTAACTTTCCGCTAAAAAGCAGTTTTGGTGTAATCAGCTCTGTATTTTCCCATTCGTTGAAATGTAATTTTATGGAATGAAGGTAGACCCATATATATATATATATATATATATATATATATATATATACACACACACACACATATATACATATACACACACATGCATACATGGTTCACCTTTATATAGTTGCAAATCAGATTGTTGATCAGTCCATTGTGCAAACCAAAATGCCAAATTCTGCATGTCGAATGTCACCGAAGTTAAAAATTCAGCAAATCAAACAGATTCGCTGAGTTTCGAACTAAAATGTTGAACACACAATGTAATGCAAGGTAGCAAGCCCCCCTGCCCCCCCACTTTAATACTCTAACTCCGAGATCGCACTACAGTGGGGAAAGGGTCCATTTCCCGATCACCACAATAGTGCAATCCACACCCAAAATGCCGAATCTGCGGTGAGCGAATGTCACTGTGCATTTGCTCATTGTACATTCGAAGCATTTTTTTTTTCAACTTTCCTAAATCTTGAAAAAGTCCTTTTGGACTTTTGGCATTCACACATGTGCAGTACGCACATATAAAGGTAAACCTGCGTACATATATTTATATACATAGAGCATGAGAGAGAAACTGTATATAGGTGTAGAGCAGTAGGTCAAAATGGACACTGCCATGACCCCCAGGAGATCGATGACAGAATGTCAAAATAATCAATATCGACACATTCCGTGCATGTTCCGGGGATTACCCCACAGAACACTTACCAATGGCAAGTGTTTTTGCAGGGGGCAAGTCTCTCTGTACCCCTCACACCCCCTGATAGTTATATATCTATCTCCAAGATCACACAATCCCTGGAGAATGGATATATTCCCCAACCTAGGGACTGTTGAACTTGTAGAGCTGTCAACCACCTCTCCTGGGTGTGAGGGCAGTGTCAGTTCAAGCTACTGCCGCAAACCCATATATACATATGGTTTACTATGATGTATGCAAACATCATGCTGTCAAACACTGTGTGTTCGAAATCATGGTCTGAAAGGTTCATTTAATCAAATCCCGGTTCTCATATGGTTGACTTGCATGGTGCACTCGACCATAGGAGAATCAATGTACTGACACTGTGAACTGAGGTCGCACTGCAGTGAGGAACAGGGAATTAGCCCATTTCCTCACTGTAGTGCAATCTTGGAGTTGGTATAGTTAATAATGCAGGGGGTGTGGGGAGTACAGGGGGGAAAGCCCCCCTGCAAAATACTGGATTTAACGTACTGTTGAATGTTTAGTTCAACGGTACGTTAACATGCACGCAGAAGGTGACTGATGTCACTTTCTGCTATGTCGAAAACAATGTTTTCATGTTCACATTTGTTTACTATGCGAAGTTTCAAATCCAACATTTAGGTTCAAAGTTCTTAATGTTCGACCGATGTGGATTCAAAATTTCCATAGTAAACCTCTCGCTCTCTCTCTCTCTACATATATATATATATATACATATATATATATATATACATATATATACATACACATATAGACACACACATAAAAATACATACACATGATAACTTCTTAAGGACATATAAGTGCTTCAGCTAAATGGCTTCTGAATGCCTGTTAAAAGAAAAAGTTAAATCTTTATGAGTAAGTATAATACAATGATATGGCCTGTGACAGCTGTTTGAAATGAGTGTCATTATTACTAATTGGGACCAAACTCGAAAGATTCTTACATCCTGAAATGAATTTACCACAGTGGAAAAAGTGCTCTTTCCCAGAAGATTCAGCCATTCAGAGACAGAACAATAAAGTTTGGAAAGTGGGTCAGAGCACCACAGAACAATGTCAATCAGCAATGGAATGTCTCTTTGTGTGTTTCAATTCATAAAAGTATTGTTTTGCCAAAGGACTGTGCCAAAACAGCAATCAACAAAAAAACATGTCAATCAATGGCACTGTGGCCCATGAAAGGTTAGCAGTTCTGCAATCAAATTTCCTACCACACTGATGAAATATTGCTAGGCATCTTGTGATTCTTTGCTCAAAATATTGGCTACTTTCTTGGGAGGAACAGTCAGTCTCTTCCTGCCACTCCATTTTTAAGATGATAAGTCTGTTAACCAGATGGGTAAGGTCAGGGTTGCCAGACGTCCCTATTTGGGCGGGACTGTCCCGAGATCAGCAGCCTGATCTGGAGTCCTGCACTGCCGGTTTAAATCCTGGGCAGCCTCTGCTTTGTTTTTTTGGTTTTTTGATTGGCCCATATACCGGCATATGGGCCAATCAAAAATCGCTAAACATGGAGCTTCTTGTGTTTAATGCAGAACATCGCAGTTCCTCATTAAACAGAAGTAGCTCCATGTTTAATGATTTTTGATTGGCCTGTATACCAGTATACGGGCCAATCAAACAAATTGCAAAACAGAGCTACTTCTGTTTAATGCGGAACTGCGATGTTCCGCATTAAACAGAAGTAGCTCTGTGTTTAGCGATTTTTAATTGGCCCGTATACCGGTATACGAGCCAATCAAAAAAATCACAAAACAGAGCTACTTCTGTTTAATGTAGAACTGCAATGTTTCACATTAAACAGAAGTAGCTCCATGTTTATTTATTTTTGATTGGCCCGGGACAATCAAAAAATAAATAAATAAACATAGAGCTACTTTTGTTTTTTTTTTTTGAAAATCTTTTTATTTTATTATCTTATAGACAAACAATACAAACCACAGAAGAACACTGTACAAACATCAACAAAAACTATATACAACTATACATTGCCCATATCATTCACAATATATACAACAGATAATACATTAAGGAGATATAATACAAAAATGAAAAGTGTTTCAGGTTAAAAGACAATCAAAGAATACATTCCAAAAATTTTCAGAACAGAACTTGTGATTACCTTTATAAAAGAGATACTTTTGTGCCCTAATATGCCTAATTACCAATTCCTTTAGACCTTCCCATGTTGGCACTTCCAATGCAATGAGATATAATATTTGATAAATATGACAATTGAAATCACCACCTTGAGCTGAGCTTTAGTAATATTATCAGGAGGGATATGTAATAAAGCAAATTGCCAAGAAAGTGTTGATTATCCCATTTTCTCAATAACTTTAAGGGCACACCATAGTCTGTACACACATTTGCAGCTCCAGAAAATGTGATATATATGATCCTTACAAAATGGACACAGAGAAGACGAGTTGGGGTGAATTTTATTAATGATTGCAGGTGTTAAATACGCATTATTGGTGATCATGAGTTGCGTATAAAATAATTTTAAAGGGATATATTTAATACTTGATTTGAAAGCCTCTTTCATTAGTCGGGAGTTATACTCGGGTCCTTATCTGACCAGAATTTAGAAAATACTGGCAAATTGTTAGATCTGATAGAGATTAATAACTTATATACATTGAAGAAGTTTCCAAATAACCTTGGCAATTTCGATATTTTCTCTAGATAAGTCAGGATGATCATAGTATGGATTCAATAGTTCAAAGATTTGTCTAGTTATTAAAGTATATTTATTGGATAAATTGAAGGTTTGCCTGATCTCGGATAACTTCAGATGTTTGTCTAAGAAAAAGTCTGCCATGCACTTATCCTTAATAAGGGGGAAATTGTCCAGATTTATCAAGTTACCATTTAGAGTTAAATTGGGATTTAGATCTATTGGTTGGAAGTGCAAAAAGTTTCAATAGTTTATGAAATCTGATAACGTTATATTTCAGGCCATAAAAGATTTTATATTTGTCTAGACTAACTTTGCTCAAGAAAGGTGATGGATTGAATTTAAGGGATCTAATATAATTGAAGTAAAGTAATACCCAGTTAGGGTGCCAGGCATCTGAGGTATTAATATAGCTTGCTATCTTAATAATTCTACTACTTTGAATAATATCATAGCAAAGTTTGAAGTCAGGAAGAAATACCACCCAAATCCCTGGGTACGTAAGTTTATCTCACCGATTTAGGAGACCAAATAAACTTAGAGAAGGTTGAGTGTAATTTATTGAAAAGTATAGAGGAATAATCGAATTAGTCGAGTTGAAAATATACAAGAATCTGAGAAGGATATTCATTTTATAATAGTTGCGTGCTATAAAGGGAAGCTTAAGTTGAGACCATCTCTTTAAATCCCATTGCACCTCCTTCCAAAGAGAAGAAATGTTCTCCTGATCTGACTAAATAGATTGATCAGTTGAAAGTTACCCCAGAGACTTGAATTAACTGGAATAACATCAGAGGAAAAATTTAGGGATATGGTGATGTGATATTAACCGGAAAATTTGAGATTTGTTTTGTTAACTTTGTAGTTGGCAAATTTAGAGAAGATATTAATGGATTTCATGATTTTCTCTAAGTCCAATTTGGTAAAGAGAGGTAAATATTTAGATCATCCGCAAATGAGAGGGGATACTAGTTCTAAATAGCTTGGGGATGATCTGATGAGTTTTTGTTTAATAAGAAGGAAGAGGCTCTATATATAGATTAAATAATAAAGGAGAGAGCGCAACCTTGTCTCGTACCATTAATTATGTTAATCCTCTCAGATATACCATTATTAATATGTAGTGTTGTATAGGCTTTGTGGTAAATGGTCTCAATAAATTTTGTGAACGATGTAGGAAAGTTAAATAGAGGTAGAATAGAGAGTAAAAATTTCATACTCATTCAGAGCTACTTTTGTTTAATGCGGACCCAGCATGGAAGACTTTTTTTTTTTTTTTTTTTTTTAGTCTTCACTTTGTCCCTACCTGGCCAGTCGAAAATTTGGCAACCCTAGGTAGAGTAAATACAAAGCAGCCTGTTTCAGCCGCAGCACACGAAGTGCACTTACAAAGTGTGGAGAGATATTTATTTTTATTTAACAGGAACAGCTAAATGATCTGCATGCACCTTTATCAGACTCGTATGAAGATACTGTTTGACTTGCTCAGAGTCTAGTAGTGGACATACAGAGGCTGACGGAATCAAACCCTGGACTACAGGAAGCAGTCCATTAACAGCTCATAGCCATAACCTTCTGCACTAGCTGCCAGACAGCTGCACAATAACAACTCTTAGAACTACTGTTACGGTGCAGAGAAAAATCAATTACTAGAATATGGAAATCAAAGTCTAAACCAAACTGTATTTGAAACACAAAATATTACAAAAGAGATGAAAGAAATGGAAGAGGGATTTTTAAAAAAGGGAAGGAGCAAATTACTCAAAAATAAATGAAAACTGTGGGAACAATACATGCAGAATAATGGTCATAAGGAGGAGCGAGGTGTAAGGGAAGGCAGGAATTCAGCAATTTATATAACGTTGGACTGATGACAGTTATAAAGAAAGAAAGGTTATATGAAGTTCAAATGAAGAAAGTGCTATTATGGACTGTCCTTTTCTGTTAATGTATGCTTGCCTAAGTCATAACTGCTAATTTAATAAAGGCGTTCAAAAACATATATACCTTACAAGATGTTGCTGAGTATTCATAACTCTCAACAACATAACCTGCAACTAGTTAAAACATTTAATTAATGATGCTCTCTAGAAGCAGTGTACAAAGAGGCTAAGGCATAAATAAAACGGGATACAGCAATATTTACAATTTAAGTACTCTTAGAATCTGCTAGTACCTCTGAAGACATTCATTTATTCAACAATTACCCATCTAACCCAGCTCAAGGTCGTGTTTTACTATATATTAGCACTTAGAGGGTGTGAGGCAAAGAAATTAACCCAAGATAAGGCAACAGCCCACTGCAGGACAGACATTGCCCCTGTTGAAACTGCAAGACTCAAAGCTGTGACTCACAACTATGAGAAATAAACTGTAAATTGCAAAAAGAAAACAGCAAATGTTGAACCCTAGTACACTGCTACTGAAGTATTTTTTTTTACAGGAGGAGATTTGCCCTTGCACTGCTGATGTTGAAGGCTACACTATTCTCATCCTTCCATCTTTTATATCAATAGACACACACACACATGCATATATAGGAGCATAGGAGGTTACTAGGCTAATGTCTCTGAATCCCTTACAAGCCTAGCCAAGAGTTTATCCCCAAAAAAGAAACCTCAATCAGCACCTGTCACCCCTGTCAATGAAGGACACAGGTGGAACCCCTGGGACAAATCTGTGGTTGCCCATCCACTCATCAAGGTTGCATGTGAAGAGGGTCAGCAATGTATTTTGTTTGACGTGTATGGGGAGTCTATTCCAGAGACAGAGCAGCCTCTGGGAGACAAACCTGTCTCTCCAGCAGGTTTCATGTCACATATTAGATTTAAGCCTTTCGATCAGGTACTGTGCGAGGAGTTATACTTACGGACAAGCTGCTTGTTTTTAAAACTATGTTAAGACTCTAAACTTGGAAAAGAAACTCATTACTTGTTGTGAAAATCTGTTAACAGAGCTGCTTACCATATGGCTGCTCTTAGCTTGTCTAACTACATTCTCCTAAGGACTGCTTTTACAAGGAAAACATACTTGATAGCTATTGTCTGGCATCTAGATTAAATGTTTAACATCAAACAAGGACACAGCATTGTAGAAAACCTTAACAATTATTACCTGCATCATAGTCTGACTGCAAGAGTAGTCTATAAAGCTAGTGAAACATTTTAACTGTTTGTTGACCATTTATGTAACTAAAAAGCATATGCTGTGCTTCATAGCTGTACAGAGCTCCTGTATTGCCATATATTACATAGTTTAAGTGACAGTTTTATGCCTGCTTAACTGGTGGCTAGTTATTAGTGCTTATAATAAATGTTTTCTTTCTAGGTAGTCCCCCCCAAACTACCCCAGTATAAGACACTCCTGACTGGAAGGACATAACCCAGAAAAACTTTACCTGCTACAAGTCTTTGAAGTCCAACCTGCAACTTGAATAAGGTTAATACCATAACATGTACTAGTACCTTAACACTCTACCTATGTACTGTTTCATGCTGCCCTGGGTCTAAAGGCACCTCTAGACTCCCTCCATATTGTGTAACCTAGCTAGATTTCCCCAAGGATCTTACCTCTTTAACCTAAAAATCTACCCTGCACAGAGTAATTTCAACCGGCTCCCCTGCAGCTCTTAATTAATCTCTGCAAGGGGACAATCTATACCTTAACAATAGCCCATAAATTTGGTGTATAACTTAACCAGTAAAATACAACCAAATAGATACATTTGGAGTGAAATGAAACTAGTACAATACAGCCAAAAAGATACATTTGGTGTAAACAAAAACAAGTGAAAAAATACATTTGGTGTATAAAGAAAAGAAACAAGTAATCCCAGGGATATAATTGGAGTTAGTGTTAGACCCGCTGCACTCGGGCTCACTCTGCTCCCCTCCCTGCCCCCTATTTCCACCCGCCCCCACTAGTGCTATATTTCAACTAAACTTAGCCACTCCACTCATGCTAACCACCAATCACTGAATCTGCCCCACCCCTGTACCCATTTCATTCTCTTCCACTATTCCGCATCCTGTAAAGCACAGCCTTCCAGCTAACTACCTTACAATCACAAACACCTCTCATCCACCACACCCACCCCATCCCAAGCAGATCTCTCACTCATGACCAAACTCAACCAAACCATGCCCAAACTACCCAATCCCACATACATACACATCTTACTATTGCTCCTAGGTGTATCCACCCAACCACTGATAACCTCTACCACCAACCACCAAAAACAATTTAATTTTATCCACATATCAAGAAAAACTACTTCCACTAACATTATTACAACACATCCTTTTACACAACTAGTCCCATATCACTACCAAACCTTCTTTATTCATCACTACGCACACAGATTACAGCCATCACACTACCAGTCCCAAACAACTATAAAGAACTTTAAGACCCTAAACAAACTACTCAAACTCTATTTCTACCTCAGAACCCAACTTATTAGCTCTGGTGATATACATCCAAACCCAAGCCCACAAAATCTAGGAGCCCCAACCCTCAACATGAATGATACCCTACTCCACCGAGACAAATCCTCGCTCCTCATTTTAAATTTAAATGTCAGATGTATTCTAAAAGTCCACGACCTTCATGCACTTCTCTCATTTTATCAACCCGAGATAGTCATACTAACAGAGACTTGGCTTAAACCAGGCAACCACAACAGTGAAATCACTCCACCAGGTTACAATATAATTTATAGTGATAGAATACATAAGAAAGGGGGGGGTGTTACTGTCATGTATAAATCTCACCTCATCCTTGAGAAAGTAGACATAACAACTCCAGACCTCAATAAAGTTGAACTCACTCTAACAAAACTAAAATTTAATGACAGTAAACACACCAACATCATAGGATGCTACATCCCTCCAGGCAACAATATCCCCATTACAGAAAAACTCCCTCCTCCAGGAAAGCATAGTATAAGGAGACCTTAATACTGACTGGCAAAACTGTTCCAGTCATAACCCACATGGCCTAACCCAACTCATCACTTCCCCCACAAGAACAGACAAGAGAACCAAACACCAATCCACTTTAGATTGGATACTCGTATCCCACCCATCACTAATATATATCCCTAGCAGGGTGTCTACCAGACACCTTGAGTGATCACCAAGCCACATTCTTACTCAGATCAAAATCACCACAACTGACCCAATATCTAAGCACCTAATTAGTAACAAAAAACACTTTAACTACTCCAACTTTATAAACAATTTAAAAATGTGCAACTGGACCCCCCTAAAAAACTACCTCTTGATGAAGCTGTACTATATTTCAATACTACCTTTTTAAACACCATTAACCATCACACCCCCTCCAGAGCAACAAGAATTAAAACTAAATATCCCCCCTGGTTAACCCCAGACACAAAATCCCTCCTCAAAAAAAGAAACAAAGCCTGGACCAACTACCTCAACAGTAAATCCCAATTGAGCAAACAAATATATGTTGATCTACGTAACAAAGCCAAAAAACACACCAAAACAGACAAAACATCTTACTACCAAAAGTTACAGGATAAGCACAGGAACAACCCACAAAAAATTTGGGCAGCAATTAACTCTATTCTACAACCAGGTAAAACAACTACCCCAACCCCAAAAATAGATAACCAAGAAGACATCCCCACTCAATTTAATAAATACTTTACAGAAACCATACAGACCTTTGCAAACAACCAACTCAATGACAACATTCCCACCCCTGCAAATCCACCCCACTCCCAACTAATTGCCTCAAGTTCAGCTTCCACCCAAACCAACCAAATCCATTGAAAAACTACTCTGCAAGCTCAAACCAGCATCTCTAGCCACAGATAAATTACCCACTGAATACCTCCACCTGGCTGCAGAAGCCATATTATATCCTGTCTCCATCCTAATTAACAGATCCATCTCCGAGTGTATAATACCCAACCTATGGAAAATATCACATATCATCCCTCTACATAAAGGGGGAACCTCCCTGGAACTTAATAACTACCACCCTATAGCCATACTACCCCCTTTATCTAAAATTTTAGAGAGGGTAATACATAAGCAACTAATGAAATACCTCCAAGAAAATAACCTAATAGCAACACAACAACATGGCTTTAGACCCTTCCATAACACCACCACTGCACTAACAGAATTCACCAACATTGTCAATACTCACAGAAACAATGGACTCCTTGTATCTGCCACCTTCCTTGACTTGTCCAAAGTATTCGATATGGTTAACCACAATAAACTCCTTCTTTCACTAGCAACTCTAAACCTTACCACCCCTGCCATCTCCTGGTTCAAAAACTACCTAGAGGGAAGGAAACAGGATGTTATGTGGCAAAACCAACTCTCCCCCTCCCTACCAGTCTCCCTAGGAGTACCCCAAGGCTCCATCCTGGGGCCACTTCTTTTTACCCTCTTCACCAATCAGCTCCCAAACAGTATTCCTAAAGCCTCAATAGTGCAATATGCAGATGATACCACCATAATATGCGCAGCCAAATCAATTGACATCCTTCACTCCCTAACACAAGAATGCTTTTCCCTAGCAGAAACTTGGATTACAAACCAAAAGCTCATTCTGAACCCAAGTAAAACAAAGCTAGTACTCTTTAGCTCCCACAGAGCCACACCTCCCACTGATTCTTTCTTCATCTCCTCCTTTAACAAGACCACAATCACCCCCACAAATCATACCAAACTATTAGGGGTTGAAATAGATAATCACCTTAGATTTGACCTACATATTTCTTTAACCATAAAAAAACTACATAAAAAGATTGGCCTACTGTATCGCAATACAAAATTCTTCACTGACCACTACAAAACTACAATAGCAAGGACTCACCTACTATCCACCCTACTTTCTGCCTCCCCCGTGCTTACAAATCTCTGCAAATCCGACCTAACAAACTTGATAGTTGTTATAATAAGACAGCCAAATTCGCTACAACCTCTCCCATCAGAACACATCACTGTGAATGCCTAAAAAAACTCAATGGGCTAGAACTACCACTACTACTTCAACTCAATCAACTATCACTAACCCACAAAATAATACATAATTCTGAAAACACCCCAGCCCTACAAAATCTTTTCCAACCCTATACAACTGCCAGGCCCTTGAGGTCTAGCACACAAAACCTCCTCAAAGTAACCAAATATAACAATGAAGCTGGTAAGTCTGACTACAGCCACTGTATAGCAAAAACCTGGAACTCCTTCCTGCCCTCATAACTGACAACAAATTCCCATCACAGTTCAAGAAATGTCTCATTAGAACACTTCACCTAACTTAAGTAACTCTGCTAAGCCCATATACCTCATTATGAATCATTTGGGGTCTTAAAACATTGAAAGAGTCTGTCACATGGTAGATAGAAATTAATCATATTAATTCATTAGGATGATCTTGATGAGATGACCTTCCTAGTTGAAGTTGTTAGTGTTCCACATTATGAGCTAAGCCACCCAATCATAGTACTGTACCCATGTAGGACTGTTAATCTACTGCTCAACCCATCTCTCCAGGAGTTAGGGAAAAGTACCCCAGCAATGTTGTGCTTTCCATAAGCAACTAAAACCAGGAGAAGACATATTGTAAATCAATTTGTTATCCTTCTCAACTAAAACCAGGTGAAGACATATAGCAAATCAATTTATCCTTCTCAATTATAGCGAGCATCATCTGCTCTCTCGGAGCCTTATTCTACGTCTCTCTGCTTTTACTCTGATAGTAAATCTATCACAGGAATCCAAAACTTAGGAATATCTCCTAAAATGTAATATTATATTGTAGAGAACGAATGCATCCTATCTGTTAGTTGATATGTACGTCAAAGTCTCTTCTATGGAAATTGTATGTCAAAAGTCTGTCCTTAAAACTAAGTTTTGTAAAAATGTATTTTCTTGGAGCTTTTCTCCCGAGGACTCCACTGAAAATGGACTTGTAATCCAGTTGGACTCTCCCAGTCAACAAATGTAAAATAAATAAATAAAATAAATATGGAGCATCTGTAGTAGAGCAGGGTCTGAGATTGCCTTGTAGGCGAGACACAGATCACCTCTGAGCTATCTGTATGATACAGAGTAGAGTGATAGTGATTTGAGCCTGTCCACATAGGGTGGATTCTTTTTGTAAAATATTTCTGTGGCCTTTCCAGTTGGAGCATGTGTTTGGGCAGGTACATACCAAATGGAACATTGTACTCAATTACTGACCTAATGACAGAGGAGTAGAGAAAGGTAATAACCTTCTTTTTTCTAGATGCAATCCCTTTACTTATGAAATGAACCAAGTAAAAGGCTTTCCTGACCACTGCCGCTACATGATGGTCAAATGTAAGATTGTTGTCAACTTGTGTACCCAGGTCTGTCACTACAGGTTGTGTGCTTAGGGGGTTGCCGCTAATGTGGTAATCAGTAGGGGCTGTGTTTTTGCCGAATGATATGATAATACATTTTTTTGCATTTAACTTAAGGCCATGACCTTGGCACCAGTCATTTGTTGCTGTGCGACCCTCGAAGTATGTTAACACCATTTGGGGAGTCAATGACAACACCCAACTTACAGTCATCTGCAAACTTGGCAAGCCACAGGCCTTTTGTCTTTGCCTGGACTTCTGAGAAACAGATGCCAAACAATAGGCGTCCCAGGACAGCTCCATGGGGGACACCACTAGTGACAGGTCTGCTGTCAGAGGTAGTGGTACCTATTTTGACCTTGTGGGTCCTAGCAGTGAGCCAGATGGCCACCCACCTGATGAGATAGGGATTTATGCCAAGTTCTGTTAGCTTTTTGATAAAGCCCGAATGGGGGATTATGTCTAAGGCTTTGGCCAAGTCAAGGTAAGCTACATGTACTGACTTTCCCTCATCCAGTGCCTTGTTGACGGTCTTAAAAAAGTCAACCAGGTTCAACAGGCAAGATCTGCCCTTAATGAATCTGAATTGTGTAGGGTCAAGTGCTTGGAGACTGCCTATGTCCTTGTTTATGAGGTCTATAATAATACGCTCCATGGCCTTGCAGATCAGACTTATCAAGCTAATGGAGTGATAGTTTCCAGGGTTAGTAGTGGCACCACATTTGTGCAAAGGGGTGACAATGGCAGTTCTCCACTCTGCTGGAATGAAGCCTGTAATTAGGCTATGGTTGAATTAGCTGCTCAATGGCGAGGCTAGTTCTTGGTGGAGATGTTGCAGAATACAGCCTGGGATGCTATCAGGTCCCATGGAAGCTGTGTTCTTTGCCTTGGATAGGGCCTTTAACACTTGATCTATGGAGATGTGAGGTTCACGGCAAGTATCAGGGATATCAAATGGGCCTGGGGGGGGTTTGCACTGAATCTGTCTGCTAGCAAGTTTGCTAAGTCAACAGGATCAGTGTAAGTGGTACCGTTAAGAACTACTTTGGAACAAACCTGGGGTTTGCCATGCAGGTTTCTGACGTAACTGAAAAAGGCTATGTGGTTAATCTTTGTTTCGGGGGCTAGTTTCGATTCATAATTAGCTTTGGAGGTTTTCACTAGTGATCTAATTTGCTTGTTGAGGCTAAGGAGGGAGTTTTTCCAGTTAGGAATTTGTGCTTTTTACCCTTGGACAACAGTTTCTTCCTTTTGTTGTAAAGCCTGTTGATAGAGGATGTCCACCACATAGGTTTGTGTTGCTTTGAGGAGCAGGTTTTAGTTCTGTTGGGTATGGCTGAGTCCATGCAGTTGTACAGGTGCTTGTATACTGCACTGGCATACTGTTCAGCATATTTGTCTGCATCCCGTGAGGGGGGCGGTGGTGTGAAGCTACTGATACCCTCCTTTAGAAGGTTATAGTCAGTTTTTGAGAAGTTTTTTAGCCTGGTTATGGCTGGGTGGGGGTTGGATGGGATAGACACTTCGAATGAGACAGACTAATGTTCTGATCTCACCAGGGAAGAACTTACTATGGGGGTGGTGCAGTCACCCATGTTGGTGAGAACCAAGTCTAGAATGCTATCTCCCCTTGTGGGGGATGAGACAAGTTGGTCTAGTTTGTTAGAACTGATGAAGTCAAGGAATCATTGCATGAGTTCATTAGAGAAGGAATCATTCACCCAGTTTATGGTGGGGTAGCTGAAGTCACCAAGGATCAGAGTGTTAGGGGGTACCATGATGCACTCAAGTAGGTCCAGGTAGGAGGAGTGGGTGTTCAGAGTCATGGAGGGGGGGTCTATAGCTGGCTATAATTTGGATGGGTGTCTTGCCAATTGTCAACTGCACCTGGAGAAGTTCTAGTGCATCATGCTGGCAAACCATTCAGGAGGTGTGCTTGCCTCTAATGAAAATAAAAACTCCATCACCCTTAGTCTTCCCGACCTCATTTTGAGGTCATAATGTGTGAAATGAGGTATACCCTGGTAAGGAAGGGGTGCTCTCTGCAGCCTTGAACCAAGTTTCCATGACTGCACAGATGTCGACATCTTCCAGTGCTAGGACAGCCTCCAGTGAGTGCATTTTCAGGTTACGGTTCCTAGCAGCATGACCTTCAATTTGCTTTTTGACATATCTTTTATGTTGGAAGACTTGTCTGTGGGGCACGGCCTAAAAAAGACACAATGGGGGAGGCAAGAGCCTTGGCCAGAATCCAGAAGCCCAGGAGTGACAAGTGGAGGCCAACTCTGCCAAAGCACTGAGGCCTGTCAACCATGTCATTCCAGGCAGACAGATACTGGATTCCCTTGGAATGACACCAGAAACTAAGCCAATTGTTGAAGTCAATTACTTTTGTTGGTATTGTGGAATCATTCTTGGTGAAGGTAGGATGCTGCTTAGGGCTAGGGTCATACTTGCCTTGGACGCATACTCTGACAGCTCAATCATGTCTCTCTTCATATAGTCCAAGGAGGTATGTCTCAAGTCATTCACACCAACATGAACAATGACAGAGTCATACTTGTACCTGTTGTGGACAGACTTAAGTGTGTGTGTGATGTGATGGATTCTGGCACCTGACAGACAACTGACAGTGATCTTCTCCTTGTCGAGCCTGGTGAGGGGGACATCGGTGTGCCTCACAATTCAATCGCCAATGACTAGTATGTTCGGTTTAATGTTGTGCTTTAAGGGCTGTATTAGTTTATTGTTATGCCTTATGGGCTGTGTTTGTGAGACACTGGTGTGTTGTCTGCTGTCTGTAATGTGTTTGGTGTTGTGTGTGGAATGTCTGTGGGTGTGTTTTGGAGGTCTCTAATGTTTAGGTAAGTTTTTATTGAGGACCTATGTATATGTGGGTGCGTGCTGTGCTTGGCAATGTGATGTGGGTGGTGTGGTGTTTGTGCTGGCAATCTCCTCTTTGTCAGGGGTACTGACTGAGGCACGAGAGAGCATGGAATCCAGTTTACTGATATAGATGCATTTCTCGCAAGTAGAAGAATTGTGTGCTAGGAGAAGAGGGTTGTCAGTGAATATAAGGCAGTTGCTACACTGTCTCAGTATTCCCATGTCGACCAGGCTGGCAGGAGAAACTGATGGGACTTGTCCAGACATAGTATTCTGAAACCCGGATGGACTTGGGGAGATAGGGTTTTGATAAGGGTTTATTGTAAAATAGCTGGCCTGAAGCCCAAGTGCTAAAACCAAAACCAAGAGGGTTAGAACAACAAATTTAATCAGGCTAACAAATACAGCAACATAAAACCACTTCAGTACTTAAGAGTAAGAAGGAGGAATGCAATAAATAAATGAAAAAGTGTATTTTTTTTATATACATGAAAAGGTGTACTTTTTTTTTGTGTGGAGAGGGAAGGAAGAGAAGATCATTCAAGATAAAGAAACTAAGGGGGTTGGCCTTCCCAAATGCTCTGTCTGTACATAGCAGAATGAGCTAATGAAATAAGACTGGGAAGAGTGTCCATATTCAAAGAAGCAAGGGGGGAGTCCTACCCAGATGATTACCCTGTCCTCAGTACAGTAAGCAAATGACATGGACTGCGTGGAGTGTCCAAAATCAAATTAACAGCAGGGGCAGGCAATTCCACAGCCACCAAATTTAAGAACGCACCAATACTGGGGTGGGTGAGTACAAAAATGCAGACACTGAGAAAAGCAATCTCAAGCAAATCAATAAATGCAGCACAGTTTAATTGACTATCACTGTTAACAGATTAAGTGCCAAAAAAATATACTTATAGGCTTTCTGTATCCAAATGGCTATTGAGTCAGTCACAGCTAGACCATAAAGAGCGTCTAAGATATTGATACTTTCTCACAGAATTATAACTCCTTATACAGTAGTATAAAGGAAAACATAAGAGCCTCAGGGAGTCAGATAACACAAAAAGCTGTGCTCACACCTTGGATAGGTTGGCATCAAAAGAAGGTGGACCAACCCCCGCTATGAAACCAGCTGAACAGAATCTAGACAGTGACCAGAAATATCAGGCAAATAAATAAAAGCATTACAGTTTTGTTAACGATCAATAAAACAGAAAACAAAATTCAGACACTGAGAAATGCAGTCTCAAGCAAATCAATAAATGCAGCACAATTTTGTTAACTAAAGCAATATATACAGACAGACGAAATCTAAGATTGCAACACCTTAGACTAAAAGGAATAGTCCAAAGTACCAGATACACACACACACACATACATATATATATATATATATATATATATATATATATATATATATATATATATATATACATACACACACACACACACACACACACACACACACACACACACACACACACACACACCCACACACACACACACTAAATCCAAGATTGCTACACCTCAGACTGAAAGGAATAGACCAAAGTATCACAATATTGGACTTCTTATAAAGCACTTCTCAAAGTTAGTCTCAAGGTTCCAAAAATTGCATTTGCTTTCATTGCACTTTCAATACAAGCATGCTCCATACACTGTATTCATAACATTTTTAACTTAAGGTGGTCATAAACTATCAGCAGGAATCTTACTGATTTGCGGCTCATCTAGAACATGGGCAATAACTCCATGAGCAATTGGTGCTGTGGGCTTCCTGGCCTGAATGCCCGAACTATCATTTCTTCCTCTTTTACTATGGTTTTTGATTTATTCTTTAATTGGGAAGTTGGATGTGTCTACTGAGCCCAACTTCAGCAATCTGCACCTTTGTGCTTAACCATCTACTTAAGTTTAAGTAATTGCACCTACACCTCTGAGTCATCTTCACCTGTGAAGCCCATTAAGCTGAACACTCTGCCAGCCTCAGATAGGAAGAAAATTATCAGGTTTTAACACTCCAGGGTGTTGCTTCAATATTAATTTTCCTGTCATTTCCAGTGGTGTCTGCCTAGTTCGCCCTTTAATGGTTATTCTGACATTGGATGAACATATATACACATCTCTCTTGTCTTCTATCAGAAACATTTCATTCCCGGTAGTGTGTGTCATCATTTCTGGACTTTTGACAGCATTTTAAATGTTATGAAGGTTTGGAGTTATCACTGTATTCACAGTGTCTCTATGGCAAAGTGGCCATTCACATGATATAACCACATACATAAAAATGCTGGTATTGTCTGTCTTTAACTGCCATTACTGGATTGGTCTTGGGTCCATATTTATACCTTGTGGTTACCCATCACCAAAGGGACATCTAAAGAGTCTCAGAGTGTATCATCCATAACTGTTGTTTAGCATGCCTTGCCTTAACTCATACTGGTATGTTCTTAGAAATGTAATTTGCTCCTTACTGACATCACCATCTGCAGACTACCATTTTAAATATACAGTTTAGCACATGCTCATTCTACTGTTGCTCTGTTGAATTATTTAGTGATCACTGCTGCTGCTGTTGGTCACAATTTTACATCTTATCTGGATTTTAATCTATGTAACGGCTTAATATCAGTTGCTTATGATTTATCTGCATTTCATCTCAACAAGTATTTACCTTCTGTGCTTCATTCGGTTTCATACATCTTGTAAAGTCAGGTTTTTAGCTCCATTCACAAAGACACTTGACTTTGTTTTCTTGCTTTTAATTCTGTTTATTTATTTACATCAGTAATATTTGATTATCAGTTTATTATTTACTTCATTGTAATGTAATGTAATGACTTATGCTGAAATAAGCACTAAAACATGAAACTTGAATTTAAGACCAAAACAAGCTACATACCATGCAAATTCAGTTGTACAAAAAGAAGTTAAACTGGATTATTATAGTAGGCAACTTGTACAACATATGGAATGTAAACCACTGAAATTAGTACCTTGGAAGATTCAACTTTTTGTGTTATTCATACGTACTACACAGCACATGAGTAGCGACCAATGTGCCTCGTCAATATGCACCCGAGACCAAAGTGGTTATAGAAAATTATGTCTACATTTAGAAGAACGTATTTCATTCAGTTTTACATTAATAAACATGCATTGTGCAAAATTAGAATATCGGAAATGCACTTTTTTCATAAGGTAACCCCCACTAATGGGGAATTAAATGGACACTAAAACAAATGCAGTATAGAAATGACTGCCGAATGGATCACAAACAACAGTTTTCAATTCTTTACATACCATGTTTGCAAATGGAACAAATATTTTTCAGATACAGGCCATATTTCAAAGAAAATGTAATATTACATACCGCAAGAGCCTTAAATGTAGTAACTGCCTTCAAGACATCAGCATGATCTGGGTGAGACTGCTGTTAATGGGGAATGAAAAAACACAATTAAACTTGAAGAATTCAGTCTTATGCAGTATTTATATTTTCTGTACAAGTTCTACTACTAAAGGCACTTTAAAATTATAGAATTAGACTAGCAGTTTTTCCCATTACGTATCTGCCCTGTGAAATAGTTTATCAAGACTCTGAAGCGATTTTTGAACTGAAAAATCCAATGTGTTGAAATGAACCTTGTTTCAAATGGTAGCACAATTACCACTTTGTAAACTATTTTATCCATGAATATCCCCCTGTATTTTAGAAGGGCAAAGACACAGGGGTCTTCAGGAGTGATCTGGGTGCATTATCTGGTTAAGGGACAAATGTTGACATCTCATTCAGCTTAGAGTGCTAACTTTTTTCACTTCAGCCTACAAAAATGAAATTTGGCATAAGGCAGAAGTAAGACACAGTGTGTTTCCTTTCTCAGAAATCACCAAAATAAAATACAATGGACACTAATGCAGTATATTATGATATGATGTTAACTTTTTCTTTATATCAAAGTTATCAAGCAATGGAATTACTGAACCAAGACACGTAACAAATACAAGTGATTCTACATTGGAGCAAAAGCATCTGCACCCCCACTAACTTAAACATATATACTCCAAGATCACATAATAATAGGGAGAAAGGAAAATGTATTTCCTTTACAGTACACGGTGATATCAGACAAATACCACTCTCCCAATTCACTCTATTCAAACTGCATTTTATTTTCATACCTTAGTTCAAATAAAATTCATAGGGCAGCCACGGTGGTGCACCGGTTAGCATTGCTGCCTCACAGCAAGAGGTACTCTGGTTCGATCCTCGGCTGGGGTGCCTTCTGTGTAGAGTCTGCATGTCCTCCCTGTGGTCGCATGGGTTTCCTCCGGGTGCTCTGGTTTTCTCCCACATCCCAAAGACATGTGCTTGTTTTAGTTGGGCTAAGAGTTATGTTCTGAAGATGGCATATTACATTTCACTTCTAATGTCTGATACCTGGTGGTTCCAATTAGCTGAAATGATTCTGATAAAAAAAGTTTTCTAATTTACTTCCAAGATGAAATGAGGTCTTTAAATGGTAAGGACCCTATCATTTAATGAAGTAAGAGGGTACATGAAGAGGATCTAACTGGTAGTTTGTCCACTAGTGAAAGGCAACTGCTGTGATACAGAATTGTAAAAGGTAAGAGTGCAGGAGAAGTAGAATATGATCGAGTTGTAATTGGGAGCCAGTCAGCATTTTTTTAGGGATGTGTACTGGTGTTCAAATCAGGGGGGTAGATTACCAAAGCTACAGATGCTGTTAAAAGCCATATGTAGGATTCACAGGCAGTTACTAGGGGTCTATATTGCAAGCTCAAAAGCCCTAATAAGCAAATACAAAAACGCAGACACATATTCCGCGAACCGCGAATACAGTGAATGCCCTAAACCGCAAAATTCAAAAGCTCGAATCGTCATACTTGTCCCACCCCACCGCCCGCTACATACTACCTACCCAAACAAACTAAACAAACACATACATACACCAACCAAAACCCTACTTCTAATCCTACACTACATCTTGCATATACCACCATCTATGCACTTACCTTAACCCTAACCCTAAGGTCCGTAACTATCGCACATTTACCTTAATAAGCTATACCCAAACAAAATAAATAATCCACACACATACAAGTAACAAAACCCTACATCTAACCCTACACTAAATCTCACATACATTAGCATCTATGCACTTACCTTAACCCGCATCCTAACCCTAAGGCCCGTAACTATCGCACACTTACCTTACGGAGCTATACCACAGAAGGGCCAACCATGACGATTCGACGTTTCGGATTTCGCGCTTCAGGACGATCGCTGTTTACATGGTTCAATGGAGATGTGTCTGCGTTTATGTATTCGGGTAAGTGTGTCTTCGAGGATGTAATAGGGAACCGTTACTAGGCATGCATCGAAGGAGGCCCTTGAGGAGCCCAACCCAGTTTTCCAACTGCTCCAGCACACTTGCTCACTGTCACACAGTAGGCAAATGGCCCCTTAAAGACACAACAGTGTTTCAGCTTCATGACTCCCTAATGCCCATGACATTTAAGTTTTATGGGTACATTTTGGCCAATAAAATCCAACCCCACTCATTTTACACATGCCATATTCTGGATTTTTTCTGATGTCAGTACAGCATAGCTTGATTTTTTTGGCTGTACTTCAGAAACACAAAGCTTAAAACGCCTGATGTCCATAAGACATACATATTTATATACATATACATATGTGTGTGTGTGTGTGTGTGTGTGTGTGTGTGTGTATATATATATATATATATATATATATATACATATACAATATATATATATATATATATATATATATATATATACATATACAATATATATATATATATGTGTGTGTATATATATATATATATATATATATATATATATATATATATATATATACAATATATATATATATATATATATATATATATATATCTATATACATACATATACAATATATATCTACAGAATATATATATATGTATATATATATCCACACTGAGCAGAGTGGATAAGAGTTGTTGACCGCAGCTGTTAGCTGAGATATAGAAGTATCCTGTTTTTTTTCGATTTATACATATTATTGTTTTTAACAATTAATATATAGCACTTTTATTGTCTGCTTTTTAGTCTTCGAGTGTATTTTATTGATATTAACTAATCTGCACAAGTAACTGATTTGTCTGCAGTTAAAAGCATTCTGTATCTTTACAAATCTTTATCTGTTTGTGGCTTTCTCTAGTGCTACTGGCTGTAGGCTATTGTTTCTAGCTGAAGCCTCTCTTTAACTTGGCTAGATTGTGTTAATAGTCTGCTGAGTGGGGGCTGGTTCTTTTGTGTTCTTGTAAAAAAAAAAAAGTTGTTCTTCTGGTACTTAAGCCCTAACTTTGATAGGGTTTCTGTCTATACACACTGAGCAGAGTGGATAAGAGTTGTTGACCGCAGCTATTAGCTGAGATATACAAGTATCCTGTTTTTTTTCGATTATTTATACAGATTATTTTTTTTATCAAATAATATATAGCACTTTTATTGTCTGCTTTTTAATCTTGGAGTGTATTTTATTGCTGTTAACTAATCTGCACAAGTAACTGATTTGTCAGCAGTTAAAAGCATTCTGTATCTTTACAAATCTTTATCTGTTTGTGGCTTTCTCTAGTGCTACTGGCTGTAGGCTATTGTTTCTAGCTGAAGCCTCTCTTTAACTTGGCTAGATTGTGTTAATAGTCTGCTGAGTGGGGGCTGGTTCTTTTGTGTTCTTGTAAAAAAAAAGTTGTTCTTCTGGTATTTAAGCCCTAACTTTGATAGGGTTTCTGTCTATACACACTGAGCAGAGTGGATAAGAGTTGTTGACCGCAGCTGTTAGCTGAGATATATAAGTATCCTGGGTTTTTTTTTGATTATTTATACAGATTATTGTTTTTAACAATTAATATATAGCACTTTTATTGTCTGATTTTTAGTCAGAGTGTATTTTATTGCTATTAACTAATCTGCACAAGTAACTGATTTGTCTGCAGTTAAAAGCATTCTGTATCTTTACAAATCTTTATCTGTTTGTGGCTTTCTCTAGTGCTACTGGCTGTAGGCTGTCACCACCCTCCCGCCCAGTTGGTGTCTTGCTCTTATACTTGGTGGCTTTGCAGTTGCCCGCCCCTACTGTAAATCTGATCTGTGACACTCCTCCCAGTCTAGTGTCATTAGCTCATTCTACCTAGTACAGAGAGAACATTTGATAAGGCCTTCTGTTTCTCCTTTTTCCCTTTCAAAAAAAAAAAAAACTTTTTTTTTTTGCCTGAACCTCCTTGTGTTCTGACTGTGCTTCTCAAACATTTCGGAAATATAGAGTACATTTCAGAGCATTTATTATAACTGTAATTGCCTTAATATTGCTACAACTCAAGTGCTCTAGGTTGCACTGCATCTGAAGTGTTTTAGCTGCTTTTCTGTATATATAGACTTCTCTGTTTCTTTACCTAAATAAGCTCTGCAAAGTTGTTTTATTGCATTCCTGCCTGTATTTCTGATTTTTTTTGCACTTTTAAAGTTTGTTTTCGCTTAGTTTAACTGGTAGGCTACACACTCAAGTGTGCTAGCCGAATTAAAGCATTTACTGTGTTTCTGTACCTAATTTCTGCTACTTTGTAAAAAAAAAAAAAAAAAAAAAAATTCCTTGTTTCCCACCTTTACTGAACTAGAATAGTCCAGTCTTCAGGTATTGCTGATCTCTGGGCTGTGTCATAGTTCCTGTGTTGCCCATATCCTTATTTGGATAGGAGGAAGCTTCTTTGTTCACCAGTGAGAGTGGGGTGCTCTGAGCAGCCTATCTGTCCATTGACGAGTGGTTCCAGCCCAGTGACCTGTAGCTTATTGGCTGTCTTGGGCCATTTCCTGTCTCTTTCTAACCCCCTGCTTTAAAGCCAGCTTTAGCACGCTTTTGCGCTTGTAATTTAAAGTTTGTCCTGTTTGTTGCATTTACCTTTTGAGGCTACACTCAAGTGCGCTAGCCTGTGTTACATATTTATTTCATTTTTCTGCTGTTTGTTGCAAAAAAGAAAAAAAAAAATTATCCTTGTTTCCCATCTTTCCTGACCTAGAGTAGTCCAAATACAGGCTTTGCTGTATTCTGGACTTTTGGAAATTTCCTGTGTTGCCCATTTCCTTTCTTGAATAAAGGGATGCTTCTTTGTTCACCAGTGGCAGTGGGGAGCTTAGAGCAGCCTATCTATCCCAGGAGGAGTGTTCCCAGCACAAGAATCTGGTAGTCTATTGGCCGTTTTGGGCCAATTTCTAGCTCTTTCAAGTCCACCTGTATAAAACCCGCTTTGCACGATTTTGCGCATAGCGCAGCATCGGGCAGCGCCGCTTAATTGGGTTTAAACCATTCTCGGCTCCACAAAGTCTGCTCTTCACTTTTTCCCTTAGAACTGATCCAGTAATCATAATAAACACCCTATTCCCACTCTAAAGCCTGGCACTTGCTCACTAAAGCAATTATATAAGTCAGCACTAAAAATTAAAAGCACTACACCCTCACAAACTCCCCTTGAGTACTTTGTTCCCCATTGGCCCTTTTTTTCAATTATAAAGGAATTCCCAATACTATTCTAGCATGTCCAAAGATCAGTTGTCAATCTCCTCTCCGGTCCAGCTGGTGAATCTGGGAATCTTGAGGCAATGTTACAACTGCCTCATGTACACAGGCAACCCTCTCCTCCTCCCAACAAATTCCAACACATGTGAGAGATGCAACCATATAGCCAAACTGGAGGCTAAGCTCTCTCAACTCAGTACTGGCGTAACCAGTCAGGAGAGAAGAAACCACACTCACTGCAATTCCAGTCTCACATAGACCTACCACGACAACAAACCAAACACAACACACAAAAACATACTGGAGGCTCTAAATAAAAATCTGCCTAAGCAGCAGAAACCTCAAAGCAGACACCCAAGCAACGCTACCCCCAAAACAAACACGTGCAACACATAGCTCACAAAGCCAGTGTGTGGCGAACAGTCACAGCCCTTAAGGCTAAACAACACACCTGATACCGTGTAATAGGTGACTCTATGAGCCAGGCACACTGACGCCCGCTCTCCAGGCTGAACAAGGAGAAGGTCATGGTGAGCTGCTTGTCAGCTAGGATCCGCCACATAACACAACTCAGGTCACTCCAAGGCAAGTACAAATATGAATGGGTCATTGTCCATGCTGGTGTGAATGACCTGAGGGATACCTCCTGTGGACTACATGAAAAGAGACATAGAGGAGCCTCTCTGAGAATGTAGCCCAGGCCAGTATGAGTAGCATCTTACCTCACCAAGAATGATGCCACAATATGAAGACAAGATGATCAATTTCAACAATTGGCTTAAGTATTGGTGTCATTCAAAGGGATCAATGCCTGTCTCTGGGATGACATGCTTTCGACAAGCCGCGATGCTTCACTAGGGGACTGTCTGCTTAGTCACCCTGGGCTTTCGGATATTGGCAAAGGCTCTTGACACCCCCATAGTGCCTTTTTAGGCAAGGCTCAAAGACAAACCCACCTCCATAGGTATCACAAGGGATAGAAACTAAGAGTAATGCTACTCAATGCCAAGTCTAAACCTCAAGATGCACTCACTTGAAACTCTCCT
>NC_056731.1:1000803279-1000920779 GCF_019279795.1 Protopterus annectens
GACTCTCTACTCCCAATACATTGCTAAACTCTGGACTAGTATCCCCACACAAATAAAACACTCAGAAAATTCAACAGTTTTAAACCACTGCTTAAATAATAGCTTAACCAGTCCTGGTCCTGTACATGCTCATCACAAGGTTAAAATTGTGTGTTCACTGTATGACACTATCCTAATACTCTCCTTAAACATAATATTCTCAACCTCTTACTGAAATGACAAAACAATTTTTATACATAATTGCTGCATGTACAATCCACTAAGTTGCTGTGTGCTTTCGATTTAATAACTTCCACCTCTGTAAGATCTTAGACTGTATAAATGTAACTACTGTTTGTGGATAAATTTAAATACAAATGTAATTACTCTTTGTGTATAAATGTAAATAGAGATATAATTACTCTGTGTTTCACGGGAATTTAGTATAATGCAATGTAAGCAAATGGAATTTTTTTTCGCGGGCCTCCTCTGAAAATGGGTATTACCCAGTCGGACTTTCCCAGTAAACAAAGACAAATAGATAAATAAATAATGTATGTATATGTGTATATATATATATATATATATATATATATATATATATATACACAAACACACACATATATATAAAATAACTTATATACACGCGTGCACACACACAGACGCATGTCTATGTGTACTGTTGTTGTTGGGTTGTCTGGTGTAAAGATGTAAGCCATAAAAGATGTTTGTTAATAAATAGATTACATGTCTAGGTACTGTAAAAAATAGTAATCGGTGATTTGGTTTACATACTCTATTAAAATAAACAGTATGAACCAGAAACTTTTTTTTTAAGTAACATTATGTTGGATGGTGCAGTGGTGTAGTGGCTAGCGCTGTCACCTCACATTAAGAGGTTTTCCAATTCAATTCTCAGTTGGGGTCTCTTCTGTGTGGAGTCTGCCTGTCATCCCTGCATGTTTGGGTTTCCTCCAAGTGCTGCGGTTTCCTCCCACATTCCAAAGTAGGTGGATTGGGCACTCTAAATTGGCCCTAGGTTTGAGTGTGTGTGCGTGTGCGTGTGTGTGCTTGAGGAGGCTAGCAACCCGATCCAGTAAAATCCATACCTGCTATTGAAGCAAGTGCTGGGTGCTCGTTGCCCAATGTACTGAATGCATGGGAGTGAATCTAGGATCCAGGAACATTGTTATGTTACCAGCTGTGAATGAGGAGTGCTTTGAAAACAAATGGAAAAAGTGTGGAATGTTATTAGCTGTTGGCACATATACTGTGCATCAGTAATATCTGACAATACGAAGGAAGCATTTCTCAGTTCTAAATGTTAGCTTGCATAGTAGTGTAAATACTTTGGATGTAGTGGTACAAAATGCTGCACGTGTTATTTATTAGTTATACTGGTTCCTTAAACTGTAGTTGATTTGGAAAATTAAAAAAGATAAAGTCAGTGAAGAATAATTAAATTATTTTAGTATATAATTAAACCATGATGTAGAAGTTAAAAAAAAAATAGGAAAATAAGTCACTAATCTTCCATCCTAGTTTGAACAGCTGTATAGTAGCAGACTGGATTAATTGTAATACTAACATGAAACGTGCATTGTCTGCATGATGACTACTAAAAGTCTTGTAATCTCATGTCTTAATTTAAGCAACTGGTGCTGTAATCTCTATGAATTCAGTTTATTCTCACAAAAAATATTGCACCTATGAATTTGCAGTGCATTAAATCAGCAGCAAATGTTGTTTGTCTTTTTGGCTTTTCACGGTTAGGGGTCGCCACAGCGGAACTCTGGTCCGCTAATGATTGGCAGTAGATTTTATGGTGCCGAGTTGCCAGCCCGATGCCCAACCTTCAACAAAGGCACGCCCATTCACGCATGTCTTTTGGAGGCCACTCGACTGCAGGGAGGACATGCAGACTCCATACAGAAGGCACTCCAGCCGAGAATCGAACAGGAGAACCTCTTGCTGTGAGGCAACAATGCTACCGCTGTACCACCGTGGCTATCAGAAGCAAATACAGAAGTTAAAATAAAACTAAAATCTCTTTGATGGGCTTCCCTATAGATCACTGCCGCATTGACCAATGGCTTTAGTTCAGAAATATAATACTACTGTGCATTTCTCAACAATGTGCTTATTGTTTTAAGCAAGTTAGTGGTGTACTTTTTGAGGGACTTTAGTTTGTATATATAATTTGGGGATGTGGGACAGAGCCTTCATATGTGAGGTAGAGAGGAGCTTGCCCCTTGCAAAAAAATATGTTTTTTGTGTTTTTTGGGGATTTGAACTCACCAGTTTTCAACCCCCATCTGGTGAGCTGAAGAAGAGAGTTCAGTTGCTAATAGGTAAACTCTTCACAGGTTCATAGGTTTGAACTGTTGGGGCCTTTATAAGCCTAGCCATGCAACCCAGCTGTATCCCATTACATTATTGTGCTTACAGATTATTTTAAGGGGTGTACGTTAGTTAGGACAAGATTTAACAGCTGTCACTGTGCACCAGAGACAGGTGTCAGACCAGGAGTGAATTATCAATTTCCCATCCACTGGTCCAGATTGCACTTGAATAGGGATAGGAACTGGCTCTGTCTCTCAAGTATGGGAAGTCCATTCCTTAGAAAGGGGGTTCTCTGAGGTGCATTCCTCAGTATTCTCTGAAATGCATATCTGTCCCTCTAGCATGTCCTATTAAAGTCACAAGCAATGTTTAAATTCTTAGATCTAGAAGTTCTGGTGCTGTTTTTGTGAATATGCAAAAGATTTATCAGAGGGGAATCTGAGGATGCCAGGCACCTCTGAACAGTCTGAGGGGAAACAGAGTATACAGTGATAGGGCTTTGAGGTGACCTACATAAGACACTGTATTTATGCCCTGTATTCTTTTTTCAGAGGACCCTCTCTGGACATTCCAGTTGTTGCATGTGCTTGGTCAGGTAGATACAGAAAGGGTTGTTATACTCACTGATGGGTCTGATGATGGCTGAGTACAGTGGCAAGATGATTTCCTTGGACCTAGATGCCATGCCCTTACTTATAAGCTGAGTGACCAAGAAAGATTTTCTTACAACCTTAGACACTCGAAAGCCAGGTTGCTATCTACATGACTACCCAATTTCCTAACTAGTCTATATATGTTTATGGGTGTTTTAACTAAGAGGTAGTTTGCCTTGGGTGGCTGATTTCCCAAAAGGTACTATTATGAACTGCTTGGCACCAAGTTAGCTTTAAGCTGTGGCTTTGGCACCAGTCATTTGTCTGTCAGACATTCCTGTAAGATGTTAGCATCTTGGGGGTTTCTATAATTGTTCCTAGCTTGCAATCATCTGCAAACTTGGTAAGCCAGATGCTCTTGACAGTGGCCTTGACTTCCAGAAAATAGATAACAAAGATAAGTTGAGCACAGAGCCCTGGGGGACTACTTTAGTGACTGTCCTCTTTGTGGAAGTAGTTTCTCCAATCCTAACTTCTTAGGTCCTATCTGTGAGCAAGCTGGCTATCCAGCAAGTTATACTGGAGTTTACGCCCAATTCTGTGAATTTGTTTACAATGCCCAAACGGGGTATTGTATCAAATGCTTTAGCTAGGACAAGGTAGGCAGTATGCTCCATGTTGCCTCAACCATTGCCTTTGTGACCTTTTTCAAAGAAGTTCAGCAGGTTCAGTAGACATGACTTGCCTTTGACAAAACCAAAGTAGGTTGGGTCCAACATCTGATGGTTTCCTATGCCATGTTTAATCATTTCCATGATAATTCTTTCCATGGCTTTGCATACAAGATTAGTCAAACTAATGGCCTGTAATTCCCGGGATCCATTGATAGGATGACCTTTGAAGTCTACAATTCATGTGGCATGAAGCCTGTGCAAAGGCTATTATGTTAAATGGCATTTTCTGGGGTGGCTGGGGGGTAAAGTTGGAGCTGAATTTCTCAGCCAAAAGACTTGTTATATCTCTCAGTTCCATGCATGTGGCTCTATTTGCTAATAGTTTGGCACACTGTTGTGTGCTGCCTCTGTTTGGTTTCTGACATAGCTAAAGAAGGCCTTGTTGTTGTCCTTGACCTAGGATGCTATCTTTACCTCAAAATTTGCTTTATTAGACTTTACAACAAAAAAACAGTAAACTTTAAAACAACAAAAGTTTGGAAAAAATCAACAAAACAGAAACTGTGTCCTATAATTAGATAAGTCCTCTACTAGACTTAATTAGTCCTGTAGGTTGTCTAAAAGCTTGGAACTGCCAAATGTGGATTTTGTCCTCAATTTCAGCACATCTTGGCAGGTGTTTCTGTTCATGTTAACAATGTCAATATTAAAGCTACCTTCCATTGCAACTGTAATACACAGTTTATCTGGCTTTATGTCAGAAATGCAATGAGTTCTATGTGGGTAAAACTCAACAGAAAAATGAGAGAATGGATATATGAACATATCTTAGACATTAGGAAATAAAACACAAAAAGTTCACTGGCTAAACACTCCATGAAGTATCCTGAACATTACTTCCTTTTTTTTTTTGGTTTAGATTACATAGTTAAAAACCTGACGGGTGGATCGTGGGAAGATCTGATTGAAGAGTGTGAGCTGAATTGGCAACTCAGGCTGAATGCCATGGTTCTGCCTGGTCTTAATGACCATAGATCTATGGGCAGTGTTTCAAGATTTAAATCCTATGTTGTTTAAATACTTGAAACTATACTATTTATTAGCTTGACTTAGTTTTATTTATGTTTTACCTTCACTATAATGTTTAGTTTTGTTTTTTAATGCATCTTATATTGTGATTTGTAGACAGTGCTCATGTGATTTTTATGGAGCAGTATTTAAAATGTGATTTCAAACTGTTAATGCATTCTGATGAAGTCTGCAATGGTGACAGATGAAAGTGCTTAATTCTGTTAACAGTGTTTTGATTTTATTTTAAGCTGTATTTAAGTTTGTAGCATTTCACTCGAACATATTATTAAAGTTTGTAGCATTTCACTCGAACATATCCTGCTTTTGTTGGTTTTGGTTAATAGGAGTCATTTCATTGTCCTTTGTTGTTTGGTTCTTAGTCCTCTAAGTTGTCTATTCAGTTTGACAGTTCAATGAGAGAGCTTTAATATATATATATTTTTTGGTGTTACACTTTCTAATTTTAGCTATGATTTTTTTTCTTTTGTTGTACAGCCTGTTTAATTTTGGATTCCACCAGAGTGAATTGTTTTATGAGTTAGTTTTGTCTTACTTCTGGTTGGCATAGCAGCTTCTAGGCAATCGTCGTCATGGTCGTATACAGCTTCTGTGAATAATTCTGCATAGGCAGCTATATTACCTGGGTTAAGAGGGGCTTGAAATTTTAACAGGATATTACTTAATAGAAGGTAGTTTGCCTTGGAGCAGTTTCTAACTGTTACAGGGATTTCTGCGGTTACAGAATTGATTCTTATTTTGAAGAAGACTCCTTTATGGTATAACCTTACTAGACAGGCCATGACACTGGCTGTTTGTGAGTACCAGGTTCAAAATGTTTGTATCTCTAGTGGGTGTAAGCACTAAATGGTCCATGGTGCTTGTATTTACAAAGTCTAAGGATCTGTGCACCTGCAAATTTGAGGTGTTGTAGGATTCCTAGTTTATAGAGGTATAATTAAAGTTCCCCCATGAGTATCGTATTTGGTTAAATGATGAGCATCTCCCATAGGTTCACAGGTGATTACTAGGTTAATGGCACAAGAGCCTTTACAAGCCTAGCCAATAATACCCAGGATATGACATTATAATATCTTAACTCCCCAGATGTGGGATAAGGCAATATCAGGGTAGGGGGTCTGTGGGTGTTAGAGCTCTGAGTCATTTTACAGACTGCCTCTGTCCATAAAGGACATGAGCAGTACCCCAGGAGTGAATTTACAGTTCCCCATCCATTTATCTAAACTCTTTTTGAAGACAGTGAGGGATGTGCTTTGTTTTACGAAGATGGGAAGTTTATTCCATAAACGAGACACCCTTTGGAATATGAATCTGTTTCCAGCAAGTCCTGTTAGGGTCATAAATAAGGTTCAAGTCCATTGAATGCATTACCTTTGTATAACTTGTTTTTTGTGAATATGCAATATTTTCATAAGGGCTGGATCAGAGAATGCCTTGTAGGTCAGGCATAAGTCCTTCCTCAGTAAACGATATGAGATGGAGTAAAGGTATAGGGCCTTTAGTCAATCTACAGCAGACATGAAGACATGTGTCTTACACGTTGCATTTTTTTTAATACGAAACCTCTCGGGCCACTCCAGTTGGCGTAAGTGCCTGGCTAGATACATGCAGAAGGGAGGACTGTACTCAATTATGGGCCTGATGAGGGTCAAGTACAGTGGCACTATGACTTCCTTTGATTTTGATACCATGCCTTATAAGTTGAGCCACACAGATGGAGTCTCTCAGTACACCAGCTACCTGGTGGTCAAAGTTTAGGTTACTATCTCTATCTGTGTTCCTACGTCCCTCACCACTGGGTCTACTTTTAGGGGTGTGCTATAAATATTATAATTTGCAGGGATTTCTGATTTACTGAAGGTTTCTCAGATCATGGTTTTGGCACCAGTCGTTTGTCATTTTTAGACCCGTTTGTAGAATGTCAACATCATTTGGGAATTCAATGACTACTCCTAGCTTACAGTCGTCAGTGAACTTGGTGAGCCAATGGTCCCCAACATTCGCCTTTACTGCAGAGAAGTATATACCAAAGAGAAGGGGTCCCAACACTAAGCCCTGAGGAACACCACTAGTAACCGATTTCTTATCAAAAGTGACTTCACCTATCCAGACATGTGTCCTGTCAGTGAGCCAGTCGGCTATCCATCTGATGATGTAGAGCTTTATGCCTAATTCAGTAAGTTTATCTATGATTCCTGAGTGGGGGATTATGTCAAAAGCTTTGGCCAGGTCTAGATGTATGGTGTGTACCATTTAACCCTCACCCATGGACTTAGTGACTTTCTCAAAGAAGTCCACCAGATTGAGCAGGCAAGACCTCCCTTTGAGCCAAATTGAGTCTGGTCCAGTTTTTGTAGGGTTCCTATGTAGTTATTGATCAGGTCAATGATAATTCTCTCCATGGTTTGCAGCTAAGACTGGTCAAGCTTATGGGTCTGTGCAGAGGGATGACTGTTGCAGTCCTCCATTCCTCTGGGACAAAGCCCATCGGGGGGCTTTGGTTAGAGAAGATTTTAGTGGCCCTAACAGATTCTGTTTTAAACTATTTAAGAAGCATCCTGGAATGTTGTTGGAGCCCATGGCGGCTGTGTTTTTGGCTTTAGCAGCTCGGTAAGGACCTGTTCCCTAGTAATGACTGGTAGGGGGATGGTTGAAGGTATTTGGGTGTGGTAGGAGCTGATGGGGAAAAAGTTTGAACTGAACTTGTTAGCCATCAGATTTGCTACAGTTTCAGGCTGTGTGCAAGTGCTGACATTCATTATTAACCCAGCACATTGCTGAGCATTTCCCCTGAGGTTACAAGCATAGTTAAAATTAAACCTTATGGTTATCTTTCAACTGGGAGGCTATCTTTGCCTCATAGTTTGCTTTGGCAGATTTAATCAACTCTCTAATTTGTTTGTTTAGACTGCTGGATGTCTTTTTGCACTGATTTGCCTGTTCCTTCCTGGCCTTGGAGAAGTTTTTTTTTCCTTTTGTTGAATAGTGTGTTTATGCTAGGGGTCCCACCAGGGTGGCTTATTTTTGTCAAAGTTTTGACTCGGGCAGGTGCTGCCTCCTCTTTGCACCTATGAGTGTGGTTGTACAGAGCTTTTGTGTATAGCTCAGACTACGTCTCTGTGTCATCCATGTTCAGAGGGGCTTGGAAGTTTAATAAGCTGTCACTTCATTTGAGGTAATTGACCTGAGAAAAGTTCTCAACAGGTTTGGAGTTTTATGGGTTAGTTTTAATATGAAAGGAGATTTTTTTGTGGTCAGATCTTACTAGGGAGGAGTTATTGCATGAGAAGGAGTAGCATCCCCCCATGTTTGTGAGTACCACATCTAGGATATCTGTACCTCTAGTTGGGGCACTAACTAGTTGCTCCAGGGTGTTTGCACTGACAAAGTCCAAAAACCTCTGAACAAGTGAATTATGGGTCTACAAGTCTCCCAGTTTATGGAGGGGTAGTTGAAGTCACCCATAAGTATGGTGTTAGGCTGAATGTTAAGAGATTCCATTAGGTTTATGTAGGAGGTGTGGTATTCCAAACTCATGTTAGGGGATCTGTAGCTAGCAAGAACATGAGAGGGGTCACACCTTTGGTTAGTTGGGCATGGAGTAGGTCAAGTGAGTCATGTTGTTGTACCAGTCTAGCAGTGATCTTGTCCTTTATGAACACAGACACCTCCTCCCTTTGTTTTACCCTGAGAGGAAGGAGAGCCTAATGTATGAAAGACATTGTAGCTTTTGATAGCCAGGGTGCTTTTTATGGTTCTGAACCACGTTTCTGTGACTGTATATATGTCTCCGTTCTCAAGAGTGAGGAGTGCTTCCAGAGAGTTCAGTTTTTTATTTAAAATCCTAGCACTGAACAACAGTACCCTTAGGCAGTTGTGAGTGATTTTATGTTGGAGGGTTTAACAACTTGGCACGGTCTAAAAAAAAGGCATTATATGGATAGATAAAGTTAGTGTCAGCATCCAGAAGCCAAGCAGTGACAAGTGCAAACCGTCTCTGGGAAAGCATCATGGTTTGTTGATCATGTTTCCCCAGGCTGACAGATATTGGATGCCCTCATTGTAGCACCAGAAACTAAGCCAATTGTTCAAGTCAATCATTTTTTTAGGTACTGTGGCATCATCATAGGTGAAGGCAGGATGCTACTCAAGAAAGGAAGCATTACAAAAAAAAAAACATCAGAAGCATAAAACTGATGGAAAAAAATTAGAAGAATAATCAATTTTCTAACAGACTGAATTTGCTGGGTAGCACTCCCACATTCTCATATAAAAGAGTTGTCAAAATTGAATGCAAGATGTAGTTTGGGGAGTTCAAAACATAAAGTACTGGACCAAAACTTGGAGAAGTCCTGCATCAGGAGTGTCATGACTTGATACTGTTAGCATTGTGTATAATATAAAATGATTTCCTTGACTACATCTTGTATAAGACAGCAATTTTCCATTCTGTATTAGAAAATAATATAGCAGTGCATTGCTTACCTGTATGCACTAGCTAGCTGACTCAGGTAATGCTTGAGCATTCATGATCAGAATGCTGTTATTACACTGCGCTAACACAGCTGTACTGCAAAACATCTTAAAAGCAGGTGTCTCTTAGTACCTTATTAGAAATGTTCCTGAGGCTACTTCTGTTTCTGCTTACTGAATGTATAAGGTATATCAACAATGTTTCTCTGAAGCTTTGTTTTGTTTCCTAACTAAATATATTTTGTTTTCCAAACTGAAATACTGTAAAATAGTGCTTGACGGATAGTTCACTGCCAATCAGATAACAGTCGGTACTGGTTTTCCAGCAAAAAATTTGCATTTGGGTCAAGTGTGCTGATATTTTTACAGCTGTTTTAGAAGTATAAAATGCACAGATATAACATAATATAATAAACTGTGAGGTAAAGACCTACAGTATCCTGATGAAATCAGTCTCTGCAATTGTTTGGAAATATTTTCTGACAGTAAATAAACAGTAAAAGCAGAAATGACATAGAGTCATTTTTTCATATAGCACTAGCATGATGCACTTGAATGAGGCCAAGAAAAAAAATAACTGGAAAACCAAGCACTACATCAGTAAAAACAAGATCAGAACTTCAGTGAATGGTAAACTAAATCAAATGCATGTGTAAAATCTGTAAATCAAGCCCTACTGGTAAATGTCGTAGCAGTAGCCTGAAAATAAGCAGTTATAGTACTATAACCAGGCCTGAAGCCATACTGAGAGTAGTTAAGGTGGCATTCACAGATAAAACTGAGGCTGTTTATATATTCTGAGTTCCAACATCTTTAATCAGTGGAAGAGAATCTTTAAAGTATAAAGATGCTCCAGTTTAGAAGGTTTATGAACTTTGGGCAAAGGGAATGCAACAACACATGCCCAAGCTCAGGGTGTCAAATCTGTCAAAGTAATAAGCTGAAAATGAGACATTTGTGTGAGACATTTGTGTTATCAGGAAAGGTAGCATTTTTAATGAACTGGTGATCACAGTTTATACAATGAAGGCAGGATCTGGAAATATATTTATTTACTTGATTTACACACTTCTGAAGGCTTGCACACAGAGCTGGTGTTCTGAAATTACTAAAGTTGCAGTTGCAAGACGATTCCACATGTAGGAAATTTAGCAGAACAGTACTTCTTTTCTGTTACACTTATACAGTTTAAAAGCTATTCTATTCAATGCGAACATTTTTACTGCTGGGTTTAAAAAAATTGTGTTTATACAGTCACCTGATTGTTACTGCATTGCTACAGAGTTCCTGATGTCCAGTTTAGTCTTTTTCCCTGCTTTTTCCTAATTTTGCTGCTGTTTTATTTAGTGATATGTTATTCAGTTTTACTGTACTTTTTACTGTTTGTTCTTGGTCATGTGTTAGATTCTTAGAATTAAAACATTACTGTATTCTGAAAGCAGGCAGATTTGGCTGAATTCCTAGCTACTCTTCCATTTTTCCACTCCCCTGCTGGGATAAATAGACCCAAGGTCAGCTCTTGATTTTCAGACTTCAGAAGGTAGCACACACAGGCACAGCTCATGTTTTGACATTACCAAGTTTGGAGTTTTCAGCTGAATAGCCATCTAAAAAAAGCAGGAAAGTATTTTTGTGTTGCACTTAAAGATACCTAAAAATTTATACAGTTTTAGTTTGTGTTATTTTATTCATTTTTTGTGTATTGTTTTACTAACTGATTAAAAACAACTGTTCTGCTGTGTTTATACAGTGTCTTGGCTGCTACTGCATTGCTAAATGTTTGCAGTATCTCACTTACTATTCCCTCTGCTTTTCCTTGCATTTGCATCTGTTTTTATCTTTTTCAGCTAGTTTTCCATCAATATTAACTTCAAAGAACCACTGTGGACAGTTTGAAGGCAGGGGCTTAAAACTGTTACTGTATACAGCAGACTCCCTCTTATCCAGTCTCTCTTCAACCGGCCATCAAATTTCTGCCATAGCCATAGCAAAAGAGAACAGAGAAGAACAACACTTCTACCCCCTCTGGGCTAAAAAATGACAGTTCAGTTTTAGACTTCATATCCATTAGAAAAATGCATACTAACACAAATCCTGGTCTTGTAGCTGATTTACAAACTATAAATGCTATTTTGTAACTATTTCTGATTAACTAGCCATTCGTTTATCCAGCCTAAGGTCCAGTCCCAGCGAGATCGGATAAGAGGGAGTCTACTGTACTGGAAGTAGGCATTTTTAACTGAATTCCTATCTAATCTTCTATTTATACTTTAGTTTTTCTCTGCTGGGATAAAACCCCCTGAGGGCAGCTTGCTACTGTCTTGATTTACAGACTTCAGATGGTTGTGCACACAGCTCGTGGTCAGAAATTACTAAAGTTCAAGTTTTGAGCTGATTACTCATCTAAAGAGCAGAAAAGTACTTCTTTTTAGTTACCTAGCGATTTATGCAGTTTAAGTGATATTTTATTCAGTTTTACTGTACTTTTTTTACTGTTTGGTTAAAAAAAAAGGTTCTTTTGACATTATACAGTCACCTGGCTGTTACTGGTCTCGTTAACCAGAAATCAAAAGTGGGGAGGGTGTTGGCATAATGGTTAAGGTGTTTGCCTCACAGACAAAAAAGACAAGGTTTAATGCTTACCAAAGGAAATTGGCTATGCTTGAAATGGCCTACAAAGACAGTTAGTCTAGTACTTACCTGTGAACCTAAAGCATTTCTGGAACCTGATTTAATATTTCCTTTGTTTTTCCTTAACTTTGCTGCCGTTTTCTAACCTTTCCAGCTCGTTTTTGTTCAAGTTTTAGCTTCTAAGAATTGGGGGGGGGGGCAAAGAATTAAACTGCTGCTGTATTCTGGACTTAAGCCTTTCTGGCTGAATTCCTAGCTAATTTTTGATTAATTATGTGAGTCTATCAAACAGTGTTACCTATGCTAGCATGTCTGGCTCCAGTTTTGTAAATACTTGTAAATAAATATAAACTACCCTGTGTTATAAATGCCCAACATGACTAGCTACAATTTTGTAAATAAGTTCATGTTTTTTGATAGTTTCTTTGTTTTTTATAAATATGTTTGAATCAAACAGTCTGGCTGACCAAATGTACATATCTTTTAAAATTAATTCTGAATGCAGGTTGTGCCAGTCAGCTGACCTAGAGTGATGTCATCATGTCCAGCTGTTTTTGTTTACTTTTCAAAAGTCTGAAATTAGAGAGTATAATTATCATAACTGCTTTCTGGGACTTTTAAAAGATTCTGGTATAAAAAAGTAGGTTCTGAATTAGTGTTGTTCAGCTGCAGCAGTTATTCAGTTGAGTTCAGAAGTCAATGGCTCTTTTCCAGATTAGCATTTATCACTCAGAGTTTTTCAGAGCTGTTCAGCAGAAATAATAGGATTTGCCACTCCAGTCACTGAGGACCAGACAACAGCCTGAAGAGTGGACCATATATTCTTATTTTGCTTGCAGAAGTTTGAGTGTCATCTTGCCTTGCTCACTTAATTAGATTAGACACAGACAGTTAATTTTTAGACAGTTAGTGATCTACAGTTAAAGTTTTTCTTCACTCAGTGTGAAAGCTATCTTACAGTGTTATTTTCATAATTTCCTGTGTGTGAAACTCTGTGGTTTATTGAAATCAGTTATTCAGTGTATATATGTTTTAAATAATTTTTATTTATTATTTTACTACCTTACATTGTATCGGATTATTTAGAAAGTCTCTTTAGTAACCTGACAGTAGTTATGCTTACTGTGATAACACCAGGGCCACTTGGAAAAGCCTTACTGCTTGTATTACATGCTATGTTGCATATCAAGATTTATTGTACCTGTGAAGACTGCCAGCCTAGCCAACTGGAATTTTGTAAATAATTCTATGTCACTGTAAACATTAATATGATCCATAGACTTGTCTACAAATGTAAGCAAACAGTATGTTATGTTCTCAGCCTTAAAAATGTAACCACAGTACACCCTGCTGGAAAAGAGCAGAAATGTGTATAAACTACATGCCTATGCAAATGCATGTGTTGATGGTAAAGTATGGAATATACAGAGTTAATTTGCAAACTCTGAGAAAATAAGCGGAAATCGTTTCTGAGCCTTTCAGCTCAAAGCAGACAGAATGTCTAGAGTTCTAGGCTTTCCTATTGTCTGGAAACAGAGGTAATTGCAGGTTTCAAATGTAAAGGTGTTTAAAAGTTTTACGATTTCCAGGCAAGTTTCTAAGAGATAAATATTCTTGACACTGAGATGTTATATTTTAAGTTCCTGTTGGCCTGAAAACTAAAAGCAGAATTGACAAGAATGATGTAAATCTGAGATGACCCAGCAGAAATATTTGTGATTAATTTAAGAACCATCTCAGAGAGAAAGTCTGTGGATTTTGTATCTTGTCTCTGGACCTGAAAACATCAACTCGGCAGTTCTTGTCTTGCGTTGTAAGTAAGTTATTTAGGTACAGTGATTTCTCTTAGAGATAGACAGAAATACAGTAAGATTAGTCTAGATGTTTTCTGTATTTAAGTGAGACTGTTCTGCAATGTTGTTTTAAAGTATTTCCTGTGATTCTGAACTCTGTTGTGTTTGGTTATTGAGTATTGTCTTCTACTTTTATTACTTATTATTAAATATATTTAAACTTTTTAATTGTGGCTGTTTTGTTAGAGATATTTAAGTTCTTAGAGTACTTGCATAAGTATTTGGGGACACTGTACAAGCCACTTCTAAATAGCCTTCAAGTCTCAGTCACACTTACCATTTGGATAATAGTAACATTACACAGTAAGACTTGCATCCTTTGGTAAGGACCTTCTTAGCTGATAAGGGTGGTTGGTGGCAGCTGGCACTACCTTATAAGCTGGGCAGAAGGGGACTCCTTGATTACTGGGAAAGTGCACACGTATCACATATTAATTGGTGGCAGTGGTGGGATACCCACAACACATATTAATTGTTTGATAGTGGTGAGTTAGCCACATCATATATTAATTGGCTTGTAGTGGTGTGGATAATGAATTCCTGTAGCTTGTGTACAGTGATCATCAAAGGTGTTTTGTACTCTAAATCAGCCACAGTGAACACTCAGAGTTCATATCACAATTGTTTTATTTCTTTTGTTAGCTTAGTTAGTCAAGGAGAGCATTTAAGTGTGTCAGCATAGGAGTATGGCAAGCTGAAAAGGAGCCAGTTGGCTATGTGCCAGGCTAAATGACTGGTACATGCCAACCTGACTAAAGTAGACATGATTGCAGCTTTAGTCAAAGCTGCATCACAGAATAGCAATCAGGAGGATGCCCAGACTGGCCATGGAGATGTAAAACTCTCAGAAAATGGACAGCTCAACCTTTCTACAGAGGACTTAAAAATCCATCTGGAGTTAAAGAGATTTGAGTTGGAGGCCAAACATTTGGAAATGGAGGCATCAGAGAGACTGAGGCATCTAGAGACTGTGGAAAATGAGAAACTGCTATGCCTGGAAGATGAGCAGAAGGAGAGGCAGAGGCAACATGAAAAGGAGATGCTAACTCTTCACCAGAGTCATGGAGGTAATGAGGAAGGGAGTAACCGAACCTTAGAAGCAACAAAGGTCAGTAAATATCTTCCACAATTTACAGACAGGGGATACTTTTGGTAGTTTCATTCATATGTTTGAGAGGGTATGTAAACAGTATGATGTTGACTAAGGGTTCTGGGTACAGTTCCTGACCCCCTTACTCCATGATAAAGCAGCAACTGTAATGTCCAAACTGTCTGATAATGACTGCTTAAATGATAATGTTGTAAAAAATGTTTGCTGGAATGTTTTAACCTAACACCTGAAGCTTATAGGAAAATGTTTTGTGAGCATAGATGCAAGGCAGATGAAAGTGTGTGTGAATATGTTGCTGAACTAAGCACTTATTTTCATAGATGGGTGAGTAGATGTCAGGTCACCACTTTTGAAGGGCTGGCAGACCTTTTGGTGAGGGAACTGGCCCTTAGCACTTTGCCTGAGGACATGAGGATCTAGTTGGCAGAGTGAAATTCCGCAAATGAGTTGGGGATAAAGGGGATCTCTACTTGGCAAGTAGGACACCAATGTATAAGGGATACCTAGTCATGCAACATGGACATAACGGAATCTATGGGGTGTAGTCTAAACCACTCCAACAGAGTTCACCAGTAACTAGTTCAAGTAAACGGTCAGGATCAGGGATTAGATGTTTCAAATGTAATCCGAGGGGCCAATGCAGCATACAGATGTCTACTGAAGCAAAGTGAGAAACAAAAAGTGAGGGAGCCAGCAAGTGGGAATGATAGAATGCCAGTGGTAAACTGTCTGGAAACAACAGAAGTGTCAAATAATCACCAAAATTTGGATCCTACGTTAGTGGATAGAAACGAGACCACTGCTAAGTGAGACAGCTTCTGATGTAACCATTGTGAGGTGTACAGTGGTTAAGGAGAAGCAGTACTTGCTTGGGCAGTCCACAACCAGTCACAGCACTAGGAGGGACCCCATTCCAAATACCCTGGGCTAGGGCTCATCTTGATTGGAAAGGTGGTGAAGGGAACAAGCAGGTAAGTGTGTTGGAGGATACCCCTGCAGATGTCATAATAGGGGATGATTTTGATAGTGTATAGTGCCTTGTGTGCATGCAGCGACACACAGTCAAGCTGGAGACAGGCAAGTAGGTCTGGTAGCCTGGGGGAGACCCAGAGAGATCGTATGCCTGAAGCTGGGGCTGGTGATGTGGTTACTTCAGAGAGGTAGCTACCTTGTAGCAGTAAGCCTGAAGGTGAAGCACAGCTGCTGGTAGGTACTGGTGTTCCCAGGGACAAGCTGACTGCAATGACATGAGTGGTGGTATCCAGGCTGACAGTGAGGCACCACTGACAAAGGAGAATGGGCTTCCTGTAGAAGGAGAGCTGGGCAGGGTCACAAAAGTAGAGTTGAGACAGGCTCTACTTGCAGACCCTACATTACAAGGCTTGAGAGTGGTAGCTAAGGAGGCACCTGATGCTCAAGGAAGAGGGGAGTCTCTATGCTGGAACAAAGTCTTCAGAGCGGACCCCAAGCAAAAAAGGCTGAGTATCCAAGAACCACAAATCTAAAATACAAGTCTGTTTTATTAGCTAATTAAAAACGTTCACAGTTACTCACCATTTTTTCAGACTTCAAGTAACAGAGTGGACCCCTGAGGGAGAGCTAGAAGGTGCGGTAATACAGCAGTTGGTAGAGCCCAGAGCCTACCATCTGACACCTTTAGTCATAGCCCATCACATTCCTTTTGCACATCATATGGGCATAAAGCATACCAAGAGACATTTTGCATTACTTTTATTCGCCTGGGATTGCAAAGGTTGGTGATGTTAACTATATGGTAAACTTAGTAGGCAAGAGGCAGGGACATGAGTTGCATCATGTTAACCTAATGAAACCTTATCATGCTAGAGAGGCCCTGGTGCTGAGAATTCACAGTGGATGGCAGGAGGAGACTGAGGGGGACTGGGTAACTAACCTTCTCAGCAAGGCTTGGACTGACACTTCTGTGGGAGAGGTAGCAATATCTCAGTGGCTATCCCCTATTCATGTTAAAGAAATACGGAGCAGTGTTACAGTAATTTGGAGGCATGTTCACCAGAAAACATGGGTGTACTAACCTACTGCAGTACCATGTGGATATGGGACCCCAAAGGCTTATCAAGCAAGTTCCTTATAGGATGCCTGAGTGAGTCAAACAGACTTTGAAGGAGGAAATAAACAAAATGTTGGAGCTGGGGGTAATTCAGGAGTCCAGTAGTTCTTGGGTACCCCAGTACTATTGATTACAGAGAAAGATGGTAGTGTTGGATTCTGTGCAGACTACAGAAAGTTAAACAGCTGTACAGAGTCAAATGTGTACCCCCCATGCCTAGAACAGATGAAGCTTTAGAATAGCTGGGTGGGGCTAAGTATCATACCATGACTGATCTAACCAAGGGATACTGGCAGAGAGAAATCAGCTGTTGTAACACCTTTTTTTCCTAAAGACCTTTATTTAATTACCACTTGCAACATTCATATAAAAGTAATCGCACTACAATTAACATAGCAAACATTTTACTTTGCATATATTGCTGTACATCATATAACCTAAGCAACATTACATAAATTATTCAATTCCTGTCTTTTTTTTTAAACAAGAAACATTTTTATTAACCCATCAGTTAATACATACATTTATACAAATGAAAACATTTAAGTTCTGACACCTTTTAAACCTCATTCCTACTTGTATGTACTCTTCCCACAATTCTGATTTTTTTCCTATGTAGTTTGCTCCTACCCTTTTCTAAAGATCTCTGCTCCTGTTGTTTTATCTCTGTTACTATATTCATTAGTTGAACCATGGTGGTGGTGGTGCTGTGGTAGCGTTGTCGCCTCACAGTAAGATGTTGTCCGGTTCGATTCTCAGCTGGAGCGTCTTCTGCGTGGAGACATGCGTGAATGGGCGTACCTTTGTTGAAGGTTGTGCATCAGGGCTGGTAACTCGGCACGTAAAAATCAACTACCAATCATTAGCAGACCGGAGTTCCACTGTGGCAAACCCTATCCGGGAAAAGCCGAAAGACACAACTATATTCATTGCTTCTAGTACAGTTGGTTTAGATTTTGATTTCCATTTTCTAGTAATTGCTTTTTTGGCAGCCAACATTATTCAACAAAGCAAGGCCTTACCATGCCTAGGCAATTCAAATTCTGCATCATAGCTCAAAAAAGTCATCTCCCTCATCAGACCAAGCTGTTGTAATACCTTTTGGATTATATGAGTTTACAAGGATGCCATCTGGGATGACGAATACCCCAGCAACCTTCCATAGATTAATAGATCATATCTTAGTAGAAATATTCCTAGGGACAGTAGGGTACTATAAGAAATGTGTGCCTAACTATAGTACAATAGCTGCATTCCTTACTGACCTAACAAGGAAAAACAAAACAGATAAGGCAGTGTGGACCACATATTGCAGGCAGGCACTTCAGAAGCTTGAAGAGGTTTTGGGGGAACCCCTGCAATAGCCAGTCCAGATTTCAGCAATACTAATGCAGAAGGATTCCCAACACAGGGCATTGGCTGATACATTTTCAGCCAGCTCCATTATTTTCAAGCAACGATTTTCTAGGGTCACTTGAAAATCTAGCTTGAGTCTTTAAGGGGGGAGAAATGTGAGGATATCAGATATTGCTATCTGTGCTAGCATGTCTGGCTGCAGTTTTATAAATACTTGTAAATAATTATAAATTTTCCTGTGTTAAAAATGCCAGTATGGCTAGCTATAATTTTGTAAATAAGTTTATGTCTTCTTGATTGATTCAAACATCTTACACAAATCAAAGAAACAAAGTGTTCTTCTGGCTGACCAAATATACATGTCTTTTAAAAATAATTCTGAATGCAGGTTGTGCCAGTCAGCTGACCTAGTATGATGTCACTTTGTCTTTATTTCATCTGTCACAAACATAGTTTATGAAAGTTAATAATGCTGTTTCTATGCTATGGCCTGGCCTAACTCCATGATATGCTGTGGAAAGTAACTTATTTATCAGCTGTAAGTGAATACATTTTTTCAAGCATTTTAGACAGCATGAACAAGATGGCTGACCTTAATGTTCCCTGTTGTGGAGTTACCAGCAGTAGGAAAAGTGGGTTTAAGTTTCTGAATAAGATTTTTTTTTTTATCATGGTGGTAGGAGTTGTGCTAAATGTGAAGGTAGTAGTGTCCACATCACTTACTGATGTGTTGTGTATACTGAATTAGCAATCAGCAACACTTTTGTAGTACGAGTTAAATCTGCATGCTATGTTATACCAGCAGTTAAGAGAGAGAGAGATGAGAGAGAGAGAGTTTGAAAAACATTTAGCTCAGTTAAGGCCAAGGCTGTAATTGTAGAGCTCTGTAGCAGCAGGTGGCCTACAGTATGTAGTTCTTTTATGAGGTCACCAAAAATGGTCCAAGTAGGAACAGTGTGTCTATGAGCATTAAAAGTGCAAGTACAACTGTTGTCTAAATTCATGCTGATATCAACAGAACAAACCAAAATAAACTGCCTACTCAGCTAGTTTAAGGTACTGATCTCAAGAATTTTACCCAGTGTACAAGCTAGAATATTAGACTAGTTGAAGAGATGTGACTGATAAAGAACCTGCAGAGCTAAGACAAAGTGCTTCCTGAAATGGATGACTGCAAGAGGTCAGAAGAGTGCTGCTAAGTTCTACAACAGAAAGATTATGGATGTGCCAGACACACATCGATCCACTATGAAAGTAGTGGACACCATGAGCACTTTGGGTCTGTGGTCACAAAAGCTTTGACCACCACCTGAAGAACTTGCTGGATTTTCTAGAAGGGAGAAGACATATGCCTCCACCTAAAGGTAATGGCTTTTTTTCCTCTCCTTGGGACACGTATTCAGATACATACTTTCTGCAGGAATATGAAATAGTCCGTGATGGACTCTTCCTTATGATTATAATCAGTGCAGACAACTTCTGCTTCCTTAAAACTGCTCATTATTTTATCTTTCCCAACTTGTCTTTCCTGGCTAGTAATAAAATTAAGGATTTTTGTTTTCTGTCTGAGGCTGTCAAAAAAAAATCTACCTTCATGCTCCTCAAGCTAAATGATCTGATTACTAATAATGCGGAAATGATGTCACAAAGAAGCAAAGCTATGATAACTTAAATAGCAAAAACATTATCATAAATTAGTACAAGATACAGAAGGATAACAAATGTGGGGCAAAGGGGGAAGCCACTCAGGAACAAGATATTAGAGGGTGCAATTGGCAGATCTGGTTTATTTATTTTAATTTATACTCCTCACATGTCCTCCATGGGAATGTAGAGCATGAGGGAGTTCAAAACTGAAACTCCTTTTTAGAGAAGGGAGGAGTACAAGTTCAGACAGGGTCCTTGTTTCTTCCGCCTCAACTTTGTGTTAAGGGGTGTCAGATCAGGAAGTGCCATGTGCCAATATCCCAAATTCACGATGATGCAATTGTGCTTACAGGTATCCACAGTTAAGACACAAAGAGTTTCCAAAGGGATTTTCTCAGAATTCTTCTCTCAGAAGAAATGACCAACATGCTGTAAATATTCTATTTATAATGATGTACTGAGTAAGAGCCCCCCACACCAACATTTTTGCAACATACAATGTTTCCCCTAAGGATTCACAAACACACAACTATTATTTGGTTACCTCCATATGCCGTTCAAGCTCTTGAAGTAGATTAGAATACTTGTCCAGTCTCATAAATGGCTTGCTGAGGTTTGTAGTTAGTATCAGAATTCCTGGACTAGTTGCACCTAAACTTTCCATGTATTTATCAAGTTCATCACTGAAAGAACATAAAAAACAAAAAAGGAAGATAAAGTCAGTCAGTAACTTCTCACTGGTATTTTATCACAATGATGTGGTGTTAAACATTTACAGCGTGTCATTCACAACTGTGCAATAAACATGTCATATTATTTCAAGATGTAAACATTTAATCACCAAAAATATAGTTCCATATCTGTAAGCATTACTACACAAGAAGTGGATTATATTTCTAGTTGCATATACATAATTTGGTGGCATTTGCTCATTGCAGGCTCTACAGAAATATTAGTACACGAGACCTTAATGTTAACCAACAAAGAATAGTTCCTTTCAAGTTCAGATTTTTACAGTGTAATAGATAAATTTTACAAATATTAAAATAATGGGCAGTTAAAATTTAAGTGACACAAAAAGAACAACAAAAAAATTCAGATTATGAATATTTGTCTTTAGACGGTGACTAAAATAGGTCACTGTTCCTGAGCCACTAACACAAAAAAACACCCAAAAACTGTGCCTTTAAATGCAAAAGAACATTGTCCAGAATCACCATTCATCATCATCACCACCACTGATCCAGAAGTTGTTAAATAAACCAAGCAACCCCTTGCTCATAGATCAGATATGATGAGTAAAATGACAGGCTCAAGGCATGTTTCTGAACTATTGTGTAAGACTAAAATACATTAAAAGTGTTACTATGCATGTGATCTACCAATGACAAGGTTGCCTAATGTGGTCCACGGAGAAAGGGATAACATGGGCAAAAGTATGTGGCGTCAGTAAGTACTGCAGCTTTACAGCTACACATTGGCTGCAATCACTAAGGTAAGATTAGATGAAGCTCATTGTTGGAGATCAATCAGGAAGAAATGAGGGAAGGATGACAACCTAGATAGGTAAATCCTTTGGTAATAGCAGCTTATCTTGGCAATGCCCCACACATGTCTAGACTACTTCTATCTGCCAATTCCTCATCCAGGGTCAGTCCATGACAGTGTATATGTGCTACAAAGCTCATATCCTCTTCTGCCAGTACAATTACGGAGACACTGCAAATAACAAGGGAGATGCAAACAGTAGCCCATTCACTCAAAACCTTGGTTTTAGAAAGGTTAACTTTCAGGTGGTTTATGGAAATGAACATATGAAATACTTTAAAACCATTATTAATATTATGAAGGGTGGCCACTTGGCTGGGTGCAAAACAATGGAAACTCAGTTCTTCTCTCATTATACCATATCCCAATGCAAGCATGCACAAGGTGATATTCATGAAGCCAAGAAGGAAGTCTGTAGTACCCAAATATCGGGTCCAAAATCAGGAAGTAAGTTAGAGAAGATATTGCTGTGATCAACCATTGAGTATGGTCTCAAAGATCAGAAAAAAAATCATAGTAGGATCATGGGAATCACAACAGAGTGAGAATCCAAAAGTCATAAAGAGTAATTTGGCCAACCATGTTGAATGCAGCTGAAATAAAAAAAAAAAATACCAAGACATACCAAAACAATGGACCTGTGGCATCACATGATCATTAACATTCCTCAACAGTACTTATTCCTCTTCTGAGGCTCAACTTGAAATTTAAGTGGATCACTGTGGCTATGAACAGACAGAGAGGCAGACAGTCAGACAGTTTTCCAGCTGTACTCGCATAACATTATCTGTAAAAGGGACAGTACAGATAAAACTATTGTCTGCGACATTACCCATGCCTAGAGATGGCTTCCGGAGCAAAAATGTTACTAAAACTTCTTTTAACAATGGTGGTAGCACTAATGTGCCCAAAAGTCTTGACTATCTCACATTCAGGTCCAGTTTCAGAAGGCAGGAGACCAGCAGCCAAGGTCAGTCGTCCAGAAAGCTGTGCACAAGCTGAAGGCCATCTATGGGACTCTATTAGCAGTTACATAATGGAACTCGCATGTGCGTGGCACAGAAGAAGTGCTCTCCAAGAAAAGTACAGTGCTGGGAGAACATATGGGTTCATAAATGATTACAGGCTAATGGCACATGAATCTTTACAATCCTAGCCAGTAATACCCAGGATAGGACACTATTGTATCTTAATTCCCCAGATATGGGATAGGGTAGTATCAGGGTAGTGGGCCCTTGGGTGATGGAGCCCTATGTCATTCTGCAGATTGCTTCTGTCCATAACAAACATGGGCAGTACCCCAGGAGTGAATATACAGTTCCCCATCCATTTATCCAAATTCTGTTTGAAGAGCGTGAGTAAGAACTTTGTTTTACAAAGAAATATCAGACAGATCTCCCTCCTACAAGAGGATATTTCATTCATGAAAATAAAGTACAGCATTAAGCATTACAGTGCTCTGTCTAAAAAGGTCAATGAGATGCAAGACATGCCAGGCTACTAGAGGAGAACCACCTGAAGATGAGCTGGCCAGTTCTCAGTACAAGAGACAGCACTGGGCAGGAGCACTGGTTTCTAATCTGTGCTCTAAGACTAGCAGGAATTATAGTGTCCATTCAGTACAAGTCCATCTCCATGCTAATCTGGCAAAAATTCATCTCCATGCTAATCTGGCAAAAATTCAATCTACAGCTGAGGGTCCTGAGAACATAAAGTTCTTGATCACACCAGCTTCTGTAGCTCCCTCTGCAGCCCTGGTTTTAAGGCTGCACTCATGTGCACCCAATATATCACAGTATAAAACAGTGCAGCGCTACTTTTAAACCTACACTCATGCACACCCACTGCATCACAGTATAGAACAGTGCAGCTCTGGTTTTAAGCCTGCACTCATGCACACCCACTGCATCAGAGTATAAAACAGTGCAACTCTACATTTAAGCCTGCACTTGTGCACACCCACTGCATCACAATATAAAACAGTGCAGCTCTAGTTTTAAGCCTGCACTCATGCACACCTACTGCATCACAGTATAGAACAGTGCAGCTATAGTTTTAAGCTTGCACTCGTGCACACCCAATGCATCACAGTATAAAACAGTTCAGCTCTGGTTTTAAGCCTGCACTCATGTGCAAGTACTGCATCACAGTATAAAAAACTGCAGCTCTAGTTTTAAGCCTGCACTCATGCACACCCAATGCATCAAAGTATAAAACAGTGGAGCACTAGTTTTAAGGCTGCACCTGTGGCATCACAGTACATACTATCACATAACCGCTCATAAAAATCCATGTAGTGAAATAGCTCAGGATCAAAAGATATTCTTGGGAAGCTCTAAGATTCGTCAGAAGATAGATCGTCTAAAAGAGAAACTGAGTCAACCAAAGATTCATGACTATAATGCCAAAGTGAAAGATCAAGTCCAATGAATGACTCTTCACGTGCGTGGCAGTAGAAAACATCAGAGCAAGCCTCGGTTCATATATTACTTTTTGTAAAGTGGTTAACATTGATCACTCTCCCAGATGCTCAGGTCGCCTATTGGCAACCAGTTTGTATAAACCAACACTGTGTGCTGATGAGAAGTATCCCTGAAGAAACATCTTTGGATCACTGGGTGGGAAAAATACTAGACAAAACTTGCTGATAACTGCTTTCTTGATAGATCTTTAGAAGAATTATATTCATGACAGCAAAGAAAATCATTGTTTCTGACACAGAACCACCTTCCCACCCCAATCTGAACTGCTCCTATCAAGAACAATCACACAAAAGCAAAGGTGTAGCCAGAAATTTACATTACTTACTCAAACTTCATAGAGTTGCCCTACCACTTACTTATATCTAAAAAAAAAGGTACTCAACCCTCAAAATGCTGCCCCTGCACACTTTGGAAAGGAGCATATGCTTTTCAACTGTAACAAATTATAACTATAAAAATAACTATCTTAGAAGTGTATTCCTTCTTGTTTAAACATGTTTTGTGTAGTTCTAAACAAATGACACTGGTTTAGACAGCTTTAAATATTCTGTACTCTTTGGTTCATAAAGTTTCTGAGATGCTAAGAATAAATGTACTCACCTGAATACACGGAGTATGCATAACTACACCCTTGCACAGAATCCCATTCATACAGTCTCCTACCAAACTCATCCAAGAATTCCACCAGTCTATATTTTTTTACCAAGCCATATATTGATGATAAAATCCATGTCTTAATGTTGCAATAAGTCAACAGCAAATCCCTATCTGTTATGGACAAACCTGGAGTTTATAAGTAGTGTGTCCTACAGAGGAATGCATTTACAAGAATTGTCTAACAGTCCTGGTAGTTAATTAGGATCTCTGGATATATAAAGAAAACACAGAGAACAGTTCAAGGCAGATTTCAACTTGCAGGGGTGATTGATTCAACAACAACAACAACATAAATATGGCTTCTTATACCAAAGTAATGTGCTTTAATATGTGGGTATAACTATTCCTCACCATAAGTCTCTAGATATGAAGGGCTTGTATCTAACAAAATCAGGGCTGAGTAGCCTAAGGAACAAAAAATGAGGGATGTATCCAACCTATACATCCAGGCAGCCAGAGCATTGTGAGTTTCAGTTGCATACTTTCATTTACTGTTTCTTTTTTTTTTTTTCGACGAGAGACTTTGTGACCTGCAACACTGTAAAGCCACAGTATTATGTACCAACATGCATTGCAATTTACAACATCTCACACAGTTACAGCTTCACACAGTATGCCTTACAAATGCTTTCAAAGTTCATCCTTATTAACTCCAACCCTAACCCTGCCCTTAACCTCCAACCTACACACAATCTTACCAAAACCCTTTCCCTAATAGAACCACTACTCAGACAAATTTAAGTATAAACACGGAGCCAGTTTTCTTCTTTCCTAGTTAAGTGACCACAAAAAGAGAACGTCCTCTTTTTGCAGTGTAATTTTGATTATTTTATGTAAGTGTATGTTTTGCACATTTTACTTATTATTTGAACATAGCAACAAGTAATAAGAGGCATATCTGATACATCTCAATACAGGCTCCAGCAATATTATAAACATATGTAGGATATTGTCTTTATGGACTAATTTTAAATTTGAACATTTTGATTTGATGCAGTTACAGAGCTATGATGACAAAAATCAATATAAAACATTATACATGATAAGGTAGAATGAAAAAAAAGCCTCGACTAACAGGTATATGCATGAACATTTGTAGCTAAAGTCCATTTATGCACTTAAGAATAGATATACAAAATTAAATACAATAAGGGAAACTCAAGTGTTGTCCTTTATCATAAATGCATAAAATAGGATAAAGTTTACAAAAGCCATATCGACAGAAAGTAAAACATGAAAGGTTGAGATGAAGCTTGCCCAAGAAACAAGACAGGGAAAAAAGGTCAAGTAATATCATGATAACCAGGAAAAATAGCGTAACAGGATACAACTCTGAAATAACCCACAACAAGAATGTCCAAATACGCTGATCCTGAACACAAGGACTCCACAATAAGTTGACCAGATGATTCAATATAAATAAAACTTTTATTTATATTGAATCATCTGGTCAACTTATTGTGGAGTCCTTGTGTTCAGGATCAGCATATTCGGACATTCTTGTTGTGGGTTAATATCATGATAGTCAAAGTTCATAATTTCATAAACATGTTACGAGTTCAAGACCATGAATAACAAAATCTCTATCACCAACATTGACATGTATTTTATATCAGGAAATACAGTTTGGTTTAATTAGGTACATACCATTTTTACTTAGGGTTACAGTTGTATTACACTGGTGTTCTTGGAGTTTTAATTAACTTTCAACATTTTGTCATGTTTATTATAATTATTTGAAGGTTTTATATACTATTTTTTTTTACATATGTAAACATTTGTGCACAATATTTTTATGATTGCAGTTCTACTTGAAATAGGCAGTTGTTTTTGAAATAACTCAAGGCAAAGTGTTTATTAATTGATTTAACGGATTTATCGTGGAGAGAACCTGACTGGTTGCTTGTGCTTATTTAATGTATGAGATTTTACTGAGTCATTTATCTGATGAGGTTCCAATTAAAATAAGGGAACGAAAGTGCTCATTTTTATTATTCTCCTGATTTGGACTTTCATTCAACAGCATTTCCTTGTCTACAGTGTGCTGTGTTCATCTTTTGTATCAATTTCCGATGGTCGAATTTCAAAAACTTTACACATGGGTAAGTGCTGCAAATACATCTAAAATGACCCATATATGGATTTCTTATGTTTGAATAAGGTGCACGTCATCAAATAATTGTCTATAGGAGTAAACGTATATAAAAACTAAGTTCTGTACCTCTCCTCTTAGGTATACAGCACTCATCTTTATAAATACCATGAATAATGTGCCAGCATTCACCTATACTTGGAGGAGAAGGGCTACTCCAGTGTCAAGTAATATTTTTTTTTCAGATAGTAGCATTACGTGTAATATTTTAATCTCATCGGTTAACAGAAGTCATTAAAGACCAGAAATTTCTGAACTTGATTCCCAGTATGACAGAGTCTGGTTTATGTATTCCAAACGTCTTCCCAAAATTGCTTGATCTCATCATAGCTCCAAAATATATGTTCCCAAGAGGGTGTTAAACTAGTATTTAAACATTGCCAACACCGAGGCTGTGATTCACCAGTATGCCTTGCAATGGAAACATTTCCAGGTGAATACTCATCACTTCAAGGATTAAGTGATTAATAAGTTGCACTTCAGCAAAACATCAAGATGGATGTCTAAAGGCTCTATCATTGCTTCTCTAGTAAGTAGATCTTTATATTCTGTCTTTAAAACAAATTGCAAGGATACCAGTGAATTACACAATTGAGAAGTTTTAATTTATGGTTCGTGATGGAAAAGTTTTACTTTGTGGTTCGTGATGGAAACGCTATTGTGAAAATTGAGATATTCGCATCTTTTTAGTTTCATTGTTTTCTATCAACATAAAGAAAAAGTGAAATGGGGATCTGTGATTGTAGACTTTTCAGATGATCTCAGTAGTCAATGTAATAAAGCTTTGATTTACAGACAGAAAAAGAGGTGAGCTTGTGGGAGACTACTTTTGGGACATTTTTTTTTTTGTAGGACTTGAATGGTGTGTGTATAGAAGTGAAGCATAAAGAATAAGCCTTTTTTTTTTTTTACCAAACTTGCAATGGAATGTATTGGCGGGAAAATCTGAAATTTTGAGTATGTCCCACAAGCAAATATTAGGAGTGCTACATAGTTTTTAGGATCATGAATCTTGAGAAATTTAAGCAGACAGCAATATATTATGTTAAGATACTGGGATTTCCTTATCCCTTTCCGATGTCTGAAGTGGCCCACTGCAAAGGCATATAGTAACATTAACTGGTTGGAAATGGTTGAATTATTAATATTTGAAAGGAGGGTTTTGGGGAAGGGTCTAGTATCTCAACCATTAATTCAGACAAAATTAGAGAGGGTCTTTAAAGATAAAGGTCATTGCAGTACCATATCAAGACATTTTGATAGGCTATAATCACACTTGGTGGTCTTACACTCACCTGAGCTGCTTGGGTGAAATACTTTAAAACCCTCCAAAAATTAATAAGGACCAAAAAATGTTTTTAAATGCATTTACCCCATTTCTTTAAAGTAGCACCTGGATTTCTCATTGGGAACCTCTGTAAAATATATAGCACTTTGGAAGAAAGAATATTTTTTTGTTTATACAAGTATCTGTTTAAGACCTTGAGATAGGATTTGAGTGCCCCAATCTGTATGTATTTTTCTATGTTCTTTTTGATATGCTGAACACTGTGATCCCTGGTCACTTGAGGATTTAGTGCTAGGCAGGCTCCTAAATAAGTGATGTACAGGGAGGAGGGTCCACGAAAAATCCATATTGATTTTGCATATTGGAGGACCCCAACTTTATATGAATTAATGAGGTAGACTTTGAGGGATTAAACTTCTAACCCAAGAGTAGATTCTAATCTTGTAAAACTTCCCAACATACTGGTATCATACTTTGGGGGTCATTTAAGAAAAACAAGAGAGTGTATACAAATAAGGCAATGCCCCCACCCAATGACTTCTTTGACATTTCTTTGGATGTTTTATAAATATTTCTGAGAATAGGCATTACTTGTTTGATGGCCAGCAAAAACAACATAGGGATTAAAGGGCAGCCTTGCCTGACACCTTCAAAGATGGGTAGTGAGTACGATTGGTATGGTCCCAAATGGAACACTGCCATACATTCTTGATAGACTGAAGTTAAAATTTTCATAAATTCTGTTTAGAAACACAAATGCAGCTAATATCTAAAGATATATGGACATCTAACATTGTCAAAAGCTTTTTCAGCTCCTAGGACATTAAAGCCAGATGTGCAAATGAGTGTGGAGTCATCTATGTACTCCATTTTGGAGGCCTGCTGTGTAGATGTGTGGAGGGTGTTGGTAAGAATGTTAAAGAGGATAAGACCAAGGACAGAGCCTTGTAGAGTACACCAGTAGTGAATGGGAGGTATGGAGAGAGGGGAATACCTAGTGGACAGGCAGCTTTTATTTATTTATTGGCATTTGTTTACCAGGGTAGTCCACTAGGCCAAGATGAGCCTATTTTCAGTGGAGGCTGGGAGAAAAGTTCCAAAAGATACACATTAAGAATATATAAAATCAATCAGCACACACTTATTATAAGGGTATACAATATCAAACAACATAACTTATTACAAGTAATTAATTACAGTATACACAGTAGTATACGTAAACATTATGTTACATAACATTCAATCCCATATTACATTGAAACCATAAAAGGGTGGGCTGAAGCAGACTGAATAAAGACATTTGAAGTACAAGTTTGCTAAATAGTGTTGAAGGCTTCAGGCAAGTGTAGAAACAAAGAGGTGACTAGTTTGCGGTTATCTCTAGCTTTATTGACAGCATCTATACACACAAGTGGAAAGGATTTGAAGAAAATAAATATGGAGATGGTATTACATATGGAAAGTAAGGAAAGCAAATGAGAAAAATTGAAAAAAAATGGGATAAGATTTTGTTTATTTTTATATAGACGTTAAAGAAAATGAAATGCAGAAGCTTATAATATAACAAAAATACAGAAAATAAACACGTCGAAGGAAATAAAGGGGTGGTTATGGAGGAAGGGAAAGTTAGATGACTTAAGTTTTCTGCCAGGACTGTAGCCAGAAAATTCCATTTTGAACTCTCACGCACTGTTTACTGCCTTCCCGAAACCCATCTGCCATTTCAAACAAATGGACACATCTTTCAAAATGTTACCCCCTTACAGTTAATAAAATGTGCACGTCATTTTCAGCCATTTCCTCCAAAACGATATTGTTTTTAGACTTGCAGTCTTCTCTGTAAGCAAGTTATATACTTGCTGTTACAGGCATTAATTTAGACAGCAGTAAAAATAATATGACCAGAAAAACGTTACAAAGTTTCTAAATGATGCAAAGATAAAATATACTCTATAGAGTACAAAGTGTATGCCTGGCTACATCCTTGTTTTGTGCATAGGAAAATTATAGCAAGATTATTTTGTGCTGCTTTTGTTTGATGCTTCAAAATTAGAACAAGTTAAATGAGGAAAGAAGAATGAAAAGATGGAATTGTAAAGAATGTAAATACTGTATATGATGTGAAACTGTGTAAATTGCATAAATGTGAACATTTGTAAATAAAGAAAAATAATGGAGGTAATCTAAATAATGTGAAAGATATAAAGCAATAGTACAAAACACAAATCCAAAAGCAGCTGGGGATGAAGTTCTCTCAAAAAAGCAAAATGCAGTAACAAAAGTCCAAAATGGGAGTAAACAAACACGGCTCTCTTGATAATAAATAAAAGACAAAACTTTTATTCAGGTACAAACTAGTGAGCGCTTTCGTGCCTCCTGGCACTTCTTCAGACAATACAAACTTTGCAAAAATCTCAATAAAAAGGCTTGCCTCACCCACATTATTACACAGCAACCAATCATATATGTTTAGCAATTAAAATTCACCTGCTGAAAATTGTCAATAAATGTAATATGAAGTCAAAGGCTTTACATATCAACTAGCTTAAAATCCTTACATACAAAATAGAAAGTCTGAAACAACACATAAAAATAAAATAAAATTAAATTAAAACATTAATTCTCACTTTCACTACTATCAACAACTATATAACCATACAGACAGGTGACTGCAGCAAACACCAGTCATAAAATGTTTACTTTCTCAGATATAAAACTACTGAAATCAACTTTCTTACAGTTATAATACTAGAGTGTACCAAAGGATGGCAGTCATATACTCCATACAGAAATGTATTCCAAAATTCCTAAGGTAAACACCTAACACTCACACATCAGGCTAGAAAACAAAGAACAGCAAGCACTGAATTTCCTATCCTTTAAACAACTAGGGGTACATCTATCAATAAATAATATTGGCACTACATCACAAAGAAACTAAAATATTATAGGAGAAATAGTTGGATATACACTAGTAATAGCATTCTTAATGTTTCAATGGCCTCTCAGCTAAGTAAGGTTTCAGGGACACTAATTATTTCAGGCCATACCCTCTATCTGCCTGCAATCTAATTATCCATCTAACCTCACATTTCTCCGTGTAGTTTTTATAACTTCCTAATCTAGCCCCTCTAGTGGTAATTTCAACAGTTATAAACCTAAACTTATGTCCGGTGCCATATTCAAGTGTATGCCTAGCTAGGACATTCCCCTCGTCTTCTTTACTGATCGCATACATATGCTCTCTAACCCTTTCTCTGAGTGTCCTATTGGTTTTGCCAATATAAAAACATGGGCACTCTATACATCTGGCTAGGTAGACTAGGTCCCTAGATCTACAATCTGCATAGTGATTAAACACAAACACCCTCCCCATAGATGGATGCATAAACTTATCATTCAACATATATGAACAGAAGTTACAAAGTCCAATCTAAACAAAGAGATTTGTTATTTTTAAATAAAAGACAAAACTTTTATTCAGGTACAAACTAGTGAGCGCTTTCGTGCCTCCTGGCACTTCTTCAGACAATACAAACATTGCAAAAATCTCAATAAAAAGGCTTGCCTCACCCACATTATTACACAGCAACCAATCATATATTTTTAGCAATTAAAATTCACCTGCTGAAAATTGTCAACAAATGTAATATGAAGTCAAAGGCTCTACATATCAACTAGCTTAAAAATCCTTACATACAAAATAGAAAGTCTGAAACAACACATAAAAATAAAATTAAATTAAATTAAAACATTAATTCTCACTTTCACTACTATCAACAACTATATAACCATACAGGCAGGTGACTGCAGCAAACACCAGTCATAAAATGTTTACTTTCTCAGATATAAAACTACTGAAATCAACTTTCTTACAGTTATAATACTAGAGTGTACCAAAGGATGGCAGTCATATACTCCATACAGAAATGTATTCCAAAATTCCTAAGGTAAACACCTAACACTCACACATCAGGCTAGAAAACAAAGAACAGCAAGCACTGAATTTCCTATCCTTTAAAACAACTAGGGGTACATCTATCAATAAATAATATTGGCACTACATCACAAAGAAACTAAAATATTATAGGAGAAATAGTTGGATATACACTAGTAATAGCATTCTTAATGTTTCAATGGCCTCTCAGCTAAGTAAGGTTTCAGGGACACTAATTATTTCAGGCCATATCCTCTATCTGCCTGCAATCTAATTATCCATCTAACCTCACATTTCTCCATGTAGTTTTTATAACTTCCTAATCTAGCCCCTCTAGTGGTAATTTCAACAGTTATAAACCTAAACTTATGTCCAGTGCCATATTCAAGTGTATGCCTAGCTAGGACATTCCCCTCATCTTCTTTACTGATCGCATAAATATGCTCTCTAACCCTTTCTCTGAGTGTCCTATTGGTTTTGCCAATATAAAAACATGGACACTCTATACATCTGGCTAAGAAGACTAGGTCCCTAGATGTACAATCTGCATAGTGATTAAACACAAACACCCTCCCCATAGTTGGATGCATAAACTTATCATTCAACATATATGAACAGAAGTTACAGCTTCTACATCCAAAAGTACCTTCCTTATTGATTCTATTCCTTTCTTCTTGTTATTTTCATAACAAAGCAATCTCTTAAGAGATTTGTTATTTTTATAAGAATAACCCGGTTTAGTACCCACCACCTTCTTTATCTTCTCATCAACTAATAGAATCTCCCAGATCCTTTTAATAATCTCACCAACTGCTCTATTGTCTGTGGAATAGGGTATATCAACTCTACCGGTATTATCTGCCCTTTTAGAAATATGATCATTTTCCTTTCTTCTTTTAATATAGGGTCTACCTTTCTGTTTCCTATCTATAAACATAGTATCATTCACTTTCCCATATTCGCTCTTCTTATAATCCCTTTGACATAAATCTCCTTTTAGAGTGCTAAGTGCTTTCTCACAATTAGTATCCAAGATTCCATACTAGTTAATCTAGATACTCTCAACCCCTGTCCTCATATAATATTTTATATATATGAGGGGGGTGCATACTAGTACAGTGTTAGCAGATTATTTCTTCTGCATTATTTGCCTAAAAATGTCAGAATGTAGCTTATTGCCTACTTTAAACACTGTTACATCAAGGAAATTCCATTTACCCACAAACTTAAAGTCAGTAAAACGGTTGGCATACTCTATAAATTCGATCAAACTCTGTTCAGTTCCTGCCCATACAAAAAAGACATCTACAAATCTTTTGTAAAAGGGAATGGATCGCCTCCTACTTTCTATATCCAAGATGTAAGTCTTTTCCCACTGCGCCATCACGATGTTAGCGTAAGAGTTGGCGCAGGGTGTACCCATTGCTACTCCCTTTTTTTGTAGGTAATATCTTTGTTCAAAAAGAAAAACATTATTGTTCAGGACTAACTCTAATAAAAAACATATCATCAAAGCCCTTCCACTCTCTTTTCCTGCTTCATTGAGAAATGACCTCACATATTCAACTCCTCCATTAGGTATACATGTGAATAGTGAAGCCACATCTAAAGTGACCAAAAAATGTTCCTGATCATAACCGCCTGATGCAGTAAATTCAGCTAATGTCACCAAAACCTCTTTGGTATCTCTTACTACAGTTGATGTAACATCCACTAGAGGTCTTAAGGCTTTTTCCAAATAAATGGATATAGCCTCAGTAATCCACCCCCTCCCTGAGACTATTGATCTTAGGGTTGGCCTAACAGGATCCTTGTGAATTTTTGGCAGCCCCCTAAAAGAGGGAACAACCAACATCTCAATGAGAAAATAATTATATAGATCTTGGGTAATCACCCTGTTCATAAGAAAATCATAAAGGTCTATCTGTAGCTTCTTAATTTATCAAGCTGCTCTGCTGTGATATACTGATATGTATTAACTTCGCTAAGTAAATAATTTATTCCCATTCTATATTGCTTACTGTCCATGATCACAGTTGCACCCCCCCCCCCCTTGTCGGCTGGGCGTATCATTATTTCTTTATTATCCTGCAATTTTCTCAGGGCTTCATGTTCAACTTTTGTAATATTATAATGACTATAACCTCTATTAGTATCATTCATCAGTTTTGACAGACCACTTTCACACGCCCTCTCAAACGCTGTTAATAATGGATGCATCGCAGGAATAAATGTGGACGGCTTTTTAAACACATTTACATCATTGCATTCATTGTTCCCAAACAGCAGTTGAAGCATGACATTTCTACTGAACATTTTATATCAATGACAAAATCAGTCCTATCAGTGTGTAATGATGGCACAAAGGACAAACCCTTTTGTAACAAAGTAATTTCAGGTGGTGATAGCACATACTTGGATATGTTATGCACTAGTCCCTGCTCATAAAATGCTACAGCTTCATCTGCACTCGTATCTCTCCTTGGTCCTCAGATGATTTCCTTCTCTTCCTGGAATGGTATTGTTGGTTTGGTGATGCTTTCGTTTCTCTGAAAAGCAGTAGAAACTTTAAAAAAACTGTTGGTTTCCAAGTTACACTCTATCTCTCGTACTTTTCTCCAAACATCTTGTACTTGACTCACAGGCCCTTCACCTACGGTAGTTTTCGCTTGAACATCTGTTGGTTCCTCCTTCGACACCTCCTCTGGATGGTTACCACTTGTAGATGGTACTGGATTCATTTTTTGTGCCGGTCCCCTCAAGTTCTTTCCTGGACTTTGCTCCTCCTCTTGTTTGTTGATTTGTGGTAGACAGCTAATTCGAGCTCCCACTGGTTGTTGGTCTCCTTGGCCATGAAAAGACCTCCTCTCTCTCAAAATCCCTCAGATCTCATTCCTACTTTTTCATTTTATGCATCTGCTCTTTCTGTTCAAAGAGCAGCACATTTGTATTTAAATTACTCTCAAATGATTCATACCTCTTAGCATCTGAAAGTTCATGTAGTTGTTGCTGCAAACCAAGCATATGGGCCATCAACTCCTTCTCAACTATAACATACTATTCCACTAAAAGGCGCATATAACTTGTACTGGTTTCCAGATTTAACCACTGCCACTTTACTAATAAATCTGGATAGAAATGTCCCATGTGTGGGCATTTTCAAAATGTGCAGTCCCCTAGAGACTATTTTTAAGCAAATACATGCCTCCAAATGTTGGCGTTGCCATTGTATTCACTTCAACTTAAAAACATTAGTCTCTGTTTCACTACTTAACTTCATGATATTTTGAATATTAGCCACATCAGGTTCATTGTCATTATCTTTACTCAAATTATCCAGCTTAAAGACTAGTAATGGATTACTCTCAGAAAGTAACAGTCTTTTCAGTCCATCAGATCTAAATTGTACCAAGTTCCTTTTCGGTTCATGTTCCAAGTTTATCTCAACACCTGTGGCTATGCTCCCCTGCTTGCTGGATACAAAAAACAAAAGTACAAAACACAAATCCAAAAGCAGCTGGGGATGAAGTTCTCCCAAAAAAGCAAAATGTAATAACAACAGTCCAAAATAGGAGTAAACAAACACGGCTCTCTTGATAATAAATAAAAGACAAAACTTTTATTCGGGTACAAACTAGTGAGCGCTTTTGTGCTGCCTGGTACTTTCACTACTATCAACTATATAACCAGACAGAGAGGTGACTGCAGCAAACACCAGTCATAAAATTTTTACTTTCGAAAGTAAAAATTTTATGACTGATGTTTGCTGCAGTCACCTCTCTGTATAGTTATACAGCTGTTGATAGTAGTGAAAGTGAGAATTAATGTTTTCATTTTATTTTACTTTTTTATGTGCAGTTTCAGACTTTCTATTTTGTACGCAAGGATTTTTTCAGCTAGTTGATATGTGAAGCCTTTGACGTCACATTACATTTGTTGACAACTGTCAGCAGGTGAATTTTAATTGCTGAAAATATATGATTGGTTGCTGTGAAATAATGTGGGTGAGGCAACCCTTTTTATTGAGATTTTTGCAGTGTTTGAGTTGTCTGAAGAAGTGCCAGGAGGTACGACAGCGCTCACTAGTTTGTACCTGAATAAAAGTTTTGTCTTTTTTTTATTATCAAGAGAGCCGTGTTTGTTTACTCCCATTTTGGACTTTTGATATAAAGCAATCCCTACTTTTTCATCTTGTTTTGCATCACAACCACTGAGTGGCAGTGGATGGCTGCTACTGATTTGGTTATGAGAAATCCAAGATGGAGGATGACATGACAGACGGAGCAGTGTTTTGGTAGAAGCAGATGAAGAGGTGACAGAAACCATTGGAAATGAGGAAATTAGAGTAGCAGAGTTAGAAAGAGGTAAATTACCAACACAGGAATTAATGAATTTGATGGAGCAAAGTTCACCTGAAAATGGAGCAGAAGCAAGCTGGAGTGAGGTAGCAGAGCATGTTATGGATGTGGAAGCAGAAGAAATGACAGTTTCAGTGGGGACAGCAGTTAAGTAGTGGCTTTTGGCAATAAAAAGCAGAAAAGAATGGTGTTTTCTGCTCATGGGGTAACTAGTTTTAAGGGCACACACAGAACAGGGTTTAAAAAATCTTATGTTGATCTATAAGAACAGAAAAACAAACAGATGAGGCAACACAGCAACAGACTAAGAAGCCTGTGCTACAAATTAAAATAAAAATATTTTCAGTTAAACAGATACAAAATTTTGGACAATAAAATGTTGTCTTACAGAGTTGGCATTAAACAAATAAAAACATTAATACATTTGGGGAAGTGACTTTAAAGCTTTTGGTTTATTAGAAAAAAAATCATGTCTGGGCGGGAAGAACAACCATACAATGACTATTTTTTTTTTAATTTTGGACTGCAGCTTAAAAAGAAAATGCATGCACAACTCAGAACTGCTGAGACTGAAAGTGTTGAGATGAAATCTTTTTTTTTCCTTATCTGTTTGCAAGTAAGTGCAGAATGTAAAAAAAAATGTGTGGACTGAGGTTGGGAGGTGTTGTTAACATTAAACATCTCAGATGGAAGGGTGCAGCATGTTCAAAATGTAATACATTATAATGGAAAGTGGAGCATGCTTAGATACTGGGACAAGTCAAAGTGTGTGTGTGTGTGTGTGTGTGTGTGTGTGTGTGTGTGTGTGTGTGTGTGTGTGTGTGTGTGTGTGTGAAGTAGATGTCCACAATGTGAACAGAAGGGATATACAGCTAAATATTGTAACCAAACTGAAGTAAATGCAATATCCTAGGGCATTTTCAGGTTGATTTTCCAAATTTACTGAGTATAACAGCAAATAAAATGATACAATAATGTTATGGGAGAAAATATATAACAACATATAATAAATTCAACAGAAATGGAGTTAAACATTGGGAATAAATATGATATTCAAAAAAGAGAGCAGATATGAAGTATTGGGAAGTGATGAAGTAGAGAAGTAGGGTTGACACATGAAGAAGAGGAAGAAGAGATTAACGAAAAGCCAATAGGAGGAAGGTTAAGAAGATGAAAACGTGACAAAATAAGCAAAGTAAGGAAAGGGATGCCATATAAATACTAAATGCTAATGTGAACAGTATTAAAAATGATATTGGGATCTAACGGCAAATGAATGGTGTAAGAAAATGGAAGAAAAATTATATGCTTATTAAACAGACGAGGTGAGATAAAAAGAAAAATGGGATAGAATTGGGACATTGTAGAGAAACAATATTATATGGTCTATGAAAATTAAGGAATGTTCAGGTACAGGGATTTTGATAAAAACTGAAGAAATAAAAATGTTTGAATTTATAATACTAACACCAAGTAGGATGGTGATGTGTACTATAGGAAAAATGTGTAAGACTATTTGCAATGTATGCATATACAAATATGACTGGAAAATATGTCTAAGGTATTAAAAATACATTTTGGTTAACATGTTTATTATTATGATAGGATATTAACTGCAATTTAAAGAAGGAGAAAAGGAAAATAACACAAAATGTGAAAGTAATGAATTAAGTTATAAAAATGTAGAGGACTACATGTAGGAAAAAGACACAGACTTATCAGACAGGTATATTTAAGAGAGAGATAAATTATGTCAAATGTTCTAGTGGAAAAGGAAAAGGAGGAGGTCTGGAAATTGTGTTTTCTGAATAAAGAGGTAAAAATAGAAGGAAATGGAATAGAAATGTTAACTGATGGACTCAATAAAAGAGAAGACATGAAACTATAAAGTAAGAAATTATGGGAAGAACATATGAAAATGTGGGAATTTTATGAAAATCGGTCTGGATGGTGAGAAGTATTTAAAGGAAAGAATAAGAAAGTGCTTTAATGGTACAAAGAAATTAACAAAACAGAAAAATAAAAGTAATTAAAAGAAATAATGGAAGAGCTTTAAGTAGATATTGAAAAAAGAAACAGGATAAGCTTAAAAAAGCTGTGTGAGAAAAACAGAAGTTAGACTATATTATTTAGGCAAATTTATTTTTTTATTTTTATTTTTTGCAGAAGGTAAGAAAGAAGAGACATTACCTTATTTAGCAAAACAAATGAGAATTAAAGAAGGAAAAATGCATGCCATATATGAAAAACAGGATAATATCAAAGAAAGAAAGATACTAAAGGACCAAACCACAGCACAGCAGCAGAATAAGATCATACATTTAATATAATTATAGTTGTGAGCACTTTCGCAGCTAACCAAGCTGCTTCATCAGACAACTGACAATAAAACATCAAGCATATTTAAAAAAAAAAAACACATAGCCAATAGGAGTACCTTCCTAATCAAATAATTAGCATACTTACTGAAACGACTTGTTAAACATTTCAAAAAACACTCTATAACATAAAAATAATTCTACATACATCAATAATACATATAAAAACAGATAAAACTCTAAAACATAACTTAAGTATAATAGAACAAAGTATTTAAAAAATGATCCTCTAACATTTCTACCACGTAATATGGGTTTAATACAAACTTTATCACTGAGGCCTTTCCCTTTTGTAGCTCACATCCTAATAATCTGATTTTAACTCTGCAGTTTCTGTTCTATTTCTTATATCTCCACCACATTCATTTAACTGAATAGTTTCAATTACCAAAAACTTAAACACATGTAAGGGGCCATTCTGATGTATATGTTTAGCAAGAGCATCAGTTTCTGTGCCCTTCCTAATATGATATAAATGCTCTCTAATATGGTCCCTTAATCTTCTGTCTTACCAATGCAGAAAGACATACAGATCTTACAATAAGCAAGATAAATAATACGAGCAGAGTTACAGTTAACATGAACTTTGAACACCAAGTCCTTACCGGTATTAGGATGTTTACATCTACTAGTACTATCTAGGAACATACAAAATTACATGAATTACAAGAGAAGGTTCCTATAATATGTACCCCTTCATTAGATACATTTCCAGTTCTAGGATAACATAAGAGTCTCTCAAGTGACTTTTTCTTTATAAATGAGAAGCTGGGAAGAGATCCAGCTACAGACAATCTACCTGTGCAGAGGATGTGCCAATTCTTATTTATAACCTCTTGTATCTTCTTAACATTACTAGAGTAAGTTTGGGGTACTCTCATAATACTCCTACTAACACTACTGTTATTACCTAATGGCACAGAATTACAAAAATAGGGCTTCCCTTTATCATGTCTTAATGATGGTATATTGGACAATATGCTTTTTACCTATTTCTCTTTGTATCCCCTTTCTATAAAATTATCTTTCAAAACCTCCAGTTCCTCTAAAAAATTCTCCTCACTAGCATTAAATCTAGAGATTTGTAGGCCTTGTCCTTTTATAATATTCTTAAATATATGGGTGGGATGCATGCTTTATATGGGTGGAATCCAGAAACAACTATTCCTATAACAACTTTTCCTACATATCCCAGTGTCTAATTTGCCCTCTAAATCTTTCAATATTTTAACATCTAAAAAATCTATTTCAAAGCTAGAATTACTAATGGTAAATTTTAAAAAGTGGTTGTATTATTAATATAGTCCTGAAACTCAGCAAAAGTTGTCCAATCCCCATTCCACAACACAAATAAATAGTCTATGAATCTACGATAGAATAACAATTGCCCTTGGGACCTGGTATTTAAAGGATGTTCTTTTTCCCATTTGGCCACAAGGTTGGCATAGCTATTGGCACAAAAAGTGCCCATAGCCATGCCATTCTTCTGCCTACATATAACCTATATATAACGTTCAAAAATGAATACAGTATTCTCTCATACCAATTCCACTAGGAGGCATAGGAGGTCCACAAACTTAGCGTCATACTGTCCATCCTCTATCAGGTAGTCCTTTAACATATTAACCCCTATGTTATTCCGTATTACTGTGAAAAGAGATTGGACACCAAAAGTAACAAGATAACATCCTCTAAAGTCCCCATGTTCCTTACTAAACTGAAAAAGGTCACTCAAAAAATGCTTTGCATCTCTGAGAATAAATCTTTTCCTATCTAGGACTGGTCTCAAATGTTTTTCCACAGCTATTGAAAGTGGCTCAGTACACCATCCTCTTCCTGCAACTATAGGTCACATGGGGGGGGGGAGAAAACTCATTTGTTATGAATTTTTGAGAGCCCCTGGATTATAGGTATCATAGGCTCATCTACTATAAAAAATCTAAAAAGTTCAATGTTAATACTGCGGCACAAAAGACAGTCATAATGAGTGTCATAAACTTTCCTAGTCATATTATCAACAAATTCCCTAGTTATTATATTGTAACATCTCTAGCACAGTGTTATTGTAATATTGACATTCCATCAGAACCACAGGTCCACCTTTGTCTGCAGGTCTTATAGAAATGGTAGTACCATTTTGCAATGTTTTTAGATCTATGCTCTCATCCTTATTTAAATTCTTAAAGCATCTACCATGAGCATGTTTATCAAAGAGTTCAATTAATTCCTCTTTACAAACTTTCTCAAATGTATCAACTATAGAATTATTAGGCGGTACATAAGTGCTTTTAATACGAAAGGTACTAGCCTTACTTGAACTACCATAACTGCAGTTTTAACATCAAATTACGCATAAACATTTTTAATTCAATAATACTGTCAGCTAAATTAGTCTTTTCAGCTGGTATAAACGTCATACCTTTGGAAAGCAATTGTAATTCGTGAATAGTTAAACTTTTTGAAGAAATGTTCCAAACTAAAGATTTTGTGTTGGTTGCCACATTTTCTTCAAAGTCCTGTTGTGGCCTTGTTCCGGTGTAGCTTTCCTCTTCGTCCTGCCTCGACTGCCCGATTGTTGGCATATTCCAGTCATATGAATGGGAAAAGGAAGGGAAATATAATTTTTTAATGAGTTATTAATAGCAACAGATGCTGAAGTGCTCGCAGAGGTAAAATTAACTTCAATAGAACTGTTCAAGTGCTTCTTACGTGCTCTGCCTACTTCTTGGCTAGAACGAGATGATGTGCTCTCTGCAACATGGCTACTGCTATTTGTAACTTTCTGAATAGCTGGAGCCTGAGATTCCCTTTCTGTTAAAAGGACCATAGCATCTTCTGACTCAACAACACTGCCACTTCATTCGTTATGCCTCGGTCAGGCAAAAACGTGCCCCAAAGAGAAATCATTAGAGTACCTTTCAAGTTTTTTGCGTTTCTGGTTCAATAATTGTTTCTCATAAAGAGAAACAGAATCAATAATACGATCTAATTTCTCATTTAAGATCTCAGAGTATTTAGTGTACAGTTCCATTTCAGCATTATGTATGGCAGAGATTAACCTACACTCCTCAGGTTTAAAGAAGTCAGCATAAGTAATTTTATGTAGTCAAAACTGAGAGTTGCTGCCATTTAGCTAGGAATTCCTTGTACATATCTCCGTGTGTAGGCATTTTCAATACACATAGCCCACGAGGTGTAACACAAATTTCTAGGCAAGCTTCAAAGCGATACCTCTGTGCTTGCAACCTCTTCAGTTTATGCAAGCCATTTTCCATTTTCAGCAGCTCTTTTCTAAGCATGGTTAAATCACCGTCTCTCATTATCTCACGTGTTGCATTAATAAATACCTCTGTTTGTAGAAGAGGGTTCTCATCTTCTTCAACAAAATTGCTGAATCTATCATGGCGCTTCTTCGTAGCCACATAAATTTTGGGAACATTATCCAATTCAGGTACTACATTGTTCCCTTCGGCCATGGTTCCACTCTGCCTGTGAAAAGAAAATGTAACACAGCAAAAGAGAAAGGCAGCGTAGATAAATGGTCCACCAGAAAAACAGTCAAACATCAAAGAAAGAAAAATACTGAAGGACCAAACCACAGCACAGCAGCAGAGTAAGATCACAAATTTAATATAATTATAGTTGTGAGTGCTTTCATAGCTAACCAAGCCACTTTATTAGACAACTGACAAAAAAAATCAAGCATATTTAAAAAAACACATAGCCAACAGGAGAACCTTCCTAATCAACTAATTAACATATTTAATGAAACTACTTGTTAAACATTTCAAAAAACACTCTATAACACAAAAATAATTCTACATATATCAATAATGCATATAAAAACAGATAAAACTCTAAAACATAACTTAAGAAGTATAACGGAACAAATTATTTTAAAAACTATCCTGTAACATTTCTACCCTTCCTTAAGACATGATAGATAAAGGGAAGCCCTATTTTTCTAATTCTGTGTCATCAGGTAATAACAGTAGTGTTAGTAGGAGTATTATGAGAGTACCCCAAACTTACTCTAGTAATGTTAAGATGATACAAGATGTTATAAATAAGAATTGGCGCATCCTCTGCACAGATAGATTATGTCTGTGGCTGGATCTATCCCCAGCTTCTCTTTTAAAAACAAAAAGTCACTTAAGAGACTCTTATGTTATCCTAGAACTGGAAATGTGACTAATGAAGGGGTACATATTATAGGAACCTTCTTTTGTAATTCATGTAACTTTTGTATGTTCCTAGATACTACTAGTAGATTTAAACAGCCTAATACTGGTAAGTACTTGATGTTCAAAGTTCATGCTAACTGTAACTCTACTCATAGTGTTTATCTTGCTTATTGTTAAGATCTGTATGTCTTTATACATTGATAAGACAGTCAGAAGATCAAGGGACCATATTAGAAAGCATATATATCACATTAGTAAGGGCACACAAACTAATGTTCTTGCTAAACATGCACATCAGAATGGCCCCTTACATGAGGTTAAGTTTTTGGTAATTGAAACTATTCAGTTAAATGAATGTGGTGGAGATATAAGAAATAGAACAGAAACTGCAGAGTTAAAAATCGATTATTAGGATGTGAGCCACAAAAGGGAAAGATCTCAAAGATAACCTTTGTATTAAACCCATATTACAGGGTAGAAATGTTACAGGATAGTTTTCCAAGTAATTTGTTCCATTATGCTTCTTAAGTTATGTTTTAGAGTTTTATCTGGTTTTATATGTATAACTGGTGTATGTAGAGTTATTTTTATGTTATAGAGTGTTTTTTAAATGTTTAACAAGTCGTTTCGGTAAGTATGTTAATTAGTTGATTAGGAAGGTACTCCTATTGGCTATGTGTTTTTTTAAATATGCTTAATTTTTTTGTTAGTTGTCTGATGAAACAGCTTGGTTAGCTGCGAAAGCACTCACAACTATAATTATATTAAATTTATGATCTTATTCTGCTGCTGTGCTTTGGTCCTTCAGTATCTTTTGTTCTTTGATATTTGACTGTTTTTCTGGTGGACAATTCATCTACACTGCCTTGCTCTTTTGCTATGAAAAATAAGATGATACAACCTATAAACAAACAGAAACAATGGATGTAGTAGAAAGATGTGTGGATAAAATGTATGTTGTTGTTGTGTCTTTCGGCTTATCCCGGTTAGGGGTCGCCACAGTGGAACTCCGGTCGACTAATGTTTGGTAGTGGATTTTTACGTGCCGAGTTACCAGCCCTGATGCACAACTTTCAATGAAGGCATGCTCATTCACGCATGCCTCCACACAGAAGATGCTCTAGCTGAGAATCAAACGCGACAACGTCTTGCTGTGAGGCGAGAATGCTACCGCAGCACCGCTACCGCGGGTTGTGGATAAAATGTATGAAAAGGAAGAAATTGAGAAACACAAAATCCTAAGGTACTAAGGCAGAACTGGAAATGAAATTACTATGGAGGAAATACAGAAAGTAATAAATGACGCAAGAAAAGAGTCAGTACCAAGATTTGACAAATAAGTTGGAGTTTTACAACTGAATGCAGATGGAAGAAAAAGTGGTTTCTGTAATGAAGGGATAGTGTAGGAACAGTTGTGTAGCAGGGTGATAAAATTTATATGAAAAAAAAGTTGAAAGGAAAGGCATACAAAATTGGAAACATATAACTTTATGTAATACTGATGCATAAAATAATTATGAGAATAATATAAAAAGGTGTTTAATAAAGTAATAGGCAATTATGTCTTTGGTGTAAAAGGGAGAGAAGTAAAGGGAATGTTAATAAAATTACAGGGTATAATAAGTATGATTTTGACAGAAAATAATGAGGTGATATTAATGAAAGAAGGTAGTTATACCTCATGAGGTTCATAGGTTCACAGATTAGTACTAGGCTAACTGCACATGCGAGCCATTTTAAGCCTAGACAATTATCCCTTGTGAGACTCAAACCCTGCACCTTGTGTTTATAAGGCAAACATCTTAACCATTAGGCCACCCTCCCAACTTGGAAATTATGAAAACATGAAATAATAATAAATAGTGGAAGCTAAACATTTTTTAATGAAAATTCATAGGTGAGAGTAGTGGTAAATGAATGGATGGAAAAAGAAATTAGGGTAAAAAGGGGAATTAAGCAGGGATGTCCCTTAAGTATGTTTTTTTTTTGTTCTAGTAATAAATGCAGTTATTCAAACTTTTATGTCAGACACAGATGAGGTATGTTGAAAGATCGGAAAGGAAATTGAGATCCGAGTAGGTCTATCTTATGCAGATAATTTCATTACTATAACAGTGAATAAATGATGGATGAGTTAAAGTGATATAAGAATTTAAAGGTTGTTAAAAAGACAAGTTTTAAGATTAAATAAAGGAAAAAAATAAGGGGGTTGGTGCAATAAAGAATTTATTATAAAAGGAAGGAAATCAGAATACTAGGGTTAAGTTTGGGTAAAATTAATCACACTGAATCAGTGAAAACTGAAACTGGAAGAAACAAAAAAAATGGCATGATGGAAAAAAAAAATAATTTATCATATAATAAAAAGGTTGTTGTTGTTGTGTCTTTCAGCTTTTCTCGGTTAGGGGTCGCCACAGCGGAACTCCGGTCCGCTAATGATTGGTAGTTGATTTTTACGCGCTGAGTTACCAGCCCTGACGCACAACCTTCAACGAAGGTACGCCCATTCACGCATGTCTCCACGCAGAAGACGCTCTAGCTGAGAATCGAAACAGACAGCGTCTTCCTGTGAGGCGATAACGCTACCATCTTAAATGCATATATTCTGGGTAGACTTGTTTATATGTTTCCAGGAAAAAATGGAAAAGGAGATTTGATAGAGGAGTAAAGCGATATAAAAGTAAAAATTAAAAGAAGGGATGAGACAGATTATGGAAAGAAATTAATATGTATATAAGGTAAAGTTATAGAAATTAAAAATGAGAAAAAGAATGAGTGGTATGAAATAATGATGATTCTTTTTCTTCTATAGCCACAGAGTGCTCTATCATAAGATGATAGACTTGTGATAAAGCAAAGAAAGAAAGGGTTTGAAGATTTTATGAAGCCAGGGACTTTTTGTGGAGAGTTTTGTTAAAACAATTTTGCTGTTAAGAGAAATATGAACTACAAAGCAATAGACGAAAGAATGAGTTATGATCACAAGGTAGAGGAAACTGCAAGACATGTACAAAATGATTAAATCTTTTTTGGGAAAGCTTTAACAGATGTATATAGGTGGGAAGGTTTCAAGGAAATGAATACGTAAATGACATATGATAAATATGAAAAAGGAAGGAAAGAAGAAGTTGATAAATGAAATTAAATATTATTTGTTACAATCTGGGTACTGTGGAAAAGAAGGTATGAAGGACTACTGTATAACAGAAATAGAAGGGATGAAGATTTGTAGGAGAAATAAGAAAATGGTTATGAAAAAGTATCAGAGAGGACAGATGGAAATAAAGGAAACTGGAATAAAGGAAATACGTACTAAACTGTTGTAGTACTAATGACTTAATGATGTAAATAGGATGGATATAGGGTTAAAATATGTAAATAATATAGATGCTGTAAAATAATGAACATGTATAAGTAAAGCAAACCCTACTCAGTTTTTTTTTATATATATACGTACCATGGGATCTTTTATATCCACCTGATAACCATTGACTCAGACAGAAAAGATCTTGGTTCATTGTCACAGTTGAGGGCTGATACCCTCAGAAGTGCAGCTCCCTGTCTAATGCTGCACTGCAGTGTCAGTATTGTGACATTAATCCAAGTACCTTGTGTGTGAATAGAACCCACAGCCTTCTAATCTATCAGTAGCAAATGCAAGCTTCCGACCCACTGAGCCACTGACACTATCACTTTTTGGTCTTTCTCTGAATTTTGTAATGAAGTATGGAGTCATATCATACACAGGGAGAGCACACTTGCACTTCGCCAATGCTGTAAGCCCTACATGCCTAGCATGCCAATCACTCCAGTGCATCACCACAGCTGTACTGGTGAGAAAAAGTGAGATGGACATTGCCTTATATTATAGATGGTGTAATACATCTGTGTGTTCATTTGTGAGTTGGAGTATGATATGCACTACCAAGGTCCAGGACATGGGAACCATGCACCACAGATCACAGCAGGAAGACAGGTACACAGGTACTTGTCTCATTTTCACCTTCCAATAAATCCTGTCATACAAGCCCAATTCACAGAGTATGTTAGAATCTACAAGTTTAGGTAGAATGGATGGTAATTTCCTCACACCTCCTTAACTGATATATACTCTACTCAGAGGTTACACAGCCTCAGGATATATGAAAATATAGGAGATTTGACCCATTCAATGGAACAACTTCATGAAATTGAGATTCATTTAAAAGTGTAGCAATCACAAAAATGAAAACCTTGCTTAAGGAAATACAATTTTTCTCCACTGCTGTGGGATCCCAGAGTGAAGTATATATAAAGCTGTGGGGGATACATCTCCTCACGGAGGGTTGCTTGTTGGCATGTCAACAGTTGTAATGTCTGCTGTCAATATAATGAAGTGATTTACGTAGGAGGAATACTGGACTTTTGATAGATTGTGATTCCCAAGGAGCTGCACAGTTGCAGTAAGATGTCCCTGTCCCTGACTAAAGATGCTGTCATGGAGGTGGTTAGGAGCCAGTTGTCCAGGTAAGGAAAGATATGGAACCCTTGTAGCCTGAGCTCATGACTGCCATGTACTTGGGTGAACATGTGGGGTACACTGGTGAGACCAAAGGGTTACATTCGAATATGGTAATGACTGACTGCCAGCCAGAAGCTTAGAAACTTCCTGGAACACCTCAAAATCTTTATATGATGGTGGGCATCCTTGAGGTCAGTCAAGCACATCCAGTTGTCCTTCTTCAAGACAGGCAGAATAGACTGCACTATGACCATCTGGAACTTGGTCTGCTTTATAAAATGATTCAACCTGCTCAAATCCAAAACTGGCCTGACATTCTTATTCTTCTTTGGAACTGAAAAGAATCTTGAAGAGATTCCAGATCTGCAATGGTCTGGTGGGACCTCTTGGATGACTTGATTTTCTAACAGCTTTTGAATTTCACTGGCTGCAAGCTTTCTCTGAGGGGGTGGCACATATGAAAGATGTTTGGTAATTAAACTTGGTATTTCAAAAAACTGTACTGTGTAGCCTCTGGATATGACTCTTAAAATCCATGCGCCTGAGGTGAGGGCCTCCCAGGCTTCAAGGTTTTGAGTCAAACAACTCCTACTGCTTCAACAGTGGGAAGGTCAGGCAGCTCTTCATGTTGACAAAGGGCCACCTGGAGAAGGCTCCACAAAACTCCTGATTCTGTGGACCATCCCTGCCATGATGGTGGCATCACTTGTAGTGAACTGAAGGGGGACCCTCAAGAGGAGCTTCCTGAAAAGATGGCTGTGCTTTCCTAAAGAGACATTTTTTCCCCTTCTGGTTCTGAGAAAAAGTCATTTAAAGGTTATCAAAATATACTCCCATGACAGACCACATTTTCCTGTCCTGCTCACTCCTACTCAAAGTGTCCTTAACTTTTTATCTAAAAAGTAAAGAGCTGTCAAAGGGGCATTAATAAAGGACACCCTGAAGCAGTCCATAAAATTACACAGCCTCATTGAAGTGTGGTGACACATTACTGCCAGTGTCAGTGGGTTGTGATGTGCCATCAGCCACGTTAAGCAATAAGTGCATGGACATGTTAGCAGTAGACTGTAAAGTGGACATCTGAGTCTCTGGAGTCTGGTGAGTCTTAAATTAGTCTTGACACTTCCAAAACAATATTACGCCAAAGTCTGGTCAAGTAAGGGAGATAATTTAACCCCCTCAGTGTGAAAGTAGCTGAGGGATAGAATCACTTCCATAACAAGTCCAATGGCCAGGCTTCCCTATTTGAAAGATGAACTGAGGAACTCTATTCTGACATATCCTTCTCAGTGGCTGCAACCACAACAATTGCATCTATGACCAGACCCTTACTCCAGTATTGGCAGTCCTTGGGAGGGGAGATGATCTTGTGTGGCTTCTTAGGGATCAGTTCCACCATACTGGGCTCCTTCCATGTCCTCTATCACACCGGGTTAATAATGGTATCTGGATGGGGAACCACCCAAGATGCGGTTGGGCCACGCTGAAGGCCTCCAAAAATGCCGACTCCTCTAAAGATGGGACTTCGGCAGGCCAATCCTCATACTGGCAAAGTAGCTGAAAAGGTTGCCAAAGGAGGTGTCCTCATGGGGGAGTGTAGCAGAACCCTCTCCTTCCTTGAGGTCATTATTGTTGGTGAGGGACTCTTCAGGAAAATCCAGGTGCTTCCCCTTGCAACACCTCTTGCCCGAAACTTCTCACCCTGGAGAGTCCAAGGGAAACAGAAGAGGCCGGTGGCCCTGATGAAAGGACACACTGGAGACCACCATGAGGTTAGCTGTCCCACAGCAGGCTGAAGCATGTCCACAGGCACAAACTCTCAGTTAAAACACTCTCCCTCAACAGTCTGAATTGAAAGAAATGCAGGATCTGTTGCATGCAACTGAACAGGTGGGCAAACATACTTTACAATGTGGATTTGATTCTTTGGAGGCCTCCTGCAGAGCAGCTGTCACTGGGTCTGTTATACTTAGGCATGCTTGGTTAAAGGAAGAAACTCTGATCATGTTAAAGCAAAGCTTCTAGATGCTCCCTTACAGCAGTTCCTGCTACCATTAGGCCCCACTCTACCTGGGCAACAGCTACGTCTACAGCTTTCCTCAGGGGGGTTCCAACCAAGGAAGAGGGATACAGATTGCACCTGGCCACACACCTTCGCCTGGTGGGGGAACATACCCTCCACAACATAAAAAGGCAGAAACTGAAGCAGACTTCCCAGAGACAGTGAATCAATGACCCATAGATTCCAAGGATGCAGTGGACTCCAGAGCCACTCCAGCCAGCCCTGATGTCAATATTGGAGGTGAGCTGTCCAGAGTAGAGACCCCAGTGGAAGGGATGGCCCCAAAACAGGAATCATCAAACACAACCCTTACAGTCTTGTTCTGCTGATTCAGCTCCTATGCAGCCAGAGTCAAGGAAACCGAGGTAAGGGTAGGAGCTGAAATCAGCCAAGCCATTGGATCAGACCCTAAGGGGGAAAGGCAACCCACTCCAAACACCTCAGAACCATTGGAACTGAGGGAAGAAACCAGCTTAAAGGTGCCAAAGCTTTGGGTCAAAGGCCTAAAGCTGAAGAAATTAGTCCTAACTGCATCTGCATCTGTAAAAAGGATCACATCAGCTACTCCAATTCCATGGGTCTTAAACTCCCAATCTACCACAATGACTGAACAGATGAAGCCACAGAAAGAGGCTTGCCTATAGGACAAAGGCTCCGACAACCGGATACAAACTGGAAAAGCTCAGATCCAGGGCAGAGATAGGGATGAGTATGGATGGAACTCCTTGGACAAGAAGGGGCTAGAGACATAGAGGAAGACAAGGAGGCTTCCCTGCAACTGAGGCTAAAGGTAAATGGCTCCAAAGTTTCGGAGACAATAACAGTGCCGAAACTGCCAAAGGAGATGAGGGTCTTGGGACCTTTGGATATGGCAGACCAGAAGATGAAAAGGGGGTGCGATCATTTCTGGTCCCCCTTAGCGGCTCTAGGGCCCCAATCAGAATTCTCCAACTTTCTGGAGGAGGCCGAAGAAGCATCGCCATCTGGCAAAAGTGCTTTCAGTACCAACTTGGCCCTCCCTTCACTGATGGAACAAGTGCCGTAGCACTTTCAAATAGCACAAGGGGAATTAAGATGGACATCCCCCAGATAGTATACACACCTGTCACCAACATCCTGCAACAGGAGTTTGTGACCACAAGCAACAGACTTTTTATATCCCTTCTCCATAACCCAACCAAGTAACGACTAAACACTACTAAGCACAAACCTAAGCACACAGCAAACTCTAATTCTGAGAAAACACACTAGTAAGGAAAAGCCCACTAAAGAAAACTCAACTCCAAAAGCCTACTCTAACCTACTACAAAATAGCACACACTAGCTACAACATACCACACAAGAAAAACAATACACTTAATTTATTTATTTACATATTTACTTTACAGCGCTTATCCACGTGGATTATTTTCAGGCTCAGCCTGGGACTTTGTGTCAAAAAATAACAAAAGTACACTTTTTTTTACTATTGTTAAAGGGAAAGCTAACAACAAATGCACACGCGGTAAGAAAAGTAAAGGGATAGGCTGGGTGGTAAGCTAGGAATAATTCTTATCTAGTAGACAACAATATTCTTAACTGTGCCTTTTCAGGGACCTCCATGATTAGGGTTCAAAATGTTTCTCTGTCTCTCTTAATCCCTCATAAAACTAAAAATTGTATTACAAATGATGATGAATTACACTTTGTAAATACCAAGAATAATTAGAGTTATAGACATATTTTTACCTTAGAAAGTGAGTGTTAATTCATCATATTCTTCTCAAGTTAACAATACTAATATTTTTTAAAACAAATGTCAGCAATTATTTCTGGATCCATCCCTCAGTCTGGAGAAAAGAGGTTGACAGTTATGTTATTAATGGTGACCTTATAGCAGCTGGAATCAGAACAATTTATATATACATTTTCAGCTTTTCTGTTAACGTTACTTGTCTTACAATCATAGCTGGCCTTGGGCATAGGCCAACTAGGTGGCTGCCTAGAGGGCCACTCTAGCAGGAGAACTTTTCCAGTATTTATTTGTTTAATTTGTTGTACAAAAATAAGGGGTTTCTTTAAAATATGTTGAATGAATACAGGAAAAAGATGAAGAGTAAGACAAACAGTGTAAAGTAAATATGTAAATAAATAAATGAAGTGTATTGTTTTTCTTGTGTGGTATGTTGTAGCTAGTGTGTGTTACTTTGTAGTAGGTTAGAGTAGGCTTTTGGAGTTGAGTTTTCTTTTGTGGGCTTTTCCTTACTAGTGTGTTTTCTGGATGGTGTAGATGGACCAGAATGGGGGCATCAGGTGGTGTTGGTGGGGTGCTCTACAGCCCTTTTTGCCTAGGGCACCACTGACTAAGGCCAGTACTGTTTAGAGTGATCTGTGTGAACAATATAGGGAAAAGTGATGTGTACTGCTCAGTAAAGTGCTACATGGTGGAAAGGTGAGAGGAAGGCAAATATAGAGAAGAAGAAGAAGCACTAGGGGTAGTTTAATAAGCTGCATCCAAGTTTATATACAAAGCAAGACCCCTTCAGGATGCCAAGAGTTTGCTGCAATGAGCTATACATAACTTTAACTGATTCATTTGTTCTAGATTAGTCATGCAACTGTACTTCCAGGCTTTGTAAAGTACAGTATGCCAGACCAGTGTATGGAAACGTTTTCCTTTGTGGACTACAAAATACTCATTCACTCTACCACTATAAGGACTGACTCAAAGTCAGTGGGAATCTCTTACCATGGATCTGCGTGTACCAGGTAAGCATCCCTTTCTGGAAGGATCTCACAAAAAAGCATAAACGACCTTACAATGAACAGCATCAGTGCATTTAGTTGATTGAGTTGCCACTTGTCTCTCTTTCTACAGCTCTGCCCTGTGTGTGTTGGGGGGGGGGGGGGCTTGAAAAATGGTAAATGTGTTGATACTTACAAGAAAAAATATTTTCTGACTTTTTTCTAAATTATACCATATTTAAGTTATCTTAAATAGACTATTATAAATAACCAACATTTAAAGCTTAGCATTTCAATACTGTGTTGCTGCTTAGGTAAATTTGTCACAGGAGATGACTGCATTTAACCCCGACTGATCTAATTGTTTTGTTTTGCTATGAAAAGGGAGTGTTAAGTTCACCTCCTCTCTGCAATAAAAACAGTGTAAAACAGCTCCACTGCGTTCTGCCTTTTTTATATCAGCTGCTGTGATCCTGACATTAGCAGGATTGTTTATATAAGACTGACAGCACTACCTGACAGGGTAAACTACAGATTTAACTGTGTCTGTGATCTGTCAAGCAGGCGGAGACAAATTCCTCTGCAAAATATGTAAGAAGATGAGCTTAAAAAAAGTAGGTGGGCTTTCCCTTCCTTTGATTCCAATGCAAGGAAGTAAAAGCTTTAAAAGGTACAAGCAGGTTTCTGGTACCTACACATTACTGTAACTATATTGTAGGGAGAAAAGAAACAAACCTAAGCATTGAGTTAAACTATAAGAGAGGTTGGATTTTTCCTTTAAAAAAACAATGTTTGGAAGACTGGCTCAAGGGAAAGTACTTTACAGGCTGTTGTTCAGATGTGATCACTGATGTCTGTGTATTTTTAAAAATTAACAAACATTCTGTGTTATCCTGTAAACAGTAAATGTTATACAGTTTTTAACAGCTTAGTCAAGAGTGCAACATGTCTTAGTAATAAATTCAGCATAATTTAAATATGTTTTTGTACAGGTACAATAATTATAAACAATTAGGAGCAAAACCTTACAAATTCACATTTTTCTACCTGAAGGTCGCTATCTAATTTGTAATTAAAATTTTACTTAGTTACAGATGCCTTCTGTTTTAACAATCAAACAAAAAAGTACATAATGATCATTTTATAATTATGACAATACTCTAAATGTTATGGATATTAAAGTCACTATGGATTTTTCATACTAATATGAGCTAACATGAGAACATAACACTGAGAATTTCCAGAATGAAATGGAAGGTAAAACCCTTGCGATGGCATACTAAGAAATGGATTTCCTGTGTACATCACCAAGGTTCTTCACACTTAGTAACATGTCTCAGTTTAACCACTAGAAAGCCCCAAAAGAAAACCATGACTTGCAAAGCATTTTGTAAAAGAAGGGCTCAGTTTTGTTCTTTTTATGAAAGGAAATTACAAACAAAATGGTTTAAAAGAGTATTTTAGAGAAGTTAAACATAAACTTGTGGCATGCCAGAAAGAAAGCAATATATTTAAAAAAATGTCTTGGCAAGGGTCAACAGAGGTAAACTGCTAGAAACTTCAGGAAATGAAAAATCTAACACTATACAGGCACAGCTTGGGGGGAGTTCCTGATTCAGATTTATATTTTCATTTTACCTAGTCAGCTCCTAGCATGAGAATCCCTTACATACAGGTACAGGTATGGTTTCTTCTTTTAACAGCTTATGAGCCCGACTATAAAGAAAATATTTTTACTGGAAGCTAAATGACTGGAATAACAAAGGCAGCTACTTATAATTGCTACTGTAAGATTTCTAGAACATGTGATATGTATGAATATAATTTTAAAATGAAGCTACATAAATACTAACAGTTCCTGTCACAACTGAAACGTATAAGTCAAACAACTAAGAAATTATTAGACTCTGTGTGTGAAGGTGCTCATTAAGAAATATAAATGGAGTATAGCCAAATGTAAAGTGTGTCTTCAGGATTATAACAGGATTTTCTGGCACTACCCAAGACAGACTACAATGAAGGCATGCATGTGTTTTCATCTGGTAAACCAAGGAAGACCGATGGTCACACACTACCACTTTTCTGATATGACCAAAGACTGCCATATACCATTCAATAACAATATAATGACCAAAGACAGTCACACATTATGTGAGACCAATCTACTGATCAAAGTTACTTAACTATTATTCAGCAAAACATGTACTGCTCCAAAATGCTTACACAGCATTCGGGAACAATCGACTGGTCAAATAAACTTACATGTTACTTTACAACAATCTCTCTTGGACTCTGGCTTTCAAACTACCATTCTAACCATTTCAATTATTTTTTTCATATAGTTAAAAATACAAGACTGCCAACATCACTGATGCACAAGTTTTCTAGATCACTTCTGATTTAGGAGGAATAACATGGCTACAAAGCTCTATTGTTTTATGTTTATGCAGTTGTGTGAGGGGCTATTTTGCGCTTTGGCTAATGTAGCCCACAGCAGTTTTCTGGCCTTGGAGAGGCATTATAACACTGTGATGAGTATTTATAGTAGAAAGTGTTACAGAAATATAGGGTACCGACAGTTGCTGTGGGCTATACCCATATGAAGATACAAAAAGTTGCATCTCCATTCTAGGCATAAAGTGACATTGGTTTAGACTAGTGTTAATCTCTAGCAATACATTCTAGCTGTGTGTAATATTCATGGCAAGATCTCAAGATGTAGCTAAGGCTGAGGAAATGTCCAATTAACAGATGTTAACGTATTTGTAGAACTATCTGGTACATATATATATATATATATACATATATATCTATATCTATACATATATATATATATATATATATATCTATATCTATACATATATATATATATATATATATATATATATATATCTATATATATATCTCTCTATATATATATATATATATATATATATATATTGTTTACCATTAAAATCTCTATGTCAGAACGTACGCATATGAACAATTCGAACTACAGATGTTCGAATAGTTCATATGAGTACATTCTGAATGTACAAACATTTATATTAGTGAATGTCCTGTGCATTCGCTAATATAAATTCGAAGGGATGTACAGAGATCTCAGTACAGCACGGTTAGGGAAATACAGCCCTTTCCTCACTGTAGTGCAATCTCAGAGTTGGAATATATAGTTAGAGGGGTGTGGGGGCAGGGAGGCTTGCCCCCCTGCAAAAACGGGATGTTATTTGTAGGAGTTAGGGATTTATGGCAAGGGTGGCATTGTTGTTAATTACTGTAAAATGTCGAATTTGACTTTTTCTGCAATTACAGCAGATTTTCGTCTTTCTGAACAGTCGAAAATCTGCAGATTCAAATCTCTACATTTAATTACAATTTTTTTTTACATTTCGTAATTTTAACAGTAAACCTATATACATATACGTATATATATATATATATATATATATATATATATATATATATATATATATATATTATACATCACTTATAATCTATCCAGTCACTATCAGTCAAACATTACACAGCTCATTCAAATCCTGCCTTCTTTTAAAACTCATTCCTCCTCTGCATGTATTGTTCCAACAATTCCCATTTTTTCCTATGTAATCTGCTTCTATCCTTTTCTAAAGATCCCAATTCCAGTTGTTTTATCTCAGTTACTATATTCACTACTTCTAGTAAAGTTGGTAGACTTGAATTCCATTTTCTAGTAACTGCCTTTTTAGCAGCTACCATAACTAGCCTCAGCAAAGCCTTACTATGTCTAGGCCATTCCGATTCTGTAACACAGATCAAAAAAAAAAAATAATTTAATTAGTTACACCAATCTGCTCACCCAGTATCTCTGACAAAGCAGTCTGCAGGGAATCTTTAAAGTCTGCCAGCTTATTAAACTCCCATAAAATACATTCCAGGTTACCTCTTTCTTTCCCATCACATCTCCATAATTTGCTGTCTACCTGAGAAAAACATTTTGGAGTCTACTTGGGGTATAAAAATACCTATGGGAACACTTCCAAGCAAAGATCCTAAATCTTCTAGACGTTATTGCACATTTGGGAGACATACATAAATCCCCCATTGTTTATTTTTGAATTGCTTATATAATCTCTCTTCCCAATCATTTCTAACCTGCTCTGACTGATCCTTATAGTTATCATGCAATATTGCATATGCTCTACTAATTATTCTTTTAACAGCAGCTTCTGTTCTAGATTCTACTAAAACCTCCATCAGTGCTGGTCTTTCATTTTAGACCCCCCCCCCCCATTTATTTCTCTTTTTGCCTACACTCTGATATCAAGCCTTGACGGGGAAGACAATCTTTAACGTGCAGTCCAAATACATTTTTGGCATCTTACCATTTTATTACCTTCCCTCTCTAGTTATTTGCTCCCAATACCCTGACTTCTTTGCCAATTTTCTACAATAAATTCCAACCCCCTCTAGCCTATAATTGCACTCATCCTTATCTGCTGAATCTCCTTTGTCCATTCACATGTTGGCTTACTGCTTGGAATACTTTCTGCTACTTCATGAATATAATATTCTGTATGATTATTATTATTCTCCTTAAAGGTCTGCATCCAAAATCCCAGTTTCTTGAGCTTCCCCCTGTTTCATCATTATCCCTTTCTACTTTGAATTATAATTTTCTGCTTGTGATATGTATAGGAGCCTTAACTGTGTTGCTCTGAAATACCCCTTCAGATGTGGTAAACCAAATCCGCCTTTTTCTATAGAAAGCATCCAGCTTATCTTACTTGACTCTTGCATCTTCCCTTCCCAGATAAACTCCTTCAGCACTTTATTAACTGCTATCCACAGCTTCTCCTCTAACTGATGAAAATATGCCTGCTTTATATTTAAGACTACAGCAACTAAAAAACATTTTAACTGCTTGTATCATTCTGTCAATCAAAATACATATAACAGAGCTTTCGTTTTCTTAGTTTTTGTATTATTTTTTGTTTAGTCTCTTCCCACATATCCTTATCTGCCACACTGGAATCATTTTTTAGTCAATATTCCTAAATACTTCATTTTATCACGTCCCCATAAATATGGATAATGATGAACCAATTCTTGTGTGGGTACATAATTTACATCTGTTTCCTTTGTTTTAGCTTCATTAACTTTGTATCCCGAAAAGATATGAAACTGCCTCAAAATGTTCCACAACGCTGTAATGTCTTTTTTTGGTTTTGTTATGTATGAAATACTATCAGCAGCAAACAGAGCCAGCTTTTCTTGACTACCATACCAATTATATCCTTGGATTTCTGAGTCCCTTATTTTCTTTACCAGTGGTTCTAAATATAATGCAAATAACAATGGGGAGAGAGCACACCCCAACCTGGTTCTTCTTCTCAAGCAGAAATTATCAGAGAGGACCCCACCTCCTTTAATTTTCACCTCCGATCCCTTCCTTTGTAATCAACCTTATAATTAACAGGAAATGCAAATGCTTCCATCTCCCTGCTCATAAAGTCCAAGCTTACTCTGCCAAATGATTTTTCTGCATCAAGATCCAACAACAACAGTGGTATTTTCTTATATTCTGCTTCTCTTTGGATCATAAATGTTCTGTTAATGGTGTCAAATGTTTGCCTCCATTCCACAAAACCACACTGATCCATATCTATCAATTTTGACAACACTTTTACCATTATAGACAAACACTTTATAATCATGGTTCAGTATTGAAATGGGCCTGTATGAAGCATATCTGATGGAGCTTTACCCTCTTTAGGTATTACAGCTTCCACTACTTTCTTCCAGGATATTAGTACTTTTACTCCTCTTAATATACTGTTCAACAAAACCTTTCAGATCTTTGTCAGTTTTCCCTCCTAGCTTTCACACTTCTGCAGGAATACCTTCTATTCCCGTGGATTTTCCTATAGATTGGTTATACATCACCATTTTTATCTCCTCTCCTTCTATCCTGTTAGTAATTGATCCTCATCTACCTCTAACCTTGGCATATTAAATTATTCCATAAACATTTCCCTTTCTACATTCTCAATTTCCATATTAGTCTGCTTTATACAGACTTTCAAAGAATTTCTGAAATATTTCTAATATCTCTACAGGAAGCTTGGCGACAGACCCTTCTACTTTCTGTTGCCTGAGTTGTTGTGCTAAAAGTTTTTATGCTCTAGTGTTATTATCAAAAAACAGTTGCTTGACAGCAATCTTTCTGAACTCATGCATATTATCGAGGTAATCTCTTATTTTCTGTTTAGCATTCTGTAGTTGCTCCTCTTCTTGTTCTGTGGAATTCCCCATTTTACAGTACTTAATATTTGTCAGTCTCTCTAAATAATTCTTGTTACTTCTTAACCATATTTCCCTTTCTTTTATTTCCACCCTATTTTAAACTCCACTCTAATTTTATCCCACTCCCTAGCTATATTTTTGGAAGAAATTTCTATCTTCTCTAATAGCTCGTGAATAGTTTCCATTACCCATTCATTAAATTCCTCACTTTTCAACAGACATGTAGGAAAGCGCCACTGTCTCTTTATTTCATTACCCTGTGTTTTTATTTTAGTCATCATTGCCCCATGATCTGAAATAGTTACTGGATACGTATCAAGACCCTCAATTAAATGCACATGTTCCTGTGAAATGTAAATACTGTCTAGCCCAGTTTTGTATCTTGGGGAATAATATATAAATTCACACCAAACTCCTAGTACTGAATTCACATCTTCCATGCTAAATATTTTCATAAATTTCTTCAAAAATCTACCCTCCATTGTTACATTTCCCCTTCTGGGCTTCACAGATACATCTTCACTGCTACAGATCAAATTCCAGTCCCACCTATAAGTAATATTCCTTGCTGAAAGCTTATTTCTCCAAGAATTTTCTTAAGCTCCATTACAGCAGTTTTCAGTGGAATATAAACTTGTGCCAGTGTAATCCTCCTCCCCTGTAGTAGCCCCGTAGTACTAGAAATCTACCATTATTATCTTTTTATCACTATTAGGGCTCCTTTTGCAATTAATTTATTTAAGTACTCTTCTCTTCCTCTGCCCCAGGTATTCCAGTGAATAACCATCCTGAAAAAACTTGATTTATCAAATTTACATGTTCAGTTCTTTCCAAGTGTGTCTCTTGTAGCATAACTATTTGCACTCTATATTTGTAATACAGTTCACTACTCTTTCTTTTTTATATTTATCTGTCAGACCATTAATGTTTAAAGACATTATAGAAAGGATAATTTACTTGAAATGTTATTATTCCAACCTTTATGTATAGCAGATGTTACATGTCTATTTTCAGCTTTTGTGTTATATGCACATACTGTTTGGCAGGTTAATCTTTTATACATTTGTTTCTTGTCATATCCATTTGAGCCTATGCCACGTCTTACAAAACTTTTTTGTTTTATTGAAAGCCCTAAAACAAAACACAAACACATCCCAATACCCACTAAAACCTATTAGCTTAACACACAAAACTATGCACATCTTCAAATATTGAAGTTTACCCTCCTAATAGGAACACATGTTCCAAACTGTAAACCACACACAGACTTGAGATAATCAAAAAGAAAAATTATCCATGCTAAGATACATGGTACATCCTGTGCTTAATACTAAGTGTTATCTGGCTTTGTCTTATTTTTACAGCTCTCTCAGCTGGGGAAACACTTGAATGTTTTCAAAAAACAATTTCTCCAAACCATTTCTCTTAATCAGATTGTCTCCTACAGACATGAGAAACAGACATAGAAGCTGCCAAGCATACACTTGTTTACTAGAAAAAAGCCTTACAATGTTCAATATTCTTTTTCATTTACTTGTTTTATCTTAAAACTTGTTACTAGTTTAAGCTAAGGGTTGTAAACAATCACTCCCCTATGCAAGAATGTGAAAAAGCATTTTTTTTTCTTCTGTCATGCTTTTTTAACCAGATTTTTTTCTTCTTCTTTTTAATTTTCAGTTCCTACATTTCTTCAAACTGAACAAGAAGAAAGAAAGAAGGGAGGAAGAAAAAAAAAAAACAGGAGCAACATTAGTATCCCCATTACACTTACAATTAAATAAGAAGGGGGCATGGCCAGGATGCAGCCAGAGAAGCAGCTAAATTCTCTTGATCTGCTATATTTTACATTTTTTGACAGGAAATATTAAATTTTATCTACCCAATCGGCTTAATTTAACTATAATAAGATAATATAAGTCAATTCTGAGGATAGAATCAAAAAAGTTTTCAAGATCTTGAAGTTTTCTCGTCAAATTATTTATTTGAATAATATTTACACAGCCAGTCAGAAAATGAGTCATTTCAAAACAAACTAAGAAAGAACTTCAGATGGTTCTCTCAACTGTTTAGGATCTAACTTTAAAAATAGACAAAACAGATGCCAAAATCAATAATTTCAAAGAAAAGTGTACTAAACAAATGGGCCAAATCCATGAAGTACTGAAACCCAAATAACCAGCATAGAAGATTCATTGAATGACTTTGAAAGGAGACTCAATTAACATGAACATAATATAGAATTTTTACTGAAGCAAAACACTATACTTCTGAATAAATTAGATAATTTAGAGTATACAGCTCACAGAAATAATACCAGTTTTTGGTTTACTGGAGAAAATAGAAGGCAATAATATTGTAAACGTTTTGTCAACCTGGCTTCCCAAAATACTAGACTTACCGGAAGCATTATCATTTGGTATTGAAAGAGTGCACAGATCTTTGACTTCAACTTCTGCTTCAAACAATAAAGCCTCTCCGAGATCCACTATAGTAAAATTCTTTTCTTCACAGGACAAAGAGCTAATATTAAAAACTGCATGGTCTAAATTGGCCATTAAGCTAGAGGACAGAGTAATCAGATGGTTTACTATTATTATTTCAAACGGCAAAACATTTGCTGTTCAAAATAATGAAAAGTTAAACCAAAACCAAACTTTTTGAATGTACACAATGTTGCTGCAAATAATCGACACATTTGAGTTGACATTGTTGCCAAAAATGTCACGTGATAGCCTTACAGGAGCTGATGTCAATCAAACTCCTATATGACATATCACATTTTTACAGGGGGGCAAGCCTCCCTGCACCCCCTGCTACTAACATATTCCAACTTCGAGATCGCACTACAGTGGGGATATGGATGAATTTCCAATCCCCACTGCACCGCGATCTTCATACATATAGTTGAACACACTTATGCGAATGCAGTATTGCATTCGCATAAGTGTGTTCGACTATCCAATACACTTTACATTTTGAGCACGACATTCTGATTTTCGGCAGCATAACTGCTGACAAAATGTCGTTCGCAGAAATGATAGTAAACCTGATCAGATTTGATAATAACTACTCTACTTCAGTTACTGCTAAAATAAGTGCTTTCTCCCATTCCTCAGAAAGATTAAGTCTTTTTATCTGGCAAAACAAGAATCTTTGATGAACTAGATGCAGCTGTAGCATATTTTAAGTCTAAATACAGTTTAGATCACGTAGAAGGCATGGATTGGAGCAGGGCTTCCCTAAAGTGTCAGAGAGATCTGGATGGAAGACAAGTGAGAGGAAGAAGAAATTAAAGGACAGATAAATTATAAACAATCTCAATATGTAACTATTTTAAATGTCTGGTTATAACTTCATTTTCTTTAATTATAACAGGCATATCCCATTGACTGACATACAAAAAGTAGTAAAAGGGGTCTTGGATTCTTCTATATGAAGGTAAGATAAAGCAATTTACTGCTATTTTTTTATTTATTTACACCTGTCTTTACTATTATGATGGTTTACACTTAATGCCATTGTTCATGTCTGTATTCAGCTCTTGAACACGGATATTCTTTGAACATCTATGCTAAATATATTGACCCAGTGTGTAGACTGTGGTGTTTAGGTTCTATGTAGGTGACTGCATATTGCTGGTCTGCAACTAGTCCGAGTCTCCTCTCTCTTTTGATTTATCTGAAGGGCATGTGGTTTCTCAGTGTGTTCAGAGCAGCACCCGGATTGTTTTTACTTATTTTTTTCTTCTTCTTTTCATTTATCTTTTGAATGGTCGAGGGGGGGGGGGGTTCTTTGTTGAGGTTTCACTAGTGTAGGCTTGAATGACATCTTGCAGTGAATGTTTATGTTGTTCCTTCAGAGATGTGTTTTGATCTTAGCATATACTTTTGGACAGAAGATTGCATTACCATGTGTCTTGTTATTCATCTCTCACAGTTTTGATATCTGTTGAGTTGATACTATGCACCAGTGAGCTTAAATGTGTGAGATTTCTGAACATTTTATGCGGAGACTGCATTGATGTGTGTATCGTTCCTCATTTTTCACAAATATAATACCTGTCAAGTTGATGTGATGCACCAGAGTGCCTTTAAGTGTGATCGTTCTGTGAATTTTTTTGTGGAGACTGCATTTTTGCATGTCTTGCTCCTCATCCCTTGCAATATTGGTGTCTGTTGAGCTAATGTGAAGCACTGGAGTGCATGTGTATGTGAGATTTCTATGAGAGAAACAATGATTTGCATGTGAGGAGATTTTGACTTATGGATTGAAAAACTCTGTTAGATGAAGCATCTTACAGAACAGAAAGCGTCTGGTATTGAAACTTAGTCTACTGATAGTGAAAACAGTTGGAAGATCTTGCCGACAAACTAAGTGTTTTTTTTGGGGGGTGGTTACTGGTTAAGAGGGGAACTTTAGCTTGTATTTGATAACTGCTTGACGGCTCACTCTATTTTCGGTTTCTCATAATTTGAAATTCTTGACAAGGTCATGCAAAATATCACACACCTTTAATGGTAATATTGGAAGCTACTGTGACTCAAACTAACTGGAGTGGGGTTTGGCCTTCGTGATTTGGAAATGAGTAAAAAATTGGACTACTAAAATAACAGTTCATCTTGTATCATCAGAGAAAGTTTGCCAAATGTGAAATATTTGTTACTGCTGCATGTACTGTACCCAGTCATTCTAATGAATATAATTACTAATAATCACAAACTTTATAACACAATGTGCAACATGTTAGTTGCATTAAGTGAACTTCAACTGGCTTTGTGTATCTAAGAATGTTCTTCAATTAAAAATGTACACTTTAAATTTAGTTGATTTTTAGTAGGTTCAGTGCTCTTTTACAAACAATGTGTAGTTCTTTGTTTAGGTTAAAATGCTATACATACCAACTTGTTCAAATGGTGTATAACACACCATTAAAGTATGTTATCTGTATTTCACTACTACCAGAAATGCATTGACTTGTATTCTTTCCAGTTCTCTTATAATTTCTAACATGTTAAGATTAATCTGATGTATTCAGCATTTAAGAAACTCAAATGCTAATCAATGCAAACTAGATTGGAAGTAAATCAGAGTTCAGACTAAACTGCATTACATATGTATAATGAAGCCCTCCAGTAAAAACACTTATTTTAAACATTATAAAACACATGACACCAATACATTTTAACAAGCAGGGACTTGTTTTAGAAACATTATATACTATTATTATTACTATTATTACCTTCTTTACTTTGACTTGGGGTCATGGAGAATCTAGAGCCTATCTGATTGCATTGAGCATAAGACAGGGGGGCAGTCCTGGACTGGCTTCTAGATCACTCATAACACATGCACATTCGTCATGGACTTTTTGCTATCACTATTTTTACCTACCCACTTGCCTTTGGGATGAGAAACGTAACTAGTCTCTCTGGTGAAAAATGACACTGCTTGAAGGAGGGCAAGCAAATTTTTCACAGATGACACATCAGCCAAGAACTGAGTAGCAGAACAAAGCTCTGTGATGCAGCAATGCTAACCACTGCCCTACCTTGTATACACTTTCTGAAAGTAGACTTCAGAATACAAATATATATGCAGTTTTTATTGATTAAATAAAGTATGTCAGTCACAAACTCATCGTCGGAGGGAAAATTCTTCTTTGTTTAGACCCAGTTAAGCTGAGTTGCATATGTATTCTTTACAGGATAGAAACTTTCAAAAACAAGACCACCATGCAGCTGCTAATACTGTAGTATTCTCAATTTTATCCTCAAAAACAGGAAGGACTGACAAGACCTGGTCTTACTACAGCTGTAATAGAAATATATATATAGTTTGTTTACGGGCATTTTACTTAGTAACTTCAAATTATTTTTTGTTGCCGTTTTCCTGCTAAGTTTGTTATTGGATTACAATTTTAGTCCTTTTACTGTTACTAATGATTTAATATAGATTAAACTAATTATCTTTATCTGCACTAAAATACTGTTTTTTCTAAATAATTAATGGAATCCAAATACATGTTGACAGTTGGTTTACACCATTGTTACATATTACTAAAGGAAGCTTATATGGGATATATATATATATATATATATATATATATATAGAGAGAGAGAGAGAGAGAGAGAGAGAACATATAAAATGTGAAATGCATATTGAATTATAGGAACTTTTATGCTGAGTCTGCAATAATAACATTTGGAATATTTATGATGAAATACTGACATCTGCTTCATTTTGGATGAAATATAGAGTTTACAATTGTATGTTATCCTTTTAGTTGCATTTTAAATAGTCAATGTTCTCAAATATTATATTATTATAATTTAATTTAATCTCCTATTAGTACTCCATAAATAATGGAGAATATGGTGAGCTTTTAAAATACGATCTTGCTCATTTTCTCTATAATAAAAATGGAAAAGTATTTACAAATATAGCAGGGAGAATGTTGGTTTATGTGCTGATGGGTGGGAATTTTTGGATAGTTGTACTACTCAAACAAGGAGTTATAGACTCCATGAGGGTACTGATGGGTTTTGCACATGTGTTGCATTACTTAGGAATATTTTGCTATTTCGGGGTGTTAACCTCTATTTGTAGTATATTTAGATTTAGTAAACTACTCATTAAGAACTGCATGCTTTTTTATCTGATGTTTCTGAGTTGGGAAGTGATTCAAACAAACATTATTTGAAAAATAAGAAAACACAGTATATAAAAGTAAAATTATTAATCTATGTCTTGCTTTTAAATGTATCTCACTAAATATTAAAGGCCTTAATAATGGTTGTAAGAGAGGGAGTTTAAATAGATATTTGAAACTTTGCAATTCTCAGATTACCATTTTACAACAGACTCACTTTTTACAAACTGATATAGACAGACTTAATAAAAGATATTCAGTTATATCTAGTTCTAATAACAAAAAAATATTCCCAGGTAAAATGGACTGCTCAGGAGCCACAAACCAAGGGTGAAACATTTATTTAAGCTTTAAGTAAATACAAATCAGCTTTTTGTCAGTACGGCTTTTTCAGAATACAATAGACCCATTGAATCAGTTCCTATATATATAATAGTTTAATGGTGACAAAATGAAAACAACTGAAGTTTAAAAAACATACCACCAAAACATTCCTCTCTGATATGAAAAAGACTGAATATAATAAAAAAGAAAAAAGGCTATATACATATGAGAAACTGTAATACAAATTAAATATACCCAGTAAAATTTTATAAAACCACAGTATACTTCTTTGCTCAAAGCTGTTTAAAGCTACAGTGAGATAGCCCTTCTGCCATTGCTCTGCTGTGACACTGGAAAAAAGATATGTGCTTATTTTCAACTATTTTCTGCACTTCTGTTTTACTGCATATCTGTTCAATCTGTGCAACTTTTTTTTTTAGATCCTACCCACCTGCTCAACTGCTGTTGTGGTCTTAAAGCTTGGTGGCTTTGAGTTGCCCACCTCTAGTATAAAATTGATACTAGACACTCCTCCCAGTCACATTAAATCAGCTCATTCTACTGTTTAGTGAGAACTTTGTAAAGGCCCACCCCTTTAGCTTCTCAACCTCGAATTATCTTATTATCTTCTGTCGCCTCACTTTCTACTACCAAAAAAAAAAAAAAATGTACCTCTTCCTACTTCATTTTGTTGCTTGTGCTTAAGAGTTCAACTGCATTTAGTCTGCCGTATTTATTACTTTTACTGTTGTGATTCTGAGCCACTGTTTTAAAGCAATCTACTACTACTTCTTCTTTCGGCTTTTTCCAGGTTAGGGGTCACCACAGCGGATCATCTGTCCACTCATAATTGGCAGTGGAGCTTTTACGGTGTTGAGTTGCCAGCCTGGCACCCAACCTTCCACAGAAGGCACACACACGCACACACTCCCGCCTTGGGCCAATTTAGAGTGTCAAAACCACCTACAGCATGTCTTTGGGATGTGGGAGGAAACCGGAGCACCCAGAGGAAACTCACATGACCACAGGGAGGACATGCAGACTCCGCACAGAAGGCATCCCAGCCGAGAATCGAATCGGAGAGCCTCTTGCTGTGAGATGGCAATGCTAACCACTGCAGCACCATGGCTGTCCTTTAAAGCAATCTACTGATTAACTATATTTCATTATCTACTGCAATTCATCACTGTTTAACTGCATTCTGTTACTGTTTAACTGCATACTGTGAGTTCTGTTCTTTTGACTATAAGTGGTTAATCTGTGCTTCACTGTGAGTTTTTTTTACTGTGTTCTTAACCTTAAATTTGAGTAGCATAGTCTAGATACAGGTCTGCTCCATCTAGAGCTTCAGCTATACAGTCTTAACCTTTTTTGAGGTATTCCAGCTATAAATGTTCCCTTAGTAGCAATTGTGTTGTCACCTAGAAGTTCTACTTTTAGCTCTTTCTGGTCTCTCTCCCTCAGCTTCTGATAAACATGAATGGACAATTTCCTACATTTTCTCCTGCCAGTCTGGTTGAGATGGGCATCCTGAGACACTGTAGCAACTGCCTCATGTACATAGACAACCCTCTACTACTACCACCTAGGAACACAATTTGTGAGACATACAAATACATCAAGCACCTAGTGTCACTGTTCTCTCCCCCACAAACCTGTATATCTGGATTTGAGAAGGTTGGCAACAAGCAAACCACATCTCAAACACCACCCACATCTACACAACACACCCTCACATATGCGGAGGTCCTCAACAAAAGCATACCCAAACAAAAGAGACCTCCAAGGCAAAAATGCATGAGAGCTCCACTGCCCACCACCCCACACATAGTCCACATTCCTGTGTTTCACAGCTACTAAGGCCTAAACATAAATCCAGCATATTAGTCATAGGAGGACCCCATTGTGAGACACATAGATGTGGCCTTCACCATACTGGAAAAGGAGAAAGTCAATGTTAGTTGTTTGTCGGGTGCCAGAATCTACCATATCACCAATGCACTCAAGGCTCTTAATAGGTGCTGTTATTATCCAAAAATAGAATGGTGGTACAACACGACAATCGAAGCCGACTGGATAAAAGACCTTTATTGTAGTAACATCCAAATAACATCCAAGTAAGCGCTTTCGTGTTATTACCAACGCTTCTTCAGACTTTACATTCCACAATCAAAAGTTCATTTAAATATCCTTGCTCTATTTAAAAGAGCCAATCAAAACATACTGCAACTTTAAAGAAACATTTAATTTTATCTAAATAACCTCATATTAAAATACTGTCATGATATAAAAAACATCAAATATGTATATATACATATATATAAAAATATATAAAAACATATACATGTATAAATATGCATATGTATGTGTAACCGTGATAAAAAAAAAATATATATATATATATATATATATATATATATATATATATATATATACACACAACTATACATGAAAAATTATACATATTTAAAAAAATTCTTCGCATAAAAAGTTTTGTTCATATATATAAAAAATGAGTATTTATATAACTAAATTAGTGTTTCAAGGATCGGTCCTTTAAAAAAGGTTTCAAAGAAACCTTCTCATTCAGACCATGTTCCTTATCAGCTTGCAATTTAATTATCCATTTACCTTCTAGTTTCTCTGTGAAGTTTCTAACATCACCTAGCCTAATAGTAGACTATATCAGTTGCTGTACAAGAAACTTAAAAGAATGTGTGATGTCATTGCATAATACATATTTAGCTAGTGCGTTGGTGTCATCTTCCCTATTAATGGCATATGTATGTTCTCTGGCTCTCTCTCTGAGGGTCCTATTTGTTTTCCCTACGTAGAAACACTTACACTTTTGAAACATAGCTAAGTAAACTAAATTTCTCGATTTACAATCTGTATAATGATGAAAAGTATATCTATTTCCCTGTATCTGGATGAATAAAACTGTTATCATTCAACATGTAAGAGCATTGATTACAAGTACGACATGATACTGTTCCTTTTCTCATAGAATGTGAAAAATCCTTTTTCCTACTTTCATAGCATAAAAGTCTTTTTAATGATTTAGTGTTTTTGTAGCTCATCTGGGGCTCTTCACCAACTATTTCCTTAATCTTTTCATCTAGGCATAACACATTCCAGTGTTTCTTGATAATGTCTGTTACCTTTTTATTATTATTGGTATATGGGACCACTACTCTAGTATTACATGTTGATGTTCTATTTACATATGCATCTGATCTATCTTTGCTAATATATGGTTTGCCAATAGTTCCTCTAATTGATTCATCTACTGGTAGCAAATCCCTACTGTGGTATTCCCTATTGATAAATTCTTTCTTGACTGCATCTCGAGCTGTCTCAAAGGTTCTATCTCCACTAGTTAAATGAGATGTTCTCAAGATCTGACTCTTAACTATATTTTTATATATGTATGGGGGTGCATACTATCCCTGTGGAGAAAAGCATTTCTCCTAAATGGTTTTCTGTATATCTCTGTTGTTATTCTACCATCGCCTTTCTCAAGCCATACATCTAGAAATTCAATCTCATGGGTTGAATATTTTTCAGTGAAGCGTAAAAAGGATCTTGTTCCATTAATATACTGTATGAACTCCTGAAGCATAAGCGTATCTAGGGGTCCTCTCCATAAGAGAAAAATATCATCCACGAAGCATTTATAAAATATTATATGTTCAGAAAAATGCAAATGTTCAAGGACATAGGTGATCGCCCAATATGCCAAAACTAAATTTGCATACGAATTGGCACATGGCGTCCCCATGGCTACCCCTGTGACGTGTAAATAATACTTTTCATCATAGCTAAACACATTATTTGATAAAATCAAATCAATCAACATTGCACATCTATCTAGTCTCTATTCATCCCCTTTTGTATCAAAAACAACCTTAAATACTCTACCCCTACATCATTAGGGATATTCGTAAGTAATGAGGTAACATCCAAAGTAACCATATAATCAATGGCTTTACTCAATTCAGAGTCATTGTAGCAAGATAACATTTCTAAAAATTGCTGTGTATCTCTAATAATAGACTCAGTTGACTCTACTATAGGTTTTAATAACTTCTCTACATATATGGACATTGACTCGGTCATCCAACCCTGACTAGATACAATAGGTCTAAATTGGGAATTAACTAATGTTTTATGGATCTTAGGAAGACCTCTGAAGGTAGGAACTAATGGTTTGTCAATGGAAAAATAATTATATAACTTCACATCAAATATATTACACATTAGCATATCATATAGCTGACTATGGACATCTTTAATTATTCTGTCTAAATCATATCAAGTCAATAATCGATATGTATTTGAATCCAATGACATTTCATTCATATTATGGTAGTAGTCGAAATCAAGTACAACAATGGCACCACCCTTATCAGCTGGTATAATTACGATGCTATCATTTTTCTGTAGCTTTTTTAGTGCTTGTATTTCATTACTATTTAAATTATAATATTCTGGTCTAACATCATTTTTATTTATTTCAAATAGTTTAAGCAGGTCATTCTCACATGCCCTCTCAAAACTTTCAAGTAAAGGATGCAATGCTGGTGTATACATAGAAGGTTTTCTAAACATTTCACTTTGTCCATCTATGTTGTTACCAAACTGCAATTTCAAAGCCACATTCCTTAAAAAACATTTTAAATCTACAATTAGCTCAGTTACATCTACACTTTTATAAGGTATAAAGGATAAACCCCTGTTTAATACTGATTTCTCAAAATTATTTAATACATACTGTGACAAATTAACTATCAGGTCCTGTTCACATGCCTCAATGTCTTTCTTTGAAACACATGTGGTTCTTCCATGCTCTTTCATTTTTTTCCGCCTCGAGGGCTCCACGTCGATTGACTGGCTATCTTGAATGGTAACGGAAAATGGAAGTTCGATAATTTGCCAAATAGTGACGAACCAACTACTTCAGATGGCTTCTCCTTTCTTGTAACATCAGGGCTGTTCGAACTTCTAGTGGAAACTGATGTTTCTGTTGTTTGGCTGCTCACAGGTTGGGCAGCAGTGATAAAGGTAGCTGTATCTCCTGTGTTGGACTGAGCAGCGTCTGGCATCAACTCAGGCACGGGATGTAATTCAAACTGAGGTTGAATCACTGATTGGAGGGAAGTCGAAGGCTGGACTGGATCACTACTCCGGATAGGTTCTCTTGGCCAGGAAAAGATGTCACAATTGGTAAAGTCTAAGTAATCCCTTTCCAGCTTCTTTCTCTTTTGCAACAACAATTTGTTATCAAATGGCGATAACATCGTGGACAATTCAAGCACTAACTCATCTATTTGTCCACTAGTTAATGACTGATGTAGTTCATATTCAATTTTAACTGCTATGTTGCTAATTTCTTTTTCAATGATCATATATTGCTCTATTAACAGTTTAATATACATAAAACTCATCTCAATATTTAGTTTCTACCACTTCATTAGCAGTTGCGGCTGGGAAGAACCAAAAGTGGGCATTTTTAATATACGTAAGCCTCTGGGAATAACTCTGAAGCACATACATGCCTGCATGTGTTTCCTCTGCGACTGTATATTCCTTAGTTTAGTCATGATATTTTCTAGCTTCCTTTTCAGTTGCACAGCTTGAATGTTAATTGTGCGCCTGCTAGATGAATCAGCATTGTTAGCTAATTCGGCACAAGACAGTCTTAATAGCGGATTGCTATCTGCTCTGAGTAACTGCTCAAAATTCATATTCTCTTTCAAGGTAACATCTTTCAAATTTCCTTGTACAGTCTCTTCTGTCATGTACCTTCTCTATCACAAAAATGCAAAATAGTCGCCAAAAAGAGAAACACGAAGGGTAAAGTACCACCCAAACAAAAACGTGAAATCCAAAAATAGAATGGTGGTACAACATGACAATCGAAGCAGACTGGATAAAAAACATTTATTGTAGTAACAACCAAGTAAGCGCCTTCGCGTTATTACTAATGCTTCTTCAGACTTTACATTCCACAATCAAAAGTTCATTTAAATATCCTTGCTCTATTTAAAAGAGCTAATCATAGCATGTTGCAACTTTAAAGAAACATTTAATTTTATCTAAATAACCTCATATTAAAATACTGTCATGATATAAAAACATCAAATATGTATATATACATATATATAAAAATATATAAAAACATATACATGTATAAATATGCATATATATATATATATATATATATATATATATATATATACACACACACATATTTATATATGCGTAACCATGATAAAAAAAAAATATATATACATATATATACACACACACACACACACACACACACACACACACACACACACAACTATACATGAAAAATTTATAAAAAATTCTTCATATAAAAAGTTTTGTTCATATATAAAAAAAGAGTATTTATATAACTAAATTAGTGTTTCAAGGATTGGTCCTTTAAAAAAGGTTTCAAAGAAACCTTCTCATTCAGACCATGTCCCTTATCAGCTTGCAGTTTAATTATCCATTTACCTTCTTGTTTCTCTGTGAAGTTTCTAACATCACCTAGCCTAATAGTAGAATATATCAGTTGCAGTACAAGAAACTTAAAAGTATGTGTGCTATTACTCTGTTATAGTCCATGTTGGAGTGAATGACTTGAGATGTTCCTCCCTGGACTATCTGAAGAGAGACATCATCAAGCTCAATAACTGAACATGTGTCTTTGGCAAGTATGTTCCTAGCCTTAAGCAGCATTCTACCGTCGCCCAGAATGATGCCTCAGTACAAACAGAAAATGATTGCCTTTAACAATTGGCTTAGTTTCTGGTGTCATTTCTGGGGGATTCAGTACATGACAGCCTGGGATGACATGACTGACAAACCACAATGCTTTGCCAGAGATGGCCTGCATCTATCTCCCTTGGGATTCAGGCTCCTGGCAAAAGGCTCTTGCCTCCCTTATAGTGCCTTTTTTAGGCAATGCCATGAGGTCAAAACTACCAACAAGAAAATTTCATCAACACGTAAACTAACAGTCATGCTGCTGAACGCTAGGAGTCTAAACATGAAACTGCACTCATTGCAAGCATTCTTTACCCTGGAAGAAGCTGACATTTGTGCAGTCGCAGAAACCTGGTTCAAAACTGCAGAAAGGACCCCAGCCATACCAGGTTACTCATCCTATCATTCATTCAGAACCCAAACCTTGGGCAGAAAAACAAAAGGAGGTGGAGTTGCAATAAATATAAAAGACGTACACACCTCTAGGCTAGTCAAACAGTATGAAGCACAGGAAACACCCCAGATGCAGTTAACAATTGACAAGGCCCCTATTCATATCATAGCTAGGTATAGTCCTCCAATGTAGACTCAAGATACCCACTCCACCTATCTGGACCTCTTGGAATCTATCAAGATTCAACCGTTTACCCTGATCCTGGGTGACTAACTATCCAGCCATAGACTGGAAGAAATACTCATACCAAAACACAAATGCCCAGAGATTCCTTGATTTTGTTAATGCAAATTCCTTGGACCAGTTGCTTGATACCCCCACAAGAGGTGAAAATATCTTGGACTTGGTATTAACCAACACGGGTAACCACTGCAGCATCCCTACAGTGTCATCATCGCTGGTAAGATCCAACCACAAAGCAGTTACTTTCGAAGTCACCATCTCCCTCGACCTCCCCTCCCCCCAGCTAGGGTCAAACAAAAAACTTCTCCAAACCTAATTACAACCTCCTGAGGGAAGGTATAAACAGCGTCACAACCCCCCCCCCCTCCACAGGAACAGGCACACATACCCAAACCTACATCAAAGTACTGTATGAGCATTTATATAGCTGCATGAATCAGGACTACCAGACAGGATGAAATCATCCTCCTCAAGGAAGGGAAAACCTGTCTGGTGGACATCTACAATAAATAAACTCTATAATAAAGGGAAAATATGGCTGTCCAGGACCAAGAAGGAGCAGGTGCCTAATTGGAAGCAATCTCTCCTTAGCCTGATAAGCAAATAAAAGCACTAGTGAAATCCTCCAAAACCAACTTCGAGTCCAAACTGGCCACATCTGCTAAAGAGAATCATAAGGTCTTCTTCACATATGTCCACATTCTCAAAGGAAGCACCCAAATCTGCTCAGAACTGGTGGATAAGGACAACACATACACAAATGCTGTAGATATAGTCACAACCTGCTGGTAGACAGGTTCAGTGAAAACTTCACTCCTCTGTCCCCCCATCGGTAAAACAGGACATCCCCAATACCTGCCCCCCCCCCCCGTATCTCTAGGCAGCAAGTCATCACTGCCCTCTCAAAGGCAAAAAATACAGCCTCCATGGGACCTGATAAAATCCCAGGCAACATCCTACATCAACTCAGGCAGGAACTTGAGCACCATTAGCCACCCTATTCAACCAAAATCTGAGTACCAGCTTCATCACAGCTAAGTGGGGGACACTGTCATCCCTATGCACAAAGGTGTAGTGTCCACTGATCCAAGAAATTATAAACCCATCAGCCTTGCTAGCCTGATCTGCAAGGCCATGGAGCGGATTATCATGGAACTCAATAACAAGGACATTGGCAACCTCCAGACACTTGATCCCACACAGTTTGGTTTTGTCAAGGTGAGGTCATGCCTGTTACATCTGGTCGACTTCTATGAGACAGTTACCAAGGCCACAGACGAGGGGAAGACAGTGCACACTGCCTACGCTGACCTGGCTAAAGCCTTCGATACTATTCCCCACTCAGCTATAATAGATAAACTCTCTAAACTAGGCATCAATCCATATGTCACCAGATGAGTAGCAAACTAGCTCACTGATAGAACCCACCTAGTCAAAATAGGGGAAGACACCTCAAGTAGTAGACCCGTAACACGCGGTGTACCCCAGTGATCTGTCTTGGGTCCTCTGCTGTTTGGGATATACTTCTCGGATGTGCAGGCCAAATCTAGTGGGCTATGGCTGACCAAGTTTGCAGATGACTGCAAGCCGAGTTCTGTCATCAATTCCCCCAGTGAAGGTGACATCCTCCAAGTGGGTCTCACCCAAACAAATGATTGGCACCAGAAACATGGCCTCAAACTGAATGCCAAAAAATGCATCATCATCCCTTTTGTGGAGAGTGATGTTCCCACAAATTATCATACTGATAATAACATCCTAAGCACACAATCAGTCATGAGGGACTTCGGCACCCAGGTTGATAGCAAACTGACTTCTGACCACCGTACTGCCTGCGATGTATGGCAAGCTTTCTACATGGCCCTCCTCATTGGTAAGGGTATCTCATCCAGGGACAAGGTGGTCATAACATCCCTGTATTCTTCCCTTATAAGATCCATTATTGAGTACAATGCCCCTTTCGGCATGTACCTCACAAAGCCCCTGAAGCAGCTGGAGAGACCACAGAGGTTCCTCATCTGGAGAATCCAGGGCCTCAAACATCTACCCTACACAGATGGGCTAAAAGCCCTGTCCCTCTACTCAGTTTCCTGCAGACTCCTCAGAGGTGACCTCTGTCCAGCATACAAAGCAATCTCAGACCCACCCTGATGAGACTGCTGCATATCCGCAAGTCAAGCTCCACTCATGTAACCTGCACACACAACCTCAACCTGGTCTGTGACATCAACAGGATTTGTTGTTCAAACAGATTTGTGTCCCAGAGACTCCCCTTTTGTGGAATAGACACCCTCTCCATGTAAACAGAGTAGCTCATTAACCTTTTTAAGCGCAAACTGGATAACTGGATGGGGAACAGAAAATACACCACTGGGATTCTACCTGTGTCCCTGCTGGACAGTGGCATATGGTGCTGACTTGTTGGAACATGGGTTAAATTCTTGGCTAGGCTTGTAAGGGCCTCAGGGTCAATAGCCTAGTAACTTCCAATGATCCTATGTATAACACACACACAAAAGATATACATATATATATATATATATATATATATATATATATATATATATATATATTTAACTTATTTAGGTTCTGAGTAATATATTTGCATATGTAAATTAATGTCCAACAGCAGCAGAACTTCCAGCATAAACAGTAATACATTTTTGTGTGTTTAGGCTGACTAATATTTTTCTGCCCTGAATTTTTAATCATGGCACTTGGGATAGACAGTCAATAATTCCAGGGAAATGGGTTACATCTAGTTTAATTTGCCAACTCAGCTATTTTAATTCTAATGAATCTTTCCACCCATCCCCTCTAGGATCAACAGGAACATTTTCCAACCTAGTAAACAAAACAACAGGCAGAATGTCTATACAAAGCATTGTTTGGACTCTTATTAGATATCTCATATTGGTGTTCATATGTCCTTTTCTTTAGCTGCCTGTTTTCCCTACATAAAATTCATGGCATGACATTCACACAGCCAAATACACCACCCCCTTAGATAGACAATTCCCCTCCTGTGAGTGGATGATGGACTTTGTTGCACTTTCAGCTATAGCACTGGATGGCCCCAATATATATTTACACTGGCTACACATTCCATATTTTTGGGTACCTTTACTAATTGTTTCTTTCTTCTCCTTGTTGTCAATATTACATTCTAAAATATTCTTGATATTTTTTACGTGTGTGTGTGTGTGTGTGTGTGTGTGTGTGTGTGTGTGTGTGTGTGTGTGTGTGTATATATATATATATATATATATATATATATACATACATAAGTGGGTCTACTACCCACTATATCTCTAATTTGTCCGTCTTCTACCAATATTCCCCAATTTTTACTTAACCAACACCATTTTCAAGTACCATAGCTTTAAGCAAGTGTCTAGCTTTTACTACTTCCTCATATCCTAACTGTAGACAAGCATCTACTCCTTCTTCCCCGTGTTGAATATGATTGTTGTCAGATATCAAAAGAGCTCCCTTGTTTGAGCCTGTTCCCAAGAGTGGTAGTATTTCTTCCCTCTATTTTGGGCAACCTCTCTGCTAATGGTTCTCACAAAAAGCTCAGGGTATACTCTCTCAAAGAACATATTCTCCAATTTTCTTTTTTCAGTTTCAAAAGTTATACTAACAGACACCATCCTCGCCAATCTAATAAACTGTCCCTTGACAAGACTGGGACAAAGGATGCATACTACTAAAATGTAAATAATTATTCAAGAAAGTGGGTTTTCTGTAAATAGTAGAGAAAAACTCATATTCTTTCTTTTCTAAGGTGATCTCCAAGTAATGTATGCCTTTTTGTCCATTTGATAAGTGAATTTCAAGAAAGGGGTAGTATTATTCAAATACTCTATGAACCCGGGGATTTCCTCTATGTCCCCCACCCAAAGGAAAAAATTACATCCAAATATCTGAGATATATTGAAAACATCTCATCAAAAGGGGAACTAAAAATGAAGCATCTCTCCCAACTAAGCATCACCAAGCTGGTATAAATGGGGGCACAAGCAGCCCCCCATCACAACTCCCTTGGATTGTTTGAAGATGTTACTATCAAACCAAATATAGTTGTTGAGCACAATTTCCATACATTCCATAATAATTCTGAACTGTTCTCCATTAACTAAACTAGACGTCAGGACTGCTTTGCTAAATGGTTCCATCCTATCCTCCTGGAGGATTCTAGAGAAAAAATATTTCACAGCTATCATTAGAAAGATGACATCCTTGTTCCAAAGGGTATGTGTGATCCTAACCAAAAAAAATCCTAAGAGTCCCTCACAATGTGTTTGCCCATTTTTTGAGGTTTCAACAGCCTAGCCACATAAAGGGCAAGGGGATGTGTTTTAGACCCAGAAAATGGGTCTACAAGGAGGGTGCTGCAGGTCCTTATGAATCTTAGGGATTCCAAAGAAGGGTGGAATACTAGGGTTACTGTTCCATAAAAAACTTGTAAGTCTTGAGATCCATCCCACCCTGCAGCAATTATTCATCCTCCAAAAATAGATCTATATATGGGTAGGAACCATGCACTTCATTCATAGATGCTCTGGTGTAAGAGTCACTATTTTCCAAAATTTTTAACATTTCATTAGAGTATTCTAAAGTAGAGTAAAATAAAATAAATAAATATTCTTCTTTTCTGAAAACAACTACCCACCTCACTTGTCAGGTTTCATTATTCTAAGGTGGGGATTCCTTTAGAAGTTCTATAAAGCATCATGTTCTTCTTTGGTAAGATTAAAGGGACTATAGCCCATTTCCCCTGAAATACAAAACTGATAAATGTTATGCTCACATATTTTGGAAAATGCCTCAAGTGTAGGATGGGAAGCAGGCATTGCTGTATTCTTTTTATTTAAAGTTAAATGATTAAATGATTAGAATATCCATTCTGTTCTACTCTTTCCACCACCTTAACCTTGTATTGAATAGCAAAATTCATTTATCTAATGTACAATTTAAATTATATCACTGTGTCTACAAAATTTTGTTTAAAAGTAGGAATAAAGGTAAATCCTTTCTCAAAAATGGAAAAGTGCTCATCAGTGATTTTGTAGTTGGACTATTTTAATATGAACAAAACAAAATTTTACCTATCAATTATAGCAATAAAACACTGACATAAAAATTTACAAGTATATTGTTAAAGAAAAAATATAGAATATTTAGGAATAGCGATTGCAGACAACCTTAATTAAATAATAGATAAAATTATGATGAAAGTCTAACTTCAATAATAAGTTTTATAAATAATTGAAACAAATACTTTTTTGTCATGGATGAAAGATTTTCCCATAACTAAAACCATCTTACTATCAAAAGTTTTATATACAGTGTAATCATTATCTTCCCCCCTTCTAAAAGTTTTATAAAGAAATTCAGTTCATTAACATTAAAATGTTTATGGTACCCTAACAAACCATGAAAGGGTTTAACACACCATATTAGAGCTTGGTCTTTGGATGGCAATGGATTACCAGATTTTGAATTATATATTCCTTATCATCTATTACTAAAACAATAGTTCTTTGGTTTAATAGTAACTATACTGCCAAGTGGAAGAAATGCCAAGAAAAGATCTGGATACAATCTAACTTATCTACATATCTTAATCACTATTAAAACTCAAATAACTTTTTGTTGTGGATATTAAAGGAACATTTTATAAACAATCCTAATTAATTTTGGTTACATTAATATTGTACTAAACACTTATAAAAAGTTTATATATATATATATATATATATATATACATATATATATATATATATATATATATATATATATATATATATATATAAATCAGAAATATAAAGCATGTTTTTTTTTCTTATTTTTCCAATAACTTATACTCAGAATAACATCTCTACTATGAATTTGTCTGCAATGAATGCCTTTAAGAGAAACAATATGATATTTTGGTTACAATTAATAAATAAAGGGAATATTTACTCTGTCCAATATATGATTAATAGATTTGATTTGGATAATGAACTATGTTACATGTACAAAACGGTAGACAATATGTTGAAAACAAAATCAAACTTATGTAACCATCAGTGAGAGATTTGTCCCTAATTTGGTTTAATTGCTATCTATTATGGCATATCAGAAAATATTTGGAAAAATTACTTTTATCACAAATATATAAAGTAATTGAAAAGAGTTAGAATATAATATAAAAAGTTACTGGAGTTACTTTAAACTCATAAATGATAAATCTCCCACTGATGAAGACAAAAAACAACTCTGACATCAACCAGACAAACCACTAGTTCATTACACTGGAAATTGTTTTCATGGAAATTTTGACACATCTTTTTTCACACCTCATAGAATGGAAGTAATATCTAAAAGCAGGATGGGTTGCTGGAGATGTAAATCAGATCCCAGAGCTAATTGGGAACATATGTTTTTTGAATGTATTGTACTTAAACCATCTTGGAAAAAAATTAATACCTTTTTACAGCCACTGTTCACAGATACATTTACCATAACTAAACCATTGGTTCTTTTTAACACTCCAATCCCTGACTGTGTCAAAAGAGTGACATTTCTGATATTGTGGAGTATATTAAGGATTGCAAGGAAAACAATCACAAGAAATTGGAAAAAATAATCTTCTACTCCTTTTAGGGAATTCAAAAACATTGCCATTAAAATTTGCCATTTGTAACATATCACCATTAGACTGAAGTCAGCAAGAGTCATTTCATCATACAATGCATGGAAAAGCTTGGAAGAACAATTAAACAAACAATAACTGATACCTTAACAGCAACTAATAACTTTATAATTTTAATATATTTGTCACTTAGTTGACACCCTTGTAGGTAGTTTTAATATATGTTTTATATTTTTTCAAGTTTTAATGCTTCTTTTCTTTTTTTTTTTTTGTATTATGTCAAATATTTCTTATTGAAATTGTAACAAAAACTTTACTTTTATTTAAATTTCAATAATTTTTTTCCAGAAAAAAAGAACAATACACTTCACTTTATAGCATGCAAAGAAAATCATACACTGTGATGCCCATGCCCTGGCCCAGCAATCAAGGAGCCTCAATCCTCACCACTAACACCAGAGAGGGCATCTCATATATGAGGAAAGGATAATAAATACATACAGTAAAGTGCAATTTTCCTTAAGAGCACACAGAGATCACAGTCAGTCCGGGGCGGGTCACTCCCTTGCTCTCCAGGTCCCTGATAAGACTCCCCACTGGCACAGCTATAGGGTCCAGATCTCAGCCAGCTGGGCAAGCTAAAATTTCCAGCACCCTCTCTGTCCAACCAGTACTTCGTGTCCCTGCCCAAGTAGATAATACACACCCACTTTGGGATAAGAGTTTATACAACCACACAGACACTTCTGGGGGAAGGCTGCCACAGGTTCTCCAGCTGTGCCCCTTTTACCCAGACTATATGGCAGTACCGCCTGCTACTACCCACCTAATATTTATCAGCTACTCAAAGGCCCTTAAAAGGGTGTCCAATTATTACTTTATAATATTATTATCCAATTGGTAAGTGTGACTAAGCAGTCAAGGCTTATTAGAGTGACTTGGTACAGGATCCTTATATACATGCAATGTACTCTTAGAGCTTAACCTATCTCTATACAAAGCAGCCACAGTTGAAAGGTTTTAAAATATTTAATAATAAATAATTAAAAACCACAAGACAATACGTTCTAATCAAGAGTTTAAAGATCACACAGAAATACTTAAAATAATTCAGTAGTACAGTTCTGACATCACAGAAAAACACTTAGTCTAATCTTTCTAGTTCCTAGTTATTTCTAAAAGAAAGCACAAGTCTAAGATAACTCGCATATGAGCAAGACAGTGCTGTGAGTTGGACAGTCAAGACAAAACTAATAATCTCTGGCTCTCTCTGTTTAAACTGAAATTGCAGTTCTGATAAACATTACATCATTCTTCATCCTTCCTGGGGTTCCCAGGCCAACAGAAGCTGCATCTATATTATTTTATACCTAGGCAGAAACCAGAGCAATAAAAATACATTTGCATGTTTAAATCTAGTAATCTAACTCTTGGTTAAAAAATAGAAAGAATGAGCTAGCACAGATGGAATGAGTCAGAATCTTTAACTTCAAAGGACAGACACGAAATGCTTGTCTTGGCTTTCTTTACAGCAGAAGGCAATGTTGCTACATTGTTTTTAAGTTCAACATTTCACAGCATATTCTATTTCAACATTTATATTTACAAATAACATAATTATCTATAAAATTATATCTGGCTAGGTTGGCAGCCTTCACATGCACTATTAAAGTAGTACCATTAAGAAAAAAATTGTTTTACTTACACAGTTTTCTCCATCCTCTTTCCCTCTCCTGAGTATTTTTCCAAACATTAATGACATGAAGTAGGGCATATGCTTTGGAGTCCTCTACAAATTTGACAAAGTCCAAGAATGTCCATTATTTCCAGATTTTCTTGTTCTGTCATTTTTCAGAAATACAATTATTGCTTTGTAATTCCACATTTGTCAGTTTCCAAGTTACTGGTTTTATTCTTGTTCCTCTTCTCCAAATCCTGTCTCTGCTTCATTTCCAATGAACTCTCAATTCTTCTAGTCGATTCTTGTGTTTTTCTTTCTCTCAAGCATTTTCAATGAAACATTGGAAAATGTTTCACTGACACAGTCTCGCTCTGGTCTTTATTACCAGAACAACAAGAATCAGAATCTCCTCCTGTTTCACAGCTCACTTTTCATTGGACAAACTTTTGTATTTCTTCCTTAGCATGCAATTCATCAAAACAATATTTTGTCCCTCATGAGAAAAATGTGTTGAAGATAGCTGGGAACAGCAGTTTGAATCTCATGCCTGCTTCCTGACATTCCATGAATAATGGAATAAATTTACCCCTCTTCTGCCTGGTGTACAATGAGTAATCATTCTCCACAAACACTCTTCTGGCTGCCACTTTAAGTACTTTGTCCTTCTGCCACAGTTTTGTCAGAATCAACTCCTTCGGCTGGTAAAATTGCATCTTTACTATTAAAAGTCTAGGTTGCTTTCTCATATCCAGGAGCATATACACAATGTGCCTTTTAATTAGCAATCCCTGTTGTGGAATACCAGTACAGCTGCTTAGTTGTGCTTTCATAAAATTAATACAGTCTGTTCCTTCCAGCTTCTCTGGTACAGCAGAAAATCTCAGGTTTTTCCGACATGCTCTGTTGTCTAATTCTATTATTTTTTGAAACATCTCTTTTTGTGCAGTCTCATATTCAGCCAGCCTTTTCTTCATTTCAACCGCTGAGATTTGCAGTTTTATCACCTTATCTTAATATCTGTTTAAAGCTTCTTCCATTTTTTCCAGCCTTTTATTGTCTGAGTTGATATACTCCCATCAGTGTTTCTTTTATTTCAGCCAAGTCTGTGCACAGTTGCCTTATGCTCGCCTCTAGGTTACTGGAAGTCAGGTCTGGAGCTTGCACTGCTTTTCATTAAACAGCTGCACTACTTTTCCCAGTAAGTGCTTCTTCATCTCCTTCTGTAGCTGATTTTCCTTCAGTTTCTCTGTATTTCTTTTTTCCTGGCATCCAAGCAATGCACTTACTAGCCAGTTACTGAAATTTATTCAGAAATTTGGGTCCACTAGCATTCTCTGCTAAGTTTCTGTTTTCACACTGGGAGAAGTAGAATTAAGCTGCTGCTCAGTGTGTTGCCATATTGGAAGTCCCCATATGTAATGCTTTGTTGAGCCATCCAGCTAAAATAACTGCATTTATTCAATACAATCATAATAAATTAGATCACTGCTTTTGATGTGTGAGGGTATGTATGTATAAATAATGTGTATGTGCATATATGCAGTGGATATAAAAAGTGTATACACCCCTGTTAAAATGCCAGTTTTTTGTGATATAAAAAAATTAGACCGCCAGAAATCATATCAAAACTTTTCCCACCTTTAATGGGACCTATAACTTGTACAATTCAATTGAAAAACAAATCTGTTAGGGGAAAATATAAAAAAATTAAAAACATACAATAAGCTGGTTGCATAAGTGTGCATATACTTTAATACTTTTTGAAGCACCTTTTGATTTAATTACAACATTCAGGCTTCTTGGATAGGAGTCTACCAGCATGGCACATCTTGACGTGGCAATATTTGCCCGGGCTTCCTTGCAAAAGTGCTCCAAATCTGTCAGATTGTGAGAGCATCTCTTGAGCACAGCTCTCTTCAGGTCACCCACAAACTTTCTATTGGATTTAGGTCTGGGCTCTGGCCAGCCCATTCCAAAACTTTAATTTCCTTTTGGTGAAGCCATTCCTTTGTTGATTTGGATGTATACTTGGGGTCATTGTTGTGTTGAAAGGTGAAATTCCTCTTCATTTTTAGCTTTCTAGCAGATGCCTGAAGGTTTTGGGCCAAAAGTGACTAGTACTTCGAACTGTTCATAATTCCCTCCACCTTGACTAAAGCCCCCCCCCCCTGGTTTCAGCTGAAGAAAAGAAACCCCCAAAGCATGATACTACCACCACCATGCTTTACCATGGGGATGGTATTCTTTTGGTGATGTGAAGTGTTTTTGCACCAAACGTACCTTTTGGAATTGTGGCCAAAAAGTTCAACCTTGGTCTCATCAGACCATACCACATTTTCCCACATGCTTTTGGGAGACTTGATGTATTGTTTTGCAAATTTTAGCCGGGCCTGGATGTTTTTCTGTGTCAGAAAAGACTTCCATCTTGCAAACCTACCCCATACTCCAGACATATAGAGAATATGGGAGATTGTTGTCACATGTAGTACACAACCAGTACTTGCCAGAAATTCCTGCAGCTCCTGCAGTGTTGCTATAGGTCTCTTGGAAGCCTCCCTGATCAGTTTTCATCTTGTCTTTTCATCAATTTTGGACTGATGTCCAATTCTTTGCAAGGTCACTGTTGTCCCATATTTTCTCCACTTTTTGATGACTATCTTCACTGTGTTCCACGGTATATCCAATGCTGTGGAAATTTTTTGTACCCTTCTCCTGACTGATAACTTTCAACAATGAGATCCCTTTGATGCGTTGTAAGCTCTCTCTGAACCATGGCTTTTGCTGTAGCAGGCAACTGAGTAAATGTCGGGAAAATACTACCAGGACAGCTGAACTTTATTTGGGGTTAATCAGAGTCTATTTAATTGATGGCAGGTGGGTACCCAAGAAGACTGAATGCTGTATCAAAAGGTACTTCAACAAGTATTAGTTTAAGGGTGTGCACACTTATGCAACCAGCTTATTGTACATTTTTTTACTTTTTTATATTTTCCCCCCTAACAGATTTGTTTGTTTTTTAATTGAGTTGTACAGGTCACGTTAATGGTGAGAAAAGTTTTGAAATTATTTATTGTGTTCTCATTTTTTATATCACAAAAACATGGCATTTTACCTGGGGTGTGTACACTTTTTATATCCACTGTATCTGCATTGTTCAATTCAGTGTCAGCTGTAGCATTTTTCATTTCCATGTGCTTCCCAAATCCTATCAAAACAACTCTCTTCATTTTTTCCAGCCTGATTGTCTTCTTCTTTAGGTATAACTGAAACTTTGCATACAAAAGGGTGCAAATATAAAAAATGACTGAAAGACCAGTTAAACAGGGACTACATTATGGTATGGTGAAATGGGGTGCATACTCCCAGTATTGTTTTATATATGATAGTTCTAACATAACATTAATACATTTCCAAGAAGCATTAAAAACAACTATAAATGTAACTGAAACTGTTGGGGTCGTTTATGTTGTTTAGGCGGCTATTTGTATGTCCTGTGATAGTTTCTATACTGGCAAGACAGAAAAGCAACTTAAAGTTATGCCATAAAAAGAAACTAGTAGCACGCTATATAAACACTCTATTATTTGTTTTGATTTAGAAAAAAAATCCTAACACCTACTAGAGGAGGTTTTTGGGGAAAAAAAAAGATTGAATCCAAACAGCAGCAGCCAGCACTTCAAATCAGCAAAACCATTTATTTAATATTATTTCATTAGGGGAACAGACTGGTTTCAGCAACTCCATGCCTTCATCAGTGTTAAAGTTCCAAACAACAATGCCACATTAAAATATACAAGTGATAGAAAACCATTAGAAACTCACCACCCATTTAAAGCGACAGCATGACTTCAATGAGCCCTGGTGAAAATAAAGCCCCCCCACCGTGAAGGGTAAGGACTGCTGATGTTGGTTAGAGTGCAGAAGACTTCTGCCCCCTGACTGTAGCACTTGTAGTAAAACAGTGGAGTCCAGCAGAAATAAAATGCTATGACATAGAATAAGCACTCCAACAAAAGAAATACTTAACGAAAGAGCACAATATTATTTCTTTGGGGTGCTCACCTTGTGACTTTTATTTTTTTTTTCTAAGTATTGCACTTCTAAATATTAAGTATGACTGATAATATAATTATAAGTTGGTATGACTATAACTAGCCTTCAGGAAATGGTGAACAATCAGGAGTGCAGAGCCCCCTAATATTGTACTGCAAAGTCAGCAGGCCAATCACCTTGAGTGGGATTTCCAGCACCAAAGGCAAGTGTGTGCTACCTGCTATTTCACTGACATTGCTTTTTACTGGCATTTACAACAAACTATACACCAAATTCTAGAAGTCAGCCCATGTATGGCTCCTCCACATCAAATGGAGCATGTTTAAGCACAGCATGCCTTTCAGTACAGAAAAAATCATGAAATCACAGGATTACGCAAACAAAAACTTCAAAAATGAAAAAAAAAGCATTCTGAAAAGCTCATTTAGCAAAATATACAGCTTAAAGAAATAAAACCATGGTAGCTGTGTCAGATTTTTTTTTTGAGGGGGGGGGTATTTAACTTATAACATACAATTGCAGAAAATAAACATTTTTTAAAAAGAATACACTGCAGCATGGATGGCACATGACTGGCTAAGGTCTTTAGTGCAGAAATAATGACTGGGAATTGATATGGGTCAAAAGTTCTATATCATCCGCTGAAATAAGGGATGGAGGTTAAGAAAGAAAAAAAACAACATACAAGCAGATCTTTAACAGGAACATGTTTATAAACATTGGGAAATATTACAGAAGTATCAAAACATGAAATGGGTAAAAAGAAAAAATAATCCTGCCCCTTCAAACAGTAGCAAAAAATATGGTTAGCTGCTTATCTTGAAGACATATTGAATGTTTGTATAATTGCACATTTCTCTTCTGAGTACATGAATAGACCTCACTGTCCATTTTGTATGGAAAATTAAGCTGAGACATAACTCATTTGTTTGATCTTTTTCTAGTAGTTCTCCTGCTAGGGAGAGAGATGAAGTTTTGTGCTCATTTACTTTAAAAAAGACATCTACAGTACAATTCAGAGTTCTGCATGTTGTCCATTTTAATTTTAGAAGCGCTACATGGCATTACCCTTGTTTGAATGAAGCTGCACCATGTCGTACACCTGACATAAAAATTTGATGCATTTGACACCCCTGGATCCCAATGTCACTAAAAAGGTGACTATTTAAACATCTGCAATGGACCTTAAAACTGACTAAAACAACTGAATCAAGTTGGTGGGATTTTGAATAGTAGCATTAGATAATAGCCAGTGAATGTACCATAAAAATGTCCTCCTAGAAGTACCTCACAATTGTTTGTTCCCATGCACTGCTAACTATGCTGCTTGTCACCAAACTGTGCAGCCTGTCTTCTGCTTTAAAAGGATGCATTCTAAAACCTTAGTGCCATACTGTTTGCCTTATCCAGAAACTCAGGAATATAGCCAACTACACAACCCTGAAGGGAAGTAGTCAACCCCCAAATCTCCATGACTGAAAGCAGTAATTGTGAAATATTGTGCCCCACAGTCTAGCAGTCCTACACCCCCCTGCCCTCACAAACTCACTGTGCCTGGATGTGACATCTGCTCATCATAGAACCGCAGTCTGTCTTTATCCTATCTGTAGCCACCCTGTAAGCATCAGATACCTTTAGGCAGAGCAGCAACTACCTCCTTCCTGCTGACAACCCTCTACTTTTACCAGGCTCCAAGTCTACATGCATAGGTGCCAAAAGTTGTTGAAGACTGGGGGCACAGGGCAAGAGAGGCAGTTAATGATTTAAAAATAGAAAAATTTTTAAAAGTATTTACTACCATTACAGGTGCATCAGTGTGATGCAAGCTATGTTTCATTAAGGATAATTGCACATAAATTTCTTACATAATTAGAAATTAAGCCAACCTGTGCATTCACTGTTGGAAACTCCTGGGATCTGGCTAGTGTGATTCTCAAATAACCTGGAAATAAATCGCTGATTGATAAGTATATGTCTTGGCATTTTAACCTTTCAGTGTTCTGCACTGTCAATTTTGCCTGGCTGAATTGTTTTATATATTTTCTGGCACTGTTTTCTGTTCTCATCTGTCCTGAAACTGCTTACCCCCTATTTCTGAGGTGGAGTTTATAAAACTGGTCTAACAGCTTCAAGGCTTGCCAATTTAAAAATAGTTTCTGTTTGTAAATTATTGCATTCACTGTTGGAAACTCCTGGGTTCTGGCTAGTGTGATTCTCAAACAATCAGGAAATATATCGCTGATTGATAAGTATATTTCTTGACATTTTAACCTTTCAGAGTTCTGCATTGTCTTAATTTTGCCTGACTGAATTGTTTTATATATTTTCTGGAACTGTTTTCTGTTCTTATCTGTCCTGAAACTGTTATAGCTGGTGGCTTTGCAGTTGCCCGCCCCTACTGTAAATTTGATCTGGGACACCCCTCCCAGGCTGGTGTTAACTCTGCTTAATACAAAGAGAACATCTGAGAAGGCCAACCCACTTAGGTTCTTAACCACTGCTCCTCCTTCCTCGCTCCTTGCACTTTAATAAAAAAATAAATTGCACTTTATTTTGCTTTTGCCTCTTCTTAAAAGTACTCAATTGTATTTATTCTGCAGCATTTATTACTGCATGGTAGTAGCCTGATTAAATTGTAACTGTTACTCTAAGCCTTTTGATTTAAGCTCTTGGGCTTCAGAACTGTTGTTTTAAGAAGGTTTGTGGTCTGCACTGTTGTGGCAGGACAGGTGGCTTACATCCTTCTAAATTGGGAATTGCTGATTGAAGGCTGTGTACATGAGTCTGTTATTCTAAAAGTGTATTCGTTCTGGTTTAAGCACTTGGGCTTCAGGCCAGTTATTTTACATTAAGAAGGTTTGTGGTCTGCACTCTTGTGGGAGGAGAGGTTAGATTCTGCCCTTCTGAGCTGGGAATCTCTGGTTAAAGGATTATTGTGGCTGCTTATTTGAACTGTTTCTTTCTGAAGTTGGTGCACTTTGTTTGCTGTAGCATAGACTAGATTCAGACATGCTGAATCTAGCCTTGTTTGTATACCTTGAGCACTAATCCAGGCCATCTTTTGTTTTTGAAGAAGGTTCCCCTGCACCCTAGTGGCAGGAGTGTGCAGTTAGAACTTGTCTGATTGAAGACTGCTGGAACAGGGCTCAGTTTTGAGCTTTTTTATTGGTTAATTGGGTAATTTGTTTAAATCAGTTTGCTCATTTTCTATTGTTATATAAAAAAATTGCACTTTATTCATCTGCTTTTACTGTATTTGTGTTTCTTCCTACTTTACTGCATTTATTCTGCTGCATGTATAACTGCTTGTTAGTAGCCTGATTAAATTGTAAATGTTATTCTAAGCCTTTGGTTGAAGCACTTGGGCTTCAGACCAGTTGTTTTTCATTAAGAAGGTTTGTGGTCTGCACTGTTGTGTCAGGACAGGTAGCTTACATCCTTCTAAGTTGGGAGTTGCTGATTGAAGGCTTAGTGCCTGTTATTCTAAGAGTGTATTCGTTCTGGTTTAGGACACTTGGGCTTTGGGCCAGCTATTTTACATTAAGAAGGTGTGGTCTGCACTCTTGTGGGAGGAGAGGGTAGATTCTGCCCTTCTGAGCTGGGAGTTTCTGGTTATAGGCTTATTGTGCCTGCTTATTTGAACTGTTTTTTTCTGAAACTGGTATGCCTTGTTTGCTGTAGCATACAGTAAATTCAGACCCACTGAATCTAGCTTTGTTTGTATAACTTGAGCACTAATCCAGACCATCTTTTTTAGGAGAAGGTTCCCCTGCACCCTAGTGGCAGGAGTGTGCAGTTAGAACTTGTCTGATCGAAGACTTCTGGAATGGGGCTCAGTTTTTAGCTTTTTATTGGTTACTTTGTTTAAATCTGTTTGCTCATTTGCTACTGTTATATAAAAAATACACTTTATGCATCACCGCTTAGCTAGTGTTAAACTATTCCTGGCGCCATAAAGTCTGCTCTTCAAATTTTCCCTTAGAACTAGCCAATTTTTTTAGTTTTAGCACTCAAATCTATTTCTTTGAGCTCAGCACTTGTTCAGAACTCGTAAGCACTAAGTAAGCTACAAATTACTACAGCACTCAACTTTCCTCACTTGTCTAGAGGAAAACAGTTTTTAGTACTTAATAAATAAGCACCTATCCAGGCATGTCTAAGAGTCAGCTCCCAGCGTTTTCTCCTGTCTACTTGATGAATCTGGGCATCTTGGGGCAATGCAGCAATTGCCTCATGTACACAGACAACCCTCTCCTCCTACCACCCAACACTACAACCTGTGAGAGATGCACTTATACAGCCAAACTGTAAGCAAAGCTCTCTTCACCCAAGACTGGACTAGATAGTCAAGAGGAGAAGGTAAACACTGGCACCACACCACACTCATCACATAGTCCCTCAAAACCTACAACACCAAAACACACACATAGCAACACAAACCACACACCTACATTCATGGAGGCTCTCAATAAAAATCTGCTCAAGCAACAGAGCCCTCCAAAGCAGAAACGCTTGCAACCTCCATCCCCCAACACAACCCAAATGACACATAGCCCACAAACTCAGTGTGTCACTCAACCACAGCCCATAGGGCATAACAATATAGCCAACACTCTAGTCACAGGTGACTCTATAGTCAGGCACACTGATGTTCCACTCACCAGGCTAAACAAGGAGAAAGTTACTGTCAGCTGCCTGTTGGGTGCCAGGATCTGCCACATAATGCACACACTCAGGTCACTCCACAACAAGTACAAATGTGACTCTGTTATTGTCCATGTTGGTGTGAATGACCTGAGACATACCTCCCTGGACTACATGAAAAGAGACATGGAGGAGCTCTCTGATATTGTAGCCCAGACAGGTATGACCCTAGCCCTGAGTAGCATCCTGCCATCACCCAGAATTATACCACAGTACAAGGACAACATTTCTGACTTCAACAATTGGCTAAGCTTCTGATGTTATTCTAACAGGATCCAGTATCTGTCTGCCTGGGATGACATGATTGACAGACCACGATGCTTTGCTAGAGATGGCCTGCACCCATCGCCATTGAGACTCCGGATACTGTCTAAGGCTCTAGCCAGCCCTATAGTGCCTTTTTTTAGGCAAGGTTCAAATGACAAATTCATCACCGTAACAGGTACAAGCAAGCAAAATCTGAGGTAATGCTACTCAATGCTAGAAGTTTAAACCTCAAAATGCATTCACTCAAGGCATTCCTTAAAATGGAGAACATCGACATCTGTGTAGTGACAGAGACCTGGTTCAAGGCTCCAGAGAGCACCCCTGCATTACTAGGTTATAATTCATACCACACCATTTGGCCACCTAACCTGGACCGAAACACTAAAGGCGGAGGCATGTCTACATTCATTAAGTATATCCACACCTCCAGGCTAGTTGCTCAGCATAATGCATCCAAGATTATCCAAGTGCAACTAACTCTGGGCAAGACCACAATCCAAATTGTAACTTGCTACAGATCCCCCACCATGCCCCAGGATTCCCACTCCTCATTTCTTGATACACTGGAAACTATTAGGGTACAACCCAACACCCTAATAATGGGTGATTTCAACTACCCCGTTATTAACTGGGAAAACTACTCATGTACCAACTCTTTTGCTCAACGTTTTCTGGAGTTTATAAATTCCAATGCCTTGGATCAACTTATCCATACCCCTGCCAGGGGTAGCAGTATCCTAGACCTGGTCATTACCAACATGGATGAATGGTGTTCCAACCCAGAGGTCAATTCCTTGTTGGTCAGATCCGACCACAAGCTAATCAGCCTAGACATCCATATCCTGCCCCCACCCCCCATTAGGGAAACCACCGTAAAAAATTTCAACAAAGCCAACTTCACGCTTCTTAAGACAGAAGTGGCAAACTTGAAAAGACCAATGCAGATGGACAATAGAGGTATGACTGCTGAATCCTACACAAATGCACTTTATAAGCACTTACACGAGTGCATGGATCATGCTATCCCTAACAGAACCAAGATGCTATCCTCCAAAAAAAGGAAGCCAATCTGGTGGTCCCCTGCCATAAACAAACTCTATAACAGAAGAAAGAAACTGTTGCAAAAAAAAGAGTAAAATCCCATGACTGGAAGAACTCTCTGGTCAGCCTCAGTAAGAAGCTGAGATCCCTCATAAAATCCTCCAAAGCTTGTTATGAAAACAAAATCACCACTGACTCTAAAGCAATCACAAAGCAATCTATAGCTATGTCAGGAATCTCAATGGCAATGCTCAGATCTGCTCTGAGTTACAGCACAATGGCACTAAATATACAGAACCAACTGATATTGTCAACATTCTGGCAGATAGGTTCAGTGTTAACTTTACCCCCCTCACCTCCTAAAGGGCCCATCTCTATACCAGAAGAATGCAAAGTTCCAGTAATCACGGCTGCACAGGTTAAAAACACACTATCCAAAGTCAAGAACACAGCATCCATGGGACCTGACAACATCCCAAGCTGCGTTCTACATGAACTATAGAATGAACTGGCAACCCACTTAAGCACCATGTTCAGTCATAGCCGTACCTCAAGCTTTGTGCCCACTGAATGGCGCACAGTGATGGTTATCCCACTCCACAAAGGGGGAGCCACCACGGACCATGGGAACTACTGCCCCATTAGCCTAACGAGCCTGTTCTGCAAGGCCATGGAACATATCATCATGGAACCTATAAACAAAGACATTGGTAATCTCCAAACTCTGGACCCCACCCAGTTCGGGTTTGTAAAAGGTAGATTATGTTTCCTAAACCTGACTGACTTCTTTGAAGCAGTCATCAACGCCGTAGATGAGGGTAAGGTGGTTCACACAGCCTATCTAGATCTCTCCAAGGATTTTGACACCATCCCTCACTGGAATTATAGATAAACTCACTAAACTAGGTACAAATCCCTATGTCACAAGAAAAGTTGCCAACTGGCTCACTGACAGAACCCACACAGTGAAAGTAGCAGACTTCAAATCCGACTTCAGACCTGGGTCCTCTCTGTTTGGTATCTACTTCTCTAAAGTACAGGCTAATGAAATTCGCAGGTGACTGCAAACTAGGAGCCATAATTGCAACTCCTAATGATGTGGACATCCTGCAAAAGGGCCTCACTGACACAGATGCCTGGTGCCAAAGCCATGGCCTCAAGCTCAATTCCAAAAAGTGCATTGTCATCCCCTTTGGTAAAAACTCTGTACCATTGAGCTACCACATAGGTGGTAGTCTACTTAACACCGAAAGTGTGATAAGAGAGCTTGGGATACAGGTGGACGGTAGTCTCTCCTTTGATAATCACATCACCACAGTAGTCAGGAAATCCTTCTACGTGGCACACCTCATTACAAAAGGTTTCTCATCCAGGAAAAAAGAGGTCATTGTTCCCCTCTACTCATCACTCATTAGACCCATTATAGAGTACAACACCCCTTTTGGTATGTACCACACAAGACATCTACAACAATTGGAAAGGCTACAAAAATACCTCACAAAGAGGATTACTGGCCTTAAGCAGATGCTCTACGCAGACCGTCTCAAAAAACTCCAGCTTTACTCTGTCGCATATTGACTACTCAGAGGCGATCTCTGCCTAACATACAAAGCTATGTCAAACCCAGAGCTGTTGGGCATGCTCCACTTAAAGACATCCCAATCCCTCTGAGCTACATGCTCTAGGGAGCTAAACCTTGTCACCACAATAAACAGAACATGCTGGAGGGATAGATTCCTGTCCCAGAGACTTCCCATGCTCTGGAACAAACTACCTAGCTATCTCGCACAAAGCTCCTCATTAGCACTCTTCAAGAAAAATCTTGATAAATGGATGGGAAATAGGAAATTCACCCTGGGGATCACCTCTCTGGTTCTGCTCGACAGGGGAGCAGGAAAATAATTTTCGTGGGTGACGAAATCCAGGGTTCCTTTTTGGCTAGGCTTGTATAGGCCCTAGGGCTTACAGCCTACTACCTACCTATGAACCTGTATGAGTTGGTATATGTTAAAGAAGCAATGGCAGTACTGTTAAATCAAGCATGCCATTTTGAAGTACATTACTCATTTCTGTACAACTTATCAGTGGACAGGAATTATCTGACAAAAGTACTTGATGCAGTACTTGACCTGCATAGAGAGAACTGTAATAGCTTTGTTAGCAGGGATGCAATGGATCTATTTCTGACCACAGTACTGACAACATACCATACACTTTATATGGTGCAGCTGTAAATATGCAAGCTGTAGTACTGCTAAAGCTTCTGTGTTTCCTACTTCATTATAGAGTTTACATTGGCCAGGACTGTGGCCAGAAATAGACAAAGTCCCATCTTATATTTTACTTGACATGCAGTAACATTGACCCCTTTAGTCAGGTTTGTCCATGTACGCACAAGGACCAAAAATGAATAATTTCCCCAAGGTTCTCTTAATTAATTTTCAATGTATGCACAAGCACAAAAATAAAGCATTTTCCCCAATGACTTTTTCAGTATAAGTAAAAACAAAATTACATCAAAATGAATACTTTCCCCCAAGGATCCCATATGTACTTTGAACATGTATAGTCTGCAAAAGTGCAAAAATTAAACATTTTCCCCAATGACCCCTTCAGTACTTTTCTAAGTATGCATAAGCACTGAAATGAAAAAGTTTCATTCCCCCCAACGACCTCTTCACACTGGCTGCCTTAGACCCAAAACCCTTACCCAGTGCCTTTCTCACCAGTAACCAAAGTCCAAACAAAACAAATGCAGAAGATAAAATTTATAAATAAAATACTGTCTGCAACTGCCTGCAATAAGACAAAGACATTACAGACATTACATTAATATACTTAATTAACTTACCACCACCAGGGCACTGACAGCAATGGACTTGGACTTCAATTCACAAACTCTTGACTTTAAAACAATAAACAAAGTTCAGTTCACTCACTTTAGTCTCGACTAATTTAGGAGGGAAGGAGGTCTGGATTATATACCAGTAGAAAAAGCACGGGAGCCCAGCAACGGCTTTTAAATGGCATTTTTTTTTTTTTTACACCTGTGACCTACCACTGAACCTGGCCTGACCAGATTGAACTATTAAGTTAGTCAAGCAGGGGGGAGGCAGACCAATGTGCCTATTGACCCTTTCCTTCACTCTAGCGCGATGTGCAATCTCTCGATTTATATAACTTTCCTCCGACTTTCTCCAATTTCTGTACTAGCTAGCTCCATAACTTTGTCACTATGAGAATGCTATTTTCTCCATTTTTTTTTTTAATTTTCTTACTTAATTACTTGTGTTTGTTAACTGGGGAGGAGACGCTGAGGTGGAGCAGCTGAGCAGAGCAATGATCACCGTGGACTTTCTGTTTCACCAAGGTGACCTGCCAGAAAGGACTCCAAAAGCCACGCAAGAAGTAAAGTTTAACTGTTTTATTAAGCGCTTTTCATCCCACATAACTGTGGGACTTCTTCAGATAAAACCAACACTAAACAATGTCCATTAAATAATCAAGAATAAAAAATCATGTGCTCACAACCACCAATACACTGAAGTGTCTCATTAACAGTAAACTAGATCAATTAAAATTCACTGATTCGCATTCACTAGACACATTCAAATATCCCCTAACCAAAACAGTGTTGCACCTTTACTCTAAGAGGTACAGAATTTTGTAAAGTTTAGTAAGATGTGTATGCACAGAAAAAATATAATTTGTACACACAGCAAACTCTAAAATAGATACAACATACTATACATAAACCTCATAAAATGCTATAGCCCTAATGATTTACTTAGCTTACGATAACCTTAAGTAATGAAATGCAAACAAAAACAACTGCAAAAAGTAAGCGCAAAAGAATAAAATCATCACTTCAATATGCCTACTTATTACATACCGTGATCCATTCAGTACAAAAAGCCATCAAAAAATATGTATTGTAAGTCCCTTTCTCATTACGCTTTTTAATTTTAAAATACCAAAAATGGATTGCACTTCGTTAAGCCCCGGGAAATGTCAGGCACTAGTGTTTAGTTACCAGAGTAATTCAAGTCTCTCCAGGAAAAGCGAGTCTGGTTCCCCCGGCCATCAGATACAATAGAATCGATAGCTCTAAATTTAAATTTATGGTCAGGAAAATCACTGTGTCTAGCCAAGGCACTCTCTTGCTTAGTCCTCCTAATCTGATAAAGGTGTTCGTAGACCCGCTCCATGAGTCTTCTATCTGTTTTACCGATATAAAACACAGGGCATTGTTGACACTGAGCAATGTATACCACAGATTTAGATTAGCAATATAATTTAGATTTGGTGCTGTATGTATGTCCCCTAATACCGAAATTCTGTCCCATGTCCATGTATTGACAATAATGACACATGTATCATTTAAACATTCCTTTCCTGTTGGAACTAATGAAATTATTCTGTTCCAAGAGGCTCTTTAAATTCTGTACTCGCTTAAAGACCACACGAGGTGGTTCTTGGAGTTTCTGTCCAATTGCCAAATCATTACTGACTAACTCCAAGTTTTGTAAATGATGCTGAGAATTTCATAGCTGTTAATACTACATGGGATAATCAGGCTAGACCAACCAAAAGTACTCACATCTGGACCTTCCCTATCGTGAGTATCCATCATGGGGTCAAGTCTAGCCTTTTTCTTCTTCTTCTTTCGGCTTTTCCCAGTTAGGGGTTGCCACAGTAGATCAATTGTCCGCTCATGATTGGCAGTAGAGTTTTACAGTGTGGAGTTGCCAGCCCAGCACCCAGCCTTCCACAGAAGGCACACACATGCATGCACTCACACCTTGGGCCAATTTAGAGTGTCCAATCCACCTACAGCATGTCTTTGGGATGTGGGAGGAAACCCACGCAACCACAGGGAGGACATGGAGACTTCGCACAGAAGGCACCCCAGCCAAGAATCAAACTGGAGAACCTCTTGCTGTGAGGTGGCAATGCTAACCGCTACACCACTGTGGCCGCCTGGGGTCAAGTCTAGCCTTACATCCCAAAATAGGTTTGTAGAAGCCAGTTGATCTCTTCTCCTGGACTTCAATTAACAATTTACCTAAAAATGAGTCTGGGTATCCTCTCTTAGAAAGCATCTCCCTGAGCTTATTACATTCTACCATAAAATCATCATCATTAGAGACCATATGAGCTGCCCTGACCAGCTGGCCCTTGACCACAGATCTCTTTTGGTACAGGGGGTGGAAACTACTAAAATGTAAGAAAGCATTAGAGTACATCTCCTTTCCAAAGATTCTTACTATATAGCACTCATTCATTTTGTCTTTACGCAGATCAACATCTAAGTGCGCAATCCTGTCAGTGTTAAAAGTGTGTGTAAATGTCAAAAACTGTGTTGTGGAATTAAAGTAAGAGATCAGTTCACTCACCTTCCCCCTGTCATCTTCAAAAATCATAACAATGTCATCTAGGTAATGAGTATAGAAGTGAATCTAGCGAGAAGTTTGTTGGTTCTTTCTAATGAATTCCTGCTCCCAATATGCCATCACAAGATTAGCGAAGCTGGCACCACAAGGGGAGCCCATAACTATGCCAGTTTTTTCTAAATAATACTTGTTGTTAAAGGTGATGAAATTGTAAGACAAAATGATGTCCAACAGTTCCTCTATTACAGAAATTTCTGCCACAGGTACTCCCTTACTATGTAGCATAAAACTGACACATTCGATGCCTTCCAAATGAGGTATCGACGAGTACAAATCCTTAACATCCACTGTCAAGATGAAAAAGCGAACTGCAAGCCACAAGGAACTCAGGCAAAAGAAGGTGTGGTATTAACGTATTTTAATAAGACCGTTTTCACTCTTGCAAAGCAGGAGCTTCTTCAGACAAGTTAAAAAATTACAAAAACACTCCTTTTTAAAAACAACAGCTGATTAACTTCTGATGTCATTTCCTTTCAAAGGAAAAAACTTACGGACAACTTTTTAAAAGGACAGATTATGGTAAACATAATAAATGTCCTCATACAAAATCCTGCCTCAAACCAAAATTACATCTATGCAGGCAGTAAATTGTATTATAAAAATAGTTTAAAGACATATAATAAACTAAACCTTTTATTCAAAAAACATTTTCTTTAGCCTGCTAAACACCCCGAGGGAGCAAGAATACCAACCATAAGGAAAGTATGTGTGTATAAGTAACATTATGTGCTTAAGGTGTACTATACATAATGATAAGGCAAGGGCAACGATTACAGTAAGTTCTACACTAAACTTTGTATGTATATATAAAAAATAATAAATACATTCTTGCAAGAAGGTATGTGTCCTACCCTCAGTGGGAATAGTTCAACTTCTTAGGTAACTTTTATATTTCAAAATAACTGATATATTACAGGTCTCATTCAACCCGGGTGGGGAAAAGGCGTTTAAAAGTAGTTGTCATTCAAGTTCTTTCAATTCTAAGAGGATGGACTGGGGTCCCCCCCTAATACCCACTTTTACCAAATCAATCCCCATAAAAGAAAAGCTGTGTCCAACATGATCTAAAATGTGCTTCGATAGAGCATTATCAGTTTTTTGGTTTCTAATTGCGTAATTATGTTGGTAAATGCGGTCACGCAACTTTCGGTCCGTCTTACCAACATAAAACGCAGCACAGCAATTACACTGGGCTAAATAAACAACAGATTTGGTATCACACACAATCCTGTGTCTGATGTAAAATTTCTCATTCCTTATATAAAAGGAATTCCCTGTTTTTAACAACCTGCACCAATTACAGAAACCACAAGGGGCATATATATATATGTATACCACACTGTGAGGCTATTGAATGGGTTGAATTGATGTTACTTGACCTTGGAGCACCTAAAGATGAAATTGATGTCGTTACCATCCTACTTGACATCATTCTAACATCAAATTTTTTCATCTTTAATAACAACTATTACCTCCAAAAAAGAGGTATTGCAATGGGTTCCCCGTGTGGGGGGAGTGTTGCCAATCTTGTGGTAGCGTATTGGGAAAAGACATTCTTGTTCAAGGATATCTTATTCAAGGAGACAAGGAAATATTATACGCGTTTTTTAGACGACGTATTTATTCTCATACAGGGGGGTGAAGATTGTGCACTCAACTTATTAAGTAAAATGAACGCTTCTTGTCCTTTTCTAACTTTTACTTATCATTTCTCTTATGAAGAGACAGATTATTTAGATGTTAAGCTTATTAAGGATGCTGACAATAAGCGATTTCTTTCAAGCATTTTCAGAAAACACACATACTGTAATGCTTTCCTACACTATTCCAGCAACCACCCATGGAAACAGAAAAAGTCCATAGTAAAGGGCCAATTAGTGAGAGCTACACGTATGTGTAACACTGACTCTGCTTTTGAATTTGAGTGTGCCAACCTTAAAGGCATGTTTTTGAATAGGGGTTACCCTTGTGAACTCCTTGATAACGTAATTAGAGAAGTCTCACAAAAGAGAGCGTCAGGGTTTTATACACCATTACTCTCTAATTCTATGCCAAGTGACCCTCTGAATACTGAAAACATGCAAACATCTTCACCTAGTAATGAACTTAGTCCTCCCTCCTATGAGAATAATGACAATAGACAAACTACTGTGAGTTCCACACAAGACTTCAAGACCAGTCTTATTTTAACCCACAATAAACACATTGACAGTATGTGTTCTATTATAAAGAAGAACTGGCACTTCATTGTGAACAATGCCTACCTATTGGAAATCTTGGGTTCCTTCCCTCTATTTGTATTTAGGAGAGGCAGAAATTTAAAAGAACTGCTGCAAAATATGGATTCTAGTAACCCTACTTCAAGACAAACTGGCAGTGCCCCTTGTGGTTTCTGTAATTGGTGCAGGTTGTTAAAAACAGGGAATTCCTTTTATATAAGGAATGAGAAATTTTACATCAGACACAGGATTGTGTGTGATACCAAATCTGTTGTTTATTTAGCCCAGTGTAATTGCTGTGCTGCGTTTTATGTTGGTAAGACGGACCGAAAGTTGCGTGACCGCATTTACCAACATAATTACGCAATTAGAAACCAAAAAACTGATAATGCTCTATCGAAGCACATTTTAGATCATGTTGGACACAGCTTTTCTTTTATGGGGATTGATTTGGTAAAAGTGGGTATTAGGGGGGGACCCCAGTCCATCCTCTTAGAATTGAAAGAACTTGAATGGCAACTACTTTTAAATGCCTTTTCCCCACCCGGGTTGAATGAGACCTGTAATATATCAGTTATTTTGAAATATAAAAGTTACCTAAGAAGTTGAACTATTCCCACTGAGGGTAGGACACATACCTTCTTGCAAGAATGTATTTATTATTTTTTATATATACATACAAAGTTTAGTGTAGAACTTACTGTAATCGTTGCCCTTGCCTTATCATTATGTATAGTACACCTTAAGCACATAATGTTACTTATACACACATACTTTCCTTATGGTTGGTATTCTTGCTCCCTCGGGGTGTTTAGCAGGCTAAAGAAAATGTTTTTTGAATAAAAGGTTTAGTTTATTATATGTCTTTAAACTATTTTTATAATACAATTTACTGCCTGCATAGATGTAATTTTGGTTTGAGGCAGGATTTTGTATGAGGACATTTATTATGTTTACCATAATCTGTCCTTTTAAAAAGTTGTCCGTAAGTTTTTTCCTTTGAAAGGAAATGACATCAGAAGTTAATCAGCTGTTGTTTTTAAAAAGGAGTGTTTTTGTAATTTTTTAACTTGTCTGAAGAAGCTCCTGCTTTGCAAGAGTGAAAACGGTCTTATTAAAATACGTTAATACCACACCTTCTTTTGCCTGAGTTCCTTGTGGCTTGCAGTTCGCTTTTTCATCTGGTTTGTTTTTTATTTTCTTTTCGCTAGTTTGTGTTCAGCGATATGTCTAGCCCTAGGACTCCGGTTCTCTTCGGGAGTGAGAATATGCCATCAGTGGATGCTCTCCCTGTTCGAGACGCTAACAACGTTGCTGACTTGTTGGTACAACTCACTCAGCGTCTTGACTCCTTCAATGCACGGTTAGACATTATCGAGTCTAACGGTGCCTCCAACTTACGGAACACTGCTGTTTCTTTTACTAACAATAATGCGATGAGGCCGGCTTGTAGCCCTTCCTACTCTATAGAGCCTGGACAAATACAGAGGACAGCCGGCTCTGCTTTGAACTCTAACCCTCCTGAAGTTGCTACTGGTTCACTACTGCCTGCAGCAACAAGGCAAACGGATGGGCCTGCTCTACCTGCTAGGAATGTTCCGGCGACCGGAGCAAACAACCACAATACTTCGAGTGGCAACAACTACAACCCTGGGCTTATTGGCGTACCCTCCTTTGGAGAATGGGTCAACAACACTGAAGTTTTTGCTTTTGGACCTACGGGGCCGTCGGCTACGGGGATAAGTTTGCCAGGTAACACTGATGATAACATTTCCTTGAATTTAAGACTACTGGACAACAACATGTTAAAAATTAGGAAACTTCAATTGGAAGTCTCCTATTTTAAACAATGTATCAGAGAGAGCATTGTGCCGAAAGGCTTGAGAAGTTCTTTTACACCTACTGGACTTTTCTCTGATTCCTTGTTCATTGATGAACTCAACAGTGTTTTGAATAAACAAGGGCTTGAGTTATTAGGGGTCATGGTTAAACATTATGAAAAACACATTGATGCTTTACTATTTGAAACCAATGCCCTAGATAGTAAAATTAAAGGTGATCTCAATTTTACTCGGTACAAATATGATTACCATCGTATTTTTGACAGTATCGATTCCTTGTTAGTTAAACTTAAAACTAACAAAATTAAAAAACTAACTAGAGATCGCCAAGCATATGCTGCAGAGAAGGCGTATCCTAACTTGGTTAGAACTACAAAAGGCCCTTCTAACCAAGATGGCCTTATCAATAACAGTAGTGGAAGGGATGGCCTCTACACATTAGAGGAGAACGATGTCGATATCGAAGATGGCGATGAAGGTCCATCATCTCAACAACCGAGGAGAAGCAACAGAATAAAATCCAATTACAACAAAAATGGTTATCACCCTAATTATAACAACCAGAATAAGTCTTTTTTAGGGCGGAGGAAAAATCAAAGGAAAAACAATTCGAACAAATAGGAAATGAATTTCCTGTTGCTCCAATTGACAAACCAATAATTTTGAAAAACTTAAAAGGTGATTTTACTGTGTACAACTTCTCTGATGTTCACATCGACCAAGAACTTATTGAACTGTTAGCTTTTGGGCTATCGTTTGTTCCTGATCAGAGAATTAGTCTACCAAAATGCTTGATGGACTTGAAATGTTATGTACGCAGGTTAAATCTTAGAGTTTTATTCAAAGGTGAATCTGCTTGTGATATACACCCTTTCAAAATGTCGAGTATTTTTAATCCTCCACTACACCCTATTTTACAAACATTTGAATATGCTTGCGAAATAGACTTTAGATTCTTGTTTCAGAACATTAAGTGGTTCGATAATAGAAACAACATTTCACCTGAACAAAGGGCTAGTCTAGAAAATCTTAGGAATTTTCCTATTAGGGTGATTAAACCAGATAAAGGTGGGGGCTTGGTCATCTTTGACAAAGATGATTACAATGTCAAAATGTCCCAAGTTCTTAACACACTAGCCTATGAACCTTCATCCCTCAATGAGATGTCAGGTGAATACAACCGCATTAAAGGGTACCTTAGAGATTTATTTATAGAAGGAAGGATAGATATGGAAACCTTCAACTTCATTAACATCTCCTTCCCCAGAGTCCCAGTCATGTTTGGAATCCCCAAAATACATAAAAACTTGGTGGATCCACCCATGCGGGCTCTGGTGGATGGGAGATGTTGTATTACGCACCCTTGTGCTAAGGTTGTTGATCACATCTTGAACAAATACATTAAGCTATTACCCCAGATATGCAAAGACTCTTGGTCTTTTTTAATGTCTATAAATGACATTCCCTTCGACCCTTCAAACAACTTCTTAACAATTGATGTTGTTGATTTATATACTTGTATACCACACTGTGAGGCTATTGAATGGGTTGAATTGATGTTACTTGACCTTGGAGCACCTAAAGATGAAATTGATGTCGTTACCATCCTACTTGACATCATTCTAACATCAAATTTTTTCATCTTTAATAACAACTATTACCTCCAAAAAAGAGGTATTGCAATGGGTTCCCCGTGTGGGGGGAGTGTTGCCAATCTTGTGGTAGCGTATTGGGAAAAGACATTCTTGTTCAAGGATATCTTATTCAAGGAGACAAGGAAATATTATACGCGTTTTTTAGACGACGTATTTATTCTCATACAGGGGGGTGAAGATTGTGCACTCAACTTATTAAGTAAAATGAACGCTTCTTGTCCTTTTCTAACTTTTACTTATCATTTCTCTTATGAAGAGACAGATTATTTAGATGTTAAGCTTATTAAGGATGCTGACAATAAGCGATTTCTTTCAAGCATTTTCAGAAAACACACATACTGTAATGCTTTCCTACACTATTCCAGCAACCACCCATGGAAACAGAAAAAGTCCATAGTAAAGGGCCAATTAGTGAGAGCTACACGTATGTGTAACACTGACTCTGCTTTTGAATTTGAGTGTGCCAACCTTAAAGGCATGTTTTTGAATAGGGGTTACCCTTGTGAACTCCTTGATAACGTAATTAGAGAAGTCTCACAAAAGAGAGCGTCAGGGTTTTATACACCATTACTCTCTAATTCTATGCCAAGTGACCCTCTGAATACTGAAAACATGCAAACATCTTCACCTAGTAATGAACTTAGTCCTCCCTCCTATGAGAATAATGACAATAGACAAACTACTGTGAGTTCCACACAAGACTTCAAGACCAGTCTTATTTTAACCCACAATAAACACATTGACAGTATGTGTTCTATTATAAAGAAGAACTGGCACTTCATTGTGAACAATGCCTACCTATTGGAAATCTTGGGTTCCTTCCCTCTATTTGTATTTAGGAGAGGCAGAAATTTAAAAGAACTGCTGCAAAATATGGATTCTAGTAACCCTACTTCAAGACAAACTGGCAGTGCCCCTTGTGGTTTCTGTAATTGGTGCAGGTTGTTAAAAACAGGGAATTCCTTTTATATAAGGAATGAGAAATTTTACATCAGACACAGGATTGTGTGTGATACCAAATCTGTTGTTTATTTAGCCCAGTGTAATTGCTGTGCTGCGTTTTATGTTGGTAAGACGGACCGAAAGTTGCGTGACCGCATTTACCAACATAATTACGCAATTAGAAACCAAAAAACTGATAATGCTCTATCAACGCACATTTTAGATCATGTTGGACACAGCTTTTCTTTTATGGGGATTGATTTGGTAAAAGTGGGTATTAGGGGGGGACCCCAGTCCATCCTCTTAGAATTGAAAGAACTTGAATGGCAACTACTTTTAAAACGCCTTTTCCCCACCCGGGTTGAATGAGACCTGTAATATATCAGTTATTTTGAAATATAAAAGTTACCTAAGAAGTTGAACTATTCCCACTGAGGGTAGGACACATACCTTCTTGCAAGAATGTATTTATTATTTTTTATATATACATACAAAGTTTAGTGTAGAACTTACTGTAATCGTTGCCCTTGCCTTATCATTATGTATAGTACACCTTAAGCACATAATGTTACTTATACACACATACTTTCCTTATGGTTGGTATTCTTGCTCCCTCGGGGTGTTTAGCAGGCTAAAGAAAATGTTTTTTGAATAAAAGGTTTAGTTTATTATATGTCTTTAAACTATTTTTATAATACAATTTACTGCCTGCATAGATGTAATTTTGGTTTGAGGCAGGATTTTGTATGAGGACATTTATTATGTTTACCATAATCTGTCCTTTTAAAAAGTTGTCCGTAAGTTTTTTCCTTTGAAAGGAAATGACATCAGAAGTTAATCAGCTGTTGTTTTTAAAAAGGAGTGTTTTTGTAATTTTTTAACTTGTCTGAAGAAGCTCCTGCTTTGCAAGAGTGAAAACGGTCTTATTAAAATACGTTAATACCACACCTTCTTTTGCCTGAGTTCCTTGTGGCTTGCAGTTCGCTTTTTCATCTGGTTTGTTTTTTATTTTCTATCCACTGTCAAGATGTTAAGATCTTTTTCAAATTTTAAATTATTAATGCCAGAAAGAAATGACCATGAGTCTTATATATTTGACTCTCCTGGGAGACGTACCTTTTAAGAATCTGATCAACTACCTCGGCACAGAGGTAAGTAATGCTGTTCATGGCATCCACTAGAGGTCTTATGGGTGGATCACTAACATTCTTGTAGACTTTTAGGATCCCAAAAAGGATTGGGATCCTGGGGGCTGGCATACTAAGGAAACTGAACAGTTCAATATCAATTCTAGCCTCAATGAGCATATCATTCAAGAAAGATTGTATTCTTGCGTATGCTGTGTTAAGCTCATTTTTTGAGGTTTCCAAATATACATTACCGTCCAAAACGTTACTCATTCTCATTACATAATCATCCGTGTTCATAATAATGAGCCCTCCCCCCTTGAGATCGCTTCTCGGTAACATGTAGAGAGAGGACAGAGACAGGGCTTTAATGTAGTCCATACAGGACAATGAGTTTATACCCTGGATTCTCCTGGTAAAGAAACTTTGTGGGCTTTCCACCTGTTGCATATGTCTGGTCGGGTGCATGTTGAAGGGGGCATTTTACTTAATGATGGGTCTGACAAGGGCTGAAGAAAGTAGCACTTTGCCTTCTTTGGGCTCAGATGGTATGCCCTTGCTTATAAGTTGGGTGACATGGAATGATTTTCCTACTAACTTGCTCACATGTTAGTCAAAGGTCAGATTACATTCTACTTGTGTTCCCAGATCATGACTACCAGATCATATCTTAGGGGTGTCTTACTAATGGAGTAATTTGCCTGGGTGTCAGTTTCCCAAAATGAACTGTAATGCATTTCTTGGCATTATGTTTTTTGTCTGTAACTCTGGCACCAGTCATTTGTCAGTGTTAGCCTCTCATGTAAGATGTTTGTGTCATAGGGGAATCTATGATAGCTCCCAATTTGCAGTCATCTGTGAACTTCGTCAGCTAAAGTTCACTGACATTAGTCTTTACCTCTGAGTAGCAGATGCCAAATAGAAACAGTCCAGGTGACCCTTTTGAAATGCTGGGACCCGCTACAGTGAGCCCCGAAATATGGACATTGAATGGCTGAAAGAACAGACTTACATATATTAAGTCCAACAAGCCATTTCTTGAAATATTCTCTCTTCTCCAAGGAATCGGGATCTCAAAGTTGGTATATATATATATATATATATATATATATATATATATATACACACACACACACACACACACACGTCTGCATGGTGTAGGGAGCTTGTCCCCCTGCATAAAGGCATTTTAAGGAGAAGAGAGATCTTTTTTTTTTTTTTTTTTTTTGGCATGCTGGCACTCAGCATTTCCAGTGCTGACATTTCAATAGGGAGTCAGCAGTCCAAACAAGGAGTCCTGAGGTACCCCACTCATTACCAATCTCTTAGTGGAGGTGGTATTACCAATCTTGACCTCCTGGGTCCTGTGAGCCAGCTGGCAATCCAATGAGTTATGCATGGGTTTATGCCCAGTTTGGCAACTATGGCCAAGAAAGGTTTTGTATCAAACTCCTTATTCAGGTCCAGGAAGGTGGTATGCACTGTTTTCCTCTCATTTATATCCTTGTGAACTTCTCAAAGAAGTCCACCAGGTTTAGTAGACATGACATTTTCTTGACAAAGGCAAAATGGGCTGGGTCCAGTGTCTGAAGGTTGCCTATGTCTTTGTTGATCATTTCCAGGATACTTTTTGTCCATGGCTTTGCATATTAGACTAGCCAGGCTAATAGGTCTATAGTTTCTGGGGTCAGTTGATGATCCACCTTTGTGAACTGGGATAACTATTGCAGTCCTCCACTCTTGTGGTACAAAGGCTGTTTTGAGACTATATTTGAAAAGTAAATCAAATGATCCTGATAGGTCATGTTTCAAGCTATTTAGAAGGCATATTGTCAAAGCCCACTGAGGCTGTGTTTTTGCCTTAGTGAGCGGCATCAGTACCTGCTCCTTGTCAATAGTTTAGGGGGTTATGCTAGTAAGTATTTCATGGGGGAGGCAGGGGTGAAGTTTAAGCTGAATTTTTCTGCCAGAGAATTTGCTATGCCGCTCTGCTCAGTGACCACCAGTTTGTCACAGTACTGTGTGCTGTTTTTGAGGTTTCAGACATAATTGTAGAAGGCCTTGCGGTTGTCTTTAGTATGTGAGGTTATCTTAGCCTAATAACTGGCCTTGTTGGACTTAGCCATTTTATTAGAGAGCTCTGATCACTATGGGAGTGCTTTTCCTGAATTTTAACTGAGGTTAAAAGCAAGGGCTGTGTCCCAAGATGCTTGAGACATTTGCCTCTTCTCAGGAGGAAGTTTTGTTGCCAGGATTAGGTATTTGTGGAGAACATCAGCTGGAAACTTGACCAGAGGAAACTGGAGTACCAAAAAATTGGCCTATGTATACACTTGGGTGAATACCAGTGCCTACCCGGCTTTATTTCTCTAACTGAAAATGTACCTGCCTCCTTTCCTTCCCATTCCACCACAATGAAAATAAATGTCTAATAATATAAAAACAAACAAACGTAAATTTTTATAATAAGATTAACAGCTATAAGGAACTTTGTTTTCCCAATGACATTCACCAAATACCAGGAAAGACGGACTTTTTTTTTCCTGTATAACTTCAAGCTCAAAAAGTGAATGTAATGAATTCTGATGAAAAAAAAAGATCAGATGACTTCTGATAGCCAGTTACAATGCTTGGATTTTAAAAGATGCTGCGTAACAGCAGTTTACAGGCTGCTACTGCACCTTTCTCTGTGCCTCTGCAGGAACATATCAGAATAATTCAAAAAGAAAATCTTCATGCCATGCATGTCACACACATCTTCTGATGGCTGGCAATAATCACAAGATGCAAACAGGGGCAAAGCAGCTTTGCCTCACAGTTTCAATAATTTTACAATTTTATTTTAACATGTTCGTATCATCTAGCCTCACAATGAATTACCTATTAAAAGTTACCTTTAGCATGTTAATATATGTTTAATCTGCATACCTAGCTATACTACAGGGCAGGCTGATAGACAGCAAACTCATTTTTGATCACACAGTAAACATTCTGGGGCAGAGTGTTTCAGTGAGAATAAGGAATAAGCAGGCATTCTCGCTGTTTTTTTCCCATCTCACACTTTCTTTACCTTGTAAAACCAAGCAGATTATAACTCCTCTGTTTAGCACTTGAGGTTAATAATTAAGGTCATTTAATAGCAGAGCTAATCATTTATTCTTGGCATGGAGGCTTGACTTGCTTTGTTGCATCACCTACATTTTCATATTTCGCTTACTCTTTAACACAAAGGTCTCAATGAATCAGGGACAAATTGCAACAGAATCAGAGACACTTAAAATATTAGTACTATTCACTTAAGACATTGACAGAATAAAAATATACAAATTAATAGCATTTTCTGAAGTAAACTTAGTCTACAACTCTAATTACTGTCATAATGTATTAAGTGTGATTTACCACCTTTTCTGAAAAGGTAACCAGTTTTGGTAGGGATTTAAAGGAACAAACCTAAATTTGAGTCAAAATCAGGGATAGTTCAGAGGTGTGCTTTGACTTCTAGGCCAAATGCTTGGCAATGCAGTCAGCTATATTTACACGACCAATGTGCATCAGTATATTAGAATGGTTATTTGCTGTCTGCTACATTATTTACCCAGAGTGCATCTCTCTGACTTCCACTATGTATTCTACAGCTATAAAACACATTATTAACTTAATAAAATATCATGCTCTAACAAGCCATTTACAAAATGGACCTTAGTGTTTAAAGTTTGAAATGATCTGCTAGCTTTAGATTAACATTCAAATTTAAATTAACTGCAACAAATATGCAGTAATGCACAAAAAAGGGGGAAAAAAGTATTAAACAGAGCTTGATCAAAATATAGTGATATACTTCCACCTGCTGGTCAAAACTGTGAATTTCATTTCATGTAGTGTAGTTCAGGAAAACTTTTATATATTCATTTATTCATTCTTCATTTACACACCTAATCCAATGCAGCATCAAAGGGGAAACAGAGCCTACCTTGATTAACCTTAAAGTATCCCAGTATGTAACACTGATCTGTTCATATGTTCAGTTACCTAAAAAGCATGCAGGATCCAAGGACCTTTTTGCAGGCACGATATGGGTCAGGGCCACTGACACTGCAGATACATAATAAATATCTAATAGAGTGACATACATATAAAAACTACATTTTAAAAGGGTACTGGAATGAAGAAAAAAACATTAGCTCAATGGAAGAAGAACCAACTGTACTGTTTTTTTTTTTGGTTTATATTGGACAGAATATATTGCACAGGAATCTGATTTGGTGAGCCAGGTTAACAATCTGAGTACTATCTGACAAACTCCTGTCTTTTTAAGTGCTAAATTCTATGAAAATGAGTACTAGCAACAGGTGTAACTGGCACAGTAACAGTGTCCAAGAGATGATATCCCAGGTCTCCTGTCTTCTATTCCCCGCATAAAGGACTGATGGCACTTGTCAGTTTCTAACACAAATCGCTCCATCGTCTCACAGTATTCCACAGGTAAGTAATCAAAGGGACAGGGAGAATCTTCTCCCCATTAATGCACATCTTAACAACTTTAGTGTCTTTATAACAGAGGAGGTGAAAGAAATCATCAGCTGTAAGGTCATTTAGCATGAAGTACAACCATTAACCACCTGACAGGAAGGCACATACCAGAACACAGTGCAGACTGTTAAGAAGCTGGTACGGGCCTTCCGCCAACAACAAAACTTAACTGTTGCAGCATGTTCTTTTGCACCAGCCCATCCATCTTTCCTCAAGAGATATAAAAACTACCAAGGTCCAGCATGGGATAAAATACAGGTGGGCTGCACACCACTAATAAGAAGTCAAGCATATGTGGTGGTAAGGAAAGAATGAGGCTTTCCAGGCCTCAGCTGAGACACAGAAATGCATCCTGGGAACCTGGTAGACCTCTCCTCTGTCTCAGGGTCATCAGGTTGTCAGCAAAAGGAGATGTTGACTGGAACCCATGACTCATTCCAATACTGCTGACAGACCACACTGTCCAGCCTTGTTCCCATCCACAGAAAAGGACTGGGTCAATGAGTTGTCACTAAAGGACAATCACACCATTTACGAAACTGAAGCCAGACTGTCCCTGATGAAATAAAAGGAAATAATAACAACATCTCTTCTGAGATCTGAACTCTGCGTCCTTTACCTTCTGCCTTTCATTCTTCTACCTGGGATCTCAAAATAGGATATGTGACTGCCTCTTCCATATGACAATCTTTACTGCTGCCAGGTACTGGATGTTGGTGAAGGTCTTGTGCTTTCTTCTTCAATGCCAGCATGTCGAGGGGTTGAAAAGCTGTCAGTTTTGAAAGCTGTGGACACTGTGTCCCAGGATACAAAGATCTTTGGCCTCTTTAGCAGTCCTGACACATGATGTCATAAATGCTGTCACACTTGGAAGGTTTCAGCTACCTAGGCATTTGGATATAGTACTTTTTAACAAGGCAGACAGATTCAAACTCCATGAAAACAGAGAAAGAACTGTAGATCTCCAGGATCTGCAGACCCCTTCACCATAATAGTGTAATTAAAAGAAATAAAAAAGACCCATGCAGAAACATCATTCCCACCTAATTGCTACACTGTCACTATCAGCACTTAATCCATGCACCTTACATGCATATCCACTTCTACCATTTATTTATAATTGAGGATGTTGCATTAAAAAACAGGAAAAAATTAAATAAAGCATATGCACTAAATGGTGATTTTTGTTTTTGTGTTAACAAGTTACACATATACAGACAAGGTACCTGCAGAAAAAGGTAGATGCTAGAAGAAACTCAATTTCCCACCTCAAGTAATATTACCCAATGAACTGTAGTCAAGGGACTGCTCTGTTATATGTTTCCAGAGTATAAATGAAGTTACTATATAAAATACTGACAAATGCTTTTATATATATATATATATATATATATATATATATATATATATATATATATATATATATATACATATATATATATATTTATAAATATGTAGGTAGTCTATGTGTGTGTCTGACAGAGAGAGAGTGACAGACAGCGAGGGAGTGTGTGCGTGTCTATGTACAAATATTTGTGTATGCACATGTACGTACATACACGTGTACACACACACACACACACACACACACACACACACACACACACACACACACACACACACACACAGAAAGGGGAAAAGTGTTGCTGTCTTCCACATACATCCACTGTCCCTTAAATCATCATGCAGTCATCTCAAAATAACCACTTTATTCAAATTAGTTAGTCAAATGCATAAACAGATTCATTAATCTCTCTCTTTTTTTTAACATCACTGTACTACTCTCCAAAAAGACAACTGTCTACCTGTGATAGCACAACCCTTCTACTAACAATTTTCTTCTTTCCAATACTATATGACAAATACTGCCTTATGCTAACAAGCTAGCTTTAAAAACTTGTCGCTATTTTTTTTAGATTCCAAGATGACACTAACCTTAGTTTTCACAACCAGAATTACTACTTCACAGTTAGGGAAAAAGCTTCACAAAAAACATGCTTAACTAATAAACAATCTTCAAGAACAATAATTAAACATCTAATAAAGACTTCAGGAAGAAGGTACTTCAATAATTAAGACACATACACACAAATGTAACTGTTTCAAAGATATTTATTAAACCTACCCCTCCACCCTAAACACATATACAACAGCATATATGTTTCCAGGCACCAGGTTTTAGCTACTAATACTGCTGAAAATATGTAAAATCAACTTCTGTAAATATGAACAAGGACCAAAATGTCATAATTCTACGTCAGTATGCATACAGCTCTTAATCTTTGAAAATATATAAAATCAAATTCTGAAATATGAACATGGAGTAAAACAGCTTATTTCTATGTAAATACACTCTTAAAATGTGTAACATCCAGACACATGCAACAGCTGGAACACCTGCAGAAATACTATATATATATATATATATATATATATATATATATATATATATATATATATACACATATATGGGTCTACTTTACTTACCCGAAAAACCGACATTCACTTCACTGAGACGAATACACTGACAAACCAGAAGACAGACATCTGGAACACCGACATTCTGACCCAAAGTAAGTAACTGCTTGGCAATCCTGCTGAACTTTGCCCCTTACCCCCACAGTAGTGTGATCACAGACTTCAACAAATTATTAGTTTAATGGTGTGCACACTTATGCAACCAGCTTATTGTACATTTTTTATTTTTTATATTTTCCCCCTAATAGATTTGTTTTTCAATTGAACTGTACAGGTTATAGGTCACATTAAAGGTGGGAAAAGGTTTGAATGATTTATTGTGGACTCATTTTTTTCATACCACAAAAACCTGACATTTTAGCAGGGGTGTGTAAACTTTTTATATTCACTGTATATACATGGGTCTATGTTACATTACCGAAATTTCAAACAATTAATAAACAAAGGAGGAAGGCGACAAAACCAAAACAGCATAAAACCAAACATTTACTTTCTTGAAGTTCAAAACGATGAAACAGCAGCTGCGAATGTTCCACAGTGCTCAGAGCTTCTAAATGGAGATTTCAGTACAGTGAGTACTGGAAATAAAGAAGTTATGTACTCACCATAACGTTCCATCTGAGTAGGTAACTTCATTTGTCAGCAACCTGTGGGTATCGGATCCGAGCGAGCAGCTTTCCTAGCCAAAGATCCGAGCTCCAAGCTCCTCCTCCTACCCATAATACCCTGCTACCTCCCTCTAGTCCTCCGATCGAGTTTGCCATAGTATCACAGAATACTACAATAACAAAAGGACAAACCACCTGAACATCCTAACCTGATGTCATCTGAGAAGTGGAACACAATAATCCTATAAGGACGAACTACAGGTCAGGGGGATGGAGGGAGGGTTGGTTGCTGACAAATGAAGTTACCTACTCAATGGAACGTTATGGTGAGTACATAACTTCTTTATCTGAAGTAGTTAACTTAATTTGATCAGCAACCTGTGGGACAGAGTCCCCAGCTACCAACAACTTGGGAGGTCCTCATGGAAGGATATTCCGGAGCACTGCAAAGCCAAAAGATGCACATCCTCTGGATATTAGATTCAATTTATAATGTGTAATAAAAGTACGAGAGGAAGCCCAAGTAGCTGCTGAACAAATGTCATCCAAAGAGACCCTCGACCAGAAGGCAGCAGAAGTAGCCACAGAACGGGTAGAGTGAGCTCAAATCCTCAGGGGCTCAGGTCGACCAGAGCTTCTGTATGCGAGAAGGATGCATTGGGAAATCCATCTAGCTAAGGTTACTTTAGTCACTGGTTTACCCAGACAGGACTTAGCAAATGAAACAAAGAGTTGATCTGATTTTCGAAAATCAGCTGTTCTGTTTAAGTAAAATCGCAACTGTCTATGTACATCCAGACAATGAAGTCTATACTCTCCTCTGTTCTGATAATTAGGAAAGAAGACAGGTAGATTGATGAATTGGTTGATGTTGGCTTCAGAAGCCACTTTAGGCAGAAAGGAGGGATTAGTCCTGAGGGAAACCCTGTCTTTATGAAAAATGATGTATGGAGGCTTACTGCAAAAAGCGTGAGGCTCCAATATCCTTCTAGCTGAGGTAATAGCAATCAGGAAGGCAGTTTTCCAAGATACATACTTTAAGTCAACCGAAGGTGCAGGCTCAAAGGGGGGGCCAGTCAGAGCCTGAAGAACTAGGGTTAAATCCCATGGAGGAACTGCATATTTAACAGGGGGTCTTAACAGGAAAGTTCCTTTCAGGAAGGTCTTGCAAATTTTAGAGGAAGCTAGGGGGCCAAAATTGTTTCCAACATGGAAGTGGGAAATAGCTGCCAACTGAACTTTAACAGTAGAAGAACTAGCCCCTTGATGAAAAATATGGGATAGAAAGTCGAGGACTGCTGGGATAGGAGTCGTAAAAGGATCCAAATTCCTATGCTCCACCCAGATAGAGAAACGCTTCCATTTACTCTTGTAGATTTTCCTGGTAGAAGGCTTATGAGCGGCCACCAGGATGACCTTAACTGAGGATGAGATACCGGGAGTCCTAGCCATTAATGGAACTGGATCAACCAAGCAGAGAGCTTGAGGTTGTCCAGGTCGGGGGTTTTCAATCCCAAGGGATGAGAAATCAGATCCGGAATGGGATCTAAGATCCAGGGAGGATGCACTAGATGAGACCGTAGGCATGGGAACCAGGTTTGACGAGGCCAGAATGGGGCTATGAGGATAACTCTGCTCCCCAACTGATGAGCTTTCTGGAAGAATTTTGTCATCAACGGAAGAGGAGGATAAGCATAAAGAAGACCAGATGGCCAGGCATGAACCAGAGCGTCTCTGGGGGTTTCCCCTGGTGGGGGAATTAGAGCGAAGAACTCGCTGCACTTTGTGTTCGAAGGCAACGCGAACAGATCGCAGCAAGTTTGACCCCATATGAGGAAGATCTTTTCTGCTACTAAGGGGTTCAGAGACCAATCGTAAGGTGAGAGGATAGTTTGACTCAACCTGTCCGCTAGAATGTTTGACTGACCCGGTATGTGCGTTGCTATGAGAAAGCGGTTGGTGGATATCGCCCATTCCCACACTCTCAAGGCCTCTCAGCAAAGTGGGTAAGATCTGGTTCCCCCCTGCTTGTTGATGTACCAGACTACTGACATGTTGTCTGTTTGAATTGCAATAGTCCCTGAAGGAAGAAGGGAATGGAGAGCCTGCAACGCTAGAAGCACTGCCCTCATCTCCAGGACATTGATATGCAAAAAGGTCTCTGTGTGAGTCCACATGCCTTGGACGGATCTGCCCATGCAATGCCCCCCCTCCACCAGAGGAGAAACGCATCCGTGGTCACTGTGACTTGGGGTTGGGAAATGGAGAAGGGGCACCCTTCTCAGAGGTCCCTGGAATGAAGCCACCAAAGTAGAGATTCCCTGCAAACCCTGCTGAGGGGAATAGGTGTAGACAGGGGATGATATAGGATGGACCACTGGACCTGTAAGGTCCATTGGAGGATTCTCATATTCAGACACGCGATCAGTGACAGGTTGATGGCCACTGCCATGGACCCCAGGGCCCTCAGGACTAATTCCGCTGGAGGGGCCGATGATTGTAGAAGAGCCAAAATGTGAAGGTTTAGGTTGCGGAGTCTGTCCGCCATCAGAAAGACTTTGGACTGGATTGTGTCTATCCTGGCCCCTATGAAATCCAAGATCTGAGTAGGCTGAAGGGAAGATTTCTTGTGGTTGATCATGATCCCTAGATGGTGGGCTAGATGTAAGAAGTAGTCCCTGGCTGAACATAGTAGATGCCTGGTGGGGGCGGTTAGTAGCCAGTCGTCAAGGTAAGGAAAGACCTGTATTCCCTGAAGCCTCAGGTGGGCCCCTACAACTACCATGACCTTGGTGAACATCCTGGGGGCTGTGGGGAGACCAAAGGGTAGGACGCTGAACCGAAAATGGCTGGCTCCCAGCCGAAAGCGGAGAAACCTCCTGGATCGCCTGTCCATTAGAATGTGGTAGCACGCATCCTTGAGGTCTATCAAGCACATCCAGTCGTTCTCCTGTAAAAGTGGGAGAATGGATTGAATGGTGACCATCCGGAACTTTTCTTTGGTGACTGACAGGTTCAGTGTGGACAGGTCGAGAATTGGCCTTAAGTCCCCCGTCTTTTTTGGCACCAAAAAGAACCTGGAGTAAAAGCCTGATCCGGATTGCCTGAGGGGGACATGCTGGATGGCTCTTTTTCTTAGCAGCTCCTTTATTTCGAAGGCTGCTACCTCCCTCTGATTGGGTGGGACATCAGGGAGGCATGCCGACCAGGGAGGAGACATTAGGAATGGAATTGAATAGCCTCTGGATATGATTCGGAGCACCCAACGATCTGTCGTAATGGACTCCCAATGTGCTAGGTGCTCCAAGAAGCGCCCCTTGACTGCCTCCAGAGAGGAGCAGTCAGGCAACCCCTCAGGGTTGCTGCGCGAGTCGATCAGAAAAGGGTTCCCTCGACCCGAAATTCTTCGGCCCCTCCTCTGCCTCTGGGCCGGCGTCCACCCTGTCCTCCTCTGCCTCTGAAGGACGAGGGATCCGGAGCGAAACAGGATTGTTGAGCTTTCCGGAACCACGTCTTCTTTTGTCCTCTTTGGTTCCTGGAGAAGGACCTCTGAGGAGCTGAGAAGTGGATCCCAACAGCAGACGTCTTCCTGTCTTTCTCGCTCTGGAGAAGCGTATCGTGGATGGTTTTGCTGAAAGCATAGAACCGTCAAAAGGGGCGTTCGTGAAGGACGCCTTGAAGGGTTCCGCAAAGTCACAGAGACAGAGCCAGGCTTGTCGACGTAAGACAATGCCTGTTCCGCTAGCTCTAGCCGCTCCCTCTGTGGCATGGGAGAGAAGCCGCATAGATGTGTTTGTAATCGACCTATGGCACATATAATTCGGCTCCAGTAGGACCTAATCAAAGAGTACACTGGATCACCCCCAGAGTCCATGTCAGCCGAGGACAAACGGACCTTCTCGGCTCGAATGGTGGGAGGGCTGAGGATCCTGTCCGGTCTCTTGGGTATTGGCTCCACAGTGTCCGGCTCCTTCTATGCCCTGGTAGTTATGAGGTCCACCAGGGGATTGGCGGGAAGGGACACCCAAGAGGTACATGGGCCTGCGTCAAACACCTCCAGAAACACACTCATTCAAGGAAGGCTTTTGGGCTGACCACCCCCCTCTAATGCGCAACATTTCCATAATGTCTCCAAAGGAGACATCCTCGGGGGTGTGACCTTGGGGAACATTCCTCTTCCTCTAAGTCCGTGTCTTATGTGAGGGACTCAGGTGAGTCCAAGTGCCTCCTCTTGCACTTTTGTTTGTGAGGGACCTCCTCGGGGGTCTGTCCGAAGAGGGCTCACCAACAATGTCCTGTTCCTCTACAGGAACCATCTGGGACGTAGGTGCAGGCTGTCCCTGGGGCCGGATGATGGAAGACAGGCCCGTCTGACAGGGAATGGCAGGTGGATCCGTTGCAAGCACCTGGGGCCTTGAATCCCTCGAAAGGACCCTCTCCACAACGTCGAATGCCGAGGGTGAAATGCTCTCCCTAGGATCTGAAAGCAGCCCCCTCAGATCCGGCATGCAGATCGGAGCCGGAGATGACCCGATCGGATCCAAAAGAGTAGTGAGCTCCGACCTCAATGGAGCCAAAGGTCCACTGACCCCTCTGGATCCGATGCTCAACTCATGGCCCCAAGAACTTGGATCCGAAAAAGGATCCGACAGACTCGAGGGTGCAGTCGGCGCCGAATTAGGAAACACTGCCGGCGCCGACATTAACCCGGCTCCGAAGCTAGTCAGATCCGACAGCTCCGAACCCCGATAGCAGGTCGGAGAAGGAGCAATGGGGGCGAAAAAAGGGGTCGAGCTCCCCCCCGGGGGGGGGGGGGCAAGAGCACTCCCTTCTGCAGGTGGGCCTGAAGAAATCAACGCATCATCCGGTCCATGTCTGCATCGGATAGACTCCTAGTTGACCTGGATGAGGAAGCTGAGGCCAGCTGGGAAGGCCACCTAGACGACCTCGAAGGTGACCGGTCTCCTCCTCTGGCTCCAGGGAAAAACATAGAGAACGAAGCCGGGAGGGGGAAGACCCGGAGACCTTAAGGGGAGAGGCAAGCTGCTTAGACGGCGGGGCCGATGGAGCTGACTCGGCCCACCTCTTGTGGCTATGATGCCTATCTCTCTCTCGCTCCTTGTCCTTCCTATCTTTCTTTCTGCCATCCCTTTCTTCCTGGGCCGAAGAGGGAGTTTGAGTCCCAGCCAGGGGAGCGGTAGGTGGAGCTGGCGCCACAGAGGGGGAGGAGGATGAAGCCGAATCAGGGGGCAAAAGGCCCGCAAGGATCAGCTTCGTCTTCCTATCCCTCAAAGCCCTGGGGTTGAAGGCTGCACAAATAGTGCAGCCTGAAGAAAGATGGTCCACACCCAGGCAAATAATGCACCAAGTGTGGCCATCCTCTGGGGACAGCTTATGACCACACTCAGAGCATTTAGAAAAAATAGCTTTTGGGCCTTCAGACATTTTAAAGAAAAAGAGAAGAACAGGCCCACAT